>NW_027194242.1:0-300000 GCF_032444005.1 Ranitomeya imitator
CAATGCATAAAATGCATGGAGAAGTCATTTCGAATGACTGGTCCTCAGTGTTGTGAGAACGATGACTGGTTAAAATTTTTGGTGGTTTCTTGTTCAGTCCATAGGCCTACATCATGTGGCAAACCGGTGAGCATGTGGCGCTATCAGTATAGGAGATACCTGAAAACATATCACACTTTTCATCATAGTGCTTTTACCAATGCATAAAATGCATGGAGAAGTCATTTCGAATGACTGGTCCTCAGTGTTGTGAGAACGATGACTGGTTAAAATTTTTGGTGGTTTCTTGTTCAGTCCATAGGCCTACATCATGTGGCAAACCGGTGAGCATGTGGCTCTATTAGTATAGGAGATACCTGAAAACATATCACACTTTTCATCATAGTGCTTTTACCAATGCATAAAATGCATGGAGAAGTCATTTCGAATGACTGGTCCTCAGTGTTGTGAGAACGATGACTGGTTAAAATTTTTGGTGGTTTCTTGTTCAGTCCATAGGCCTACATCATGTGGCAAACCGGTGAGCATGTGGCTCTATTAGTATAGGAGATACCTGAAAACATATCACACTTTTCATCATAGTGCTTTTACCAATGCATAAAATGCATGGAGAAGTCATTTCGAATGACTGGTCCTCAGTGTTGTGAGAACGATGACTGGTTAAAATTTTTGGTGGTTTCTTGTTCAGTCCATAGGCCTACATCATGTGGCAAACCGGTGAGCATGTGGCTCTATCAGTATAGGAGATACCTGAAAACATATCACACTTTTCATCATAGTGCTTTTACCAATGCATAAAATGCATGGAGAAGTCATTTCGAATGACTGGTCCTCAGTGTTGTGAGAACGATGACTGGTTAAAATTTTTGGTGGTTTCTTGTTCAGTCCATAGGCCTACATCATGTGGCAAACCGGTGAGCATGTGGCTCTATTAGTATAGGAGATACCTGAAAACATATCACACTTTTCATCATAGTGCTTTTACCAATGCATAAAATGCATGGAGAAGTCATTTCGAATGACTGGTCCTCAGTGTTGTGAGAACGATGACTGGTTAAAATTTTTGGTGGTTTCTTGTTCAGTCCATAGGCCTACATCATGTGGCAAACCGGTGAGCATGTGGCTCTATTAGTATAGGAGATACCTGAAAACATATCACACTTTTCATCATAGTGCTTTTGCCAATGCATAAAATGCATGGAGAAGTCATTTCAAATGACTGGTCCTCAGTGTTGTGAGAACGATGACTGGTTAAAATTTTTGGTGGTTTCTTGTTCAGTCCATAGGCCTACATCATGTGGCAAACCGGTGAGCATGTGGCTCTATTAGTATAGGAGATACCTGAAAACATATCACACTTTTCATCATAGTGCTTTTACCAATGCATAAAATGCATGGAGAAGTCATTTCGAATGACTGGTCCTCAGTGTTGTGAGAACGATGACTGGTTAAAATTTTTGGTGGTTTCTTGTTCAGTCCATAGGCCTACATCATGTGGCAAACCGGTGAGCATGTGGCTCTATTAGTATAGGAGATACCTGAAAACATATCACACTTTTCATCATAGTGCTTTTACCAATGCATAAAATGCATGGAGAAGTCATTTCGAATGGCTGGTCCTCAGTGTTGTGAGAACGATGACTGGTTAAAATTTTTGGTGGTTTCTTGTTCAGTCCATAGGTCTACATCATGTGGCAAAGCGGTGAGCATGTGGCTCTATTAGTATAGGAGATACCTGAAAACATATCACACTTTTCATCATAGTGCTTTTACCAATGCATAAAATGCATGGAGAAGTCATTTCGAATGACTGGTCCTCAGTGTTGTGAGAACGATGACTGGTTAAAATTTTTGGTGGTTTCTTGTTCAGTCCATAGGCCTACATCATGTGGCAAACCGGTGAGCATGTGGCTCTATTAGTATAGGAGATACCTGAAAACATATCACACTTTTCATCATAGTGCTTTTGCCAATGCATAAAATGCATGGAGAAGTCATTTCAAATGACTGGTCCTCAGTGTTGTGAGAACGATGACTGGTTAAAATTTTTGGTGGTTTCTTGTTCAGTCCATAGGCCTACATCATGTGGCAAACCGGTGAGCATGTGGCTCTATTAGTATAGGAGATACCTGAAAACATATCACACTTTTCATCATAGTGCTTTTACCAATGCATAAAATGCATGGAGAAGTCATTTCGAATGACTGGTCCTCAGTGTTGTGAGAACGATGACTGGTTAAAATTTTTGGTGGTTTCTTGTTCAGTCCATAGGCCTACATCATGTGGCAAACCGGTGAGCATGTGGCTCTATTAGTATAGGAGATACCTGAAAACATATCACACTTTTCATCATAGTGCTTTTACCAATGCATAAAATGCATGGAGAAGTCATTTCGAATGGCTGGTCCTCAGTGTTGTGAGAACGATGACTGGTTAAAATTTTTGGTGGTTTCTTGTTCAGTCCATAGGCCTACATCATGTGGCAAACCGGTGAGCATGTGGCTCTATTAGTATAGGAGATACCTGAAAACATATCACACTTTTCATCATAGTGCTCTTACCAATGCATAAAATGCATGGAGAAGTCATTTCGAATGACTGGTCCTCAGTGTTGTGAGAACGATGACTGGTTAAAATTTTTGGTGGTTTCTTGTTCAGTCCATAGGCCTACATCATGTGGCAAACCGGTGAGCATGTGGCTCTATCAGTATAGGAGATACCTGAAAACTTATCACACTTTTCAATCATAGTGCTTTTACCAATGCATAAAATGCATGGAGAAGTCATTTCGAATGACTGGTCCTCAGTGTTGTGAGAACGATGACTGGTTAAAATTTTTGGTGGTTTCTTGTTCAGTCCATAGGCCTACATCATGTGGCAAACCGGTGAGCATGTGGCTCTATTAGTATAGGAGATACCTGAAAACATATCACACTTTTCATCATAGTGCTTTTACCAATGCATAAAATGCATGGAGAAGTCATTTCGAATGACTGGTCCTCAGTGTTGTGAGAACGATGACTGGTTAAAATTTTTGGTGGTTTCTTGTTCAGTCCATAGGCCTACATCATGTGGCAAACCGGTGAGCATGTGGCTCTATTAGTATAGGAGATACCTGAAAACATATCACACTTTTCATCATAGTGCTTTTACCAATGCATAAAATGCATGGAGAAGTCATTTCGAATGACTGGTCCTCAGTGTTGTGAGAACGATGACTGGTTAAAATTTTTGGTGGTTTCTTGTTCAGTCCATAGGCCTACATCATGTGGCAAACCGGTGAGCATGTGGCTCTGTTAGTATAGGAGATACCTGAAAACTTATCACACTTTTCAATCATAGTGCTTTTACCAATGCATAAAATGCATGGAGAAGTCATTTCGAATGACTGGTCCTCAGTGTTGTGAGAACGATGACTGGTTAAAATTTTTGGTGGTTTCTTGTTCAGTCCATAGGCCTACATCATGTGGCAAAAAGGTGAGCATGTGGCTCTATCAGTATAGGAGATACCTGAAAACTTATCACACTTTTCAATCATAGTGCTTTTACCAATGCATAAAATGCATGGAGAAGTCATTTCGAATGACTGGTCCTCAGTGTTGTGAGAACGATGACTGGTTAAAATTTTTGGTGGTTTCTTGTTCAGTCCATAGGCCTACATCATGTGGCAAACCGGTGAGCATGTGGCTCTATTAGTATAGGAGATACCTGAAAACATATCACACTTTTCATCATAGTGCTTTTACCAATGCATAAAATGCATGGAGAAGTCATTTCGAATGACTGGTCCTCAGTGTTGTGAGAACGATGACTGGTTAAAATTTTTGGTGGTTTCTTGTTCAGTCCATAGGCCTACATCATGTGGCAAACCGGTGAGCATGTGGCTCTATTAGTATAGGAGATACCTGAAAACATATCACACTTTTCATCATAGTGCTTTTACCAATGCATAAAATGCATGGAGAAGTCATTTCGAATGACTGGTCCTCAGTGTTGTGAGAACGATGACTGGTTAAAATTTTTGGTGGTTTCTTGTTCAGTCCATAGGCCTACATCATGTGGCAAACCGGTGAGCATGTGGCTCTATTAGTATAGGAGATACCTGAAAACATATCACACTTTTCATCATAGTGCTTTTGCCAATGCATAAAATGCATGGAGAAGTCATTTCAAATGACTGGTCCTCAGTGTTGTGAGAACGATGACTGGTTAAAATTTTTGGTGGTTTCTTGTTCAGTCCATAGGCCTACATCATGTGGCAAACCGGTGAGCATGTGGCTCTATTAGTATAGGAGATACCTGAAAACATATCACACTTTTCATCATAGTGCTTTTACCAATGCATAAAATGCATGGAGAAGTCATTTCGAATGACTGGTCCTCAGTGTTGTGAGAACGATGACTGGTTAAAATTTTTGGTGGTTTCTTGTTCAGTCCATAGGCCTACATCATGTGGCAAACCGGTGAGCATGTGGCTCTATTAGTATAGGAGATACCTGAAAACATATCACACTTTTCATCATAGTGCTTTTACCAATGCATAAAATGCATGGAGAAGTCATTTCGAATGGCTGGTCCTCAGTGTTGTGAGAACGATGACTGGTTAAAATTTTTGGTGGTTTCTTGTTCAGTCCATAGGTCTACATCATGTGGCAAAGCGGTGAGCATGTGGCTCTATTAGTATAGGAGATACCTGAAAACATATCACACTTTTCATCATAGTGCTTTTACCAATGCATAAAATGCATGGAGAAGTCATTTCGAATGACTGGTCCTCAGTGTTGTGAGAACGATGACTGGTTAAAATTTTTGGTGGTTTCTTGTTCAGTCCATAGGCCTACATCATGTGGCAAACCGGTGAGCATGTGGCTCTATTAGTATAGGAGATACCTGAAAACATATCACACTTTTCATCATAGTGCTTTTGCCAATGCATAAAATGCATGGAGAAGTCATTTCAAATGACTGGTCCTCAGTGTTGTGAGAACGATGACTGGTTAAAATTTTTGGTGGTTTCTTGTTCAGTCCATAGGCCTACATCATGTGGCAAACCGGTGAGCATGTGGCTCTATTAGTATAGGAGATACCTGAAAACATATCACACTTTTCATCATAGTGCTTTTACCAATGCATAAAATGCATGGAGAAGTCATTTCGAATGACTGGTCCTCAGTGTTGTGAGAACGATGACTGGTTAAAATTTTTGGTGGTTTCTTGTTCAGTCCATAGGCCTACATCATGTGGCAAACCGGTGAGCATGTGGCTCTATTAGTATAGGAGATACCTGAAAACATATCACACTTTTCATCATAGTGCTTTTACCAATGCATAAAATGCATGGAGAAGTCATTTCGAATGGCTGGTCCTCAGTGTTGTGAGAACGATGACTGGTTAAAATTTTTGGTGGTTTCTTGTTCAGTCCATAGGCCTACATCATGTGGCAAACCGGTGAGCATGTGGCTCTATTAGTATAGGAGATACCTGAAAACATATCACACTTTTCATCATAGTGCTCTTACCAATGCATAAAATGCATGGAGAAGTCATTTCGAATGACTGGTCCTCAGTGTTGTGAGAACGATGACTGGTTAAAATTTTTGGTGGTTTCTTGTTCAGTCCATAGGCCTACATCATGTGGCAAACCGGTGAGCATGTGGCTCTATCAGTATAGGAGATACCTGAAAACTTATCACACTTTTCAATCATAGTGCTTTTACCAATGCATAAAATGCATGGAGAAGTCATTTCGAATGACTGGTCCTCAGTGTTGTGAGAACGATGACTGGTTAAAATTTTTGGTGGTTTCTTGTTCAGTCCATAGGCCTACATCATGTGGCAAACCGGTGAGCATGTGGCTCTATTAGTATAGGAGATACCTGAAAACATATCACACTTTTCATCATAGTGCTTTTACCAATGCATAAAATGCATGGAGAAGTCATTTCGAATGACTGGTCCTCAGTGTTGTGAGAACGATGACTGGTTAAAATTTTTGGTGGTTTCTTGTTCAGTCCATAGGCCTACATCATGTGGCAAACCGGTGAGCATGTGGCTCTATTAGTATAGGAGATACCTGAAAACATATCACACTTTTCATCATAGTGCTTTTACCAATGCATAAAATGCATGGAGAAGTCATTTCGAATGACTGGTCCTCAGTGTTGTGAGAACGATGACTGGTTAAAATTTTTGGTGGTTTCTTGTTCAGTCCATAGGCCTACATCATGTGGCAAACCGGTGAGCATGTGGCTCTGTTAGTATAGGAGATACCTGAAAACTTATCACACTTTTCAATCATAGTGCTTTTACCAATGCATAAAATGCATGGAGAAGTCATTTCGAATGACTGGTCCTCAGTGTTGTGAGAACGATGACTGGTTAAAATTTTTGGTGGTTTCTTGTTCAGTCCATAGGCCTACATCATGTGGCAAAAAGGTGAGCATGTGGCTCTATCAGTATAGGAGATACCTGAAAACTTATCACACTTTTCAATCATAGTGCTTTTACCAATGCATAAAATGCATGGAGAAGTCATTTCGAATGACTGGTCCTCAGTGTTGTGAGAACGATGACTGGTTAAAATTTTTGGTGGTTTCTTGTTCAGTCCATAGGCCTACATCATGTGGCAAACCGGTGAGCATGTGGCTCTATTAGTATAGGAGATACCTGAAAACATATCACACTTTTCATCATAGTGCTTTTACCAATGCATAAAATGCATGGAGAAGTCATTTCGAATGACTGGTCCTCAGTGTTGTGAGAACGATGACTGGTTAAAATTTTTGGTGGTTTCTTGTTCAGTCCATAGGCCTACATCATGTGGCAAACCGGTGAGCATGTGGCTCTATTAGTATAGGAGATACCTGAAAACATATCACACTTTTCATCATAGTGCTTTTACCAATGCATAAAATGCATGGAGAAGTCATTTCGAATGACTGGTCCTCAGTGTTGTGAGAACGATGACTGGTTAAAATTTTTGGTGGTTTCTTGTTCAGTCCATAGGCCTACATCATGTGGCAAACCGGTGAGCATGTGGCTCTGTTAGTATAGGAGATACCTGAAAACTTATCACACTTTTCAATCATAGTGCTTTTACCAATGCATAAAATGCATGGAGAAGTCATTTCGAATGACTGGTCCTCAGTGTTGTGAGAACGATGACTGGTTAAAATTTTTGGTGGTTTCTTGTTCAGTCCATAGGCCTACATCATGTGGCAAACCGGTGAGCATGTGGCTCTATTAGTATAGGAGATATGCTCACCGGTTTGCCACATGATGTAGGCCTATGGACTGAACAAGAAACCACCAAAAATTTTAACCAGTCATCGTTCTCACAACACTGAGGACCAGTCATTCGAAATGACTTCTCCATGCATTTTATGCATTGGTAAAAGCACTATGATGAAAAGTGTGATATGTTTTCAGGTATCTCCTATACTAATAGAGCCACATGCTCACCGGTTTGCCACATGATGTAGGCCTATGGACTGAACAAGAAACCACCAAAAATTTTAACCAGTCATCGTTCTCACAACACTGAGGACCAGTCATTCGAAATGACTTCTCCATGCATTTTATGCATTGGTAAAAGCTCTATGATGAAAAGTGTGATATGTTTTCAGGTATCTCCTATACAAATAGAGCCACATGCTCACCGGTTTGCAACATGATGTAGGCCTATGGACTGAACAAGAAACCACCAAAAATTTTAACCAGTCATCGTTCTCACAACACTGAGGACCAGTCATTCGAAATGACTTCTCCATGCATTTTATGCATTGGTAAAAGCACTATGATGAAAAGTGTGATATGTTTTCAGGTATCTCCTATACTAATAGAGCCACATGCTCACCGGTTTGCCACATGATGTAGGCTAATGGACTGAACAAGAAACCACCAAAAATTTTAACCAGTCATCGTTCTCACAACACTGAGGACCAGTCATGCGAAATGACTTCTCCATGCATTTTATGCATTGGTAAAAGCACTATGATGAAAAGTGTGATATGTTTTCAGGTATCTCCTATACTAATAGAGCCACATGCTCACTGGTTTGCCACATGATGTAGGCCTATGGACTGAACAAGAAACCACCAAAAATTTTAACCAGTCATCGTTCTCACAACACTGAGGACCAGTCATTCGAAATGACTTCTCCATGCATTTTATGCATTGGTAAAAGCACTATGATGAAAAGTGTGATATGTTTTCAGGTATCACCTATACTAATAGAGCCACATGCTCACCGGTTTGCCACATGATGTAGGCCTATGGACTGAACAAGAAACCACCAAAAATTTTAACCAGTCATCGTTCTCACAACACTGAGGACCAGTCATTCGAAATGACTTCTCCATGCATTTTATGCATTGGTAAAAGCACTATGATGAAAAGTGTGATATGTTTTCAGGTATCTCCTATACTAATAGAGCCACATGCTCACCGGTTTGCCACATGATGTAGGCCTATGGACTGAACAAGAAACCACCAAAAATTTTAACCAGTCATCGTTCTCACAACACTGAGGACCAGTCATTCGAAATGACTTCTCCATGCATTTTATGCATTGGTAAAAGCACTATGATGAAAAGTGTGATATGTTTTCAGGTATCTCCTATACTAATAGAGCCACATGCTCACCGGTTTGCCACATGATGTAGGCCTATGTACTGAACAAAAAACCACCAAAAATTTTAACCAGTCATCGTTCTCACAACACTGAGGACCAGTCATTCGAAATGACTTCTCCATGCATTTTATGCATTGGTAAAAGCACTATGATGAAAAGTGTGATATGTTTTCAGGTATCTCCTATACTAATAGAGCCACATGCTCACCGGTTTGCCACATGATGTAGGCCTATGGACTGAACAAGAAACCACCAAAAATTTTAACCAGTCATCGTTCTCACAACACTGAGGACCAGTCATTCGAAATGACTTCTCCATGCATTTTATGCATTGGTAAAAGCACTATGATGAAAAGTGTGATATGTTTTCAGGTATCTCCTATACTAATAGAGCCACATGCTCACCGGTTTGCCACATGATGTAGGCCTATGGACTGAACAAGAAACCACCAAAAATTTTAACCAGTCATCGTTCTCACAACACTGAGGACCAGTCATTCGAAATGACTTCTCCATGCATTTTATGCATTGGTAATAGCACTATGATGAAAAGTGTGATATGTTTTCAGGTATCTCCTATACTAATAGAGCCACATGCTCACCGGTTTGCCACATGATGTAGGCCTATGGACTGAACAAGAAACCACCAAAAATTTTAACCAGTCATCGTTCTCACAACACTGAGGACCAGTCATTCGAAATGACTTCTCCATGCATTTTATGCATTGGTAAAAGCACTATGATGAAAAGTGTGATATGTTTTCAGGTATCTCCTATACTAATAGAGCCACATGCTCACCGGTTTGCCACATGATGTAGGCCTATGGACTGAACAAGAAACCACCAAAAATTTTAACCAGTCATCGTTCTCACAACACTGAGGACCAGTCATTCGAAATGACTTCTCCATGCATTTTATGCATTGGTAAAAGCACTATGATGAAAAGTGTGATATGTTTTCAGGTATCTCCTATACTAATAGAGCCACATGCTCACCGGTTTGCCACATGATGTAGGCCTATGGACTGAACAAGAAACCACCAAAAATTTTAACCAGTCATCGTTCTCACAACACTGAGGACCAGTCATTCGAAATGACTTCTCCATGCATTTTATGCATTGGTAAAAGCACTATGATGAAAAGTGTGATATGTTTTCAGGTATCTCCTATACTAATAGAGCCACATGCTCACCGGTTTGCCACATGATGTAGGCCTATGGACTGAACAAGAAACCACCAAAAATTTTAACCAGTCATCGTTCTCACAACACTGAGGACCAGTCATTCGAAATGACTTCTCCATGCATTTTATGCATTGGTAAAAGCACTATGATGAAAAGTGTGATATGTTTTCAGGTATCTCCTATACTAATAGAGCCACATGCTCACCGGTTTGCCACATGATGTAGGCCTATGGACTGAACAAGAAACCACCAAAAATTTTAACCAGTCATCGTTCTCACAACACTGAGGACCAGTCATTCGAAATGACTTCTCCATGCATTTTATGCATTGGTAAAAGCACTATGATGAAAAGTGTGATATGTTTTCAGGTATCTCCTATACTAATAGAGCCACATGCTCACCGGTTTGCCACATGATGTAGGCTAATGGACTGAACAAGAAACCACCAAAAATTTTAACCAGTCATCGTTCTCACAACACTGAGGACCAGTCATTCGAAATGACTTCTCCATGCATTTTATGCATTGGTAAAAGCATTATGATGAAAAGTGTGATATTTTTTCAGGTATCTCCTATACTAATAGAGCCACATGCTCACCGGTTTGCCACATGATGTAGGCCTATGGACTGAACAAGAAACCACCAAAAATTTTAACCAGTCATCGTTCTCACAACACTGAGGACCAGTCATTCGAAATGACTTCTCCATGCATTTTATGCATTGGTAAAAGCACTATGATGAAAAGTGTGATATGTTTTCAGGTATCTCCTATACTAATAGAGCCACATGCTCACCGGTTTGCCACATGATGTAGGCTAATGGACTGAACAAGAAACCACCAAAAATTTTAACCAGTCATCGTTCTCACAACACTGAGGACCAGTCATTCGAAATGACTTCTCCATGCATTTTATGCATTGGTAAAAGCACTATGATGAAAAGTGTGATATGTTTTCAGGTATCTCCTATACTAATAGAGCCACATGCTCACCGGTTTGCCACATGATGTAGGCCTATGGACTGAACAAGAAACCACCAAAAATTTTAACCAGTCATCGTTCTCACAACACTGAGGACCAGTCATTCGAAATGACTTCTCCATGCATTTTATGCATTGGTAAAAGCACTATGATGAAAAGTGTGATATGTTTTCAGGTATCTCCTATACTAATAGAGCCACATGCTCACCGGTTTGCCACATGATGTAGGCCTATGGACTGAACAAGAAACCACCAAAAATTTTAACCAGTCATCGTTCTCACAACACTGAGGACCAGACATTCGAAATGACTTCTCCATGCATTTTATGCATTGGTAAAAGCACTATGATGAAAAGTGTGATATGTTTTCAGGTATCTCCTATACTAATAGAGCCACATGCTCACCGGTTTGCCACATGATGTAGGCCTATGGACTGAACAAGAAACCACCAAAAATTTTAACCAGTCATCGTTCTCACAACACTGAGGACTAGTCATTCGAAATGACTTCTCCATGCATTTTTTGCATTGGTAAAAGCACTATGATGAAAAGTGTGATATGTTTTCAGGTATCTCCTATACTAATAGAGCCACATGCTCACCGGTTTGCCACATGATGTAGGCCTATGGACTGAACAAGAAACCACCAAAAATTTTAACCAGTCATCGTTCTCACAACACTGAGGACCAGTCATTCGAAATGACTTCTCCATGCATTTTATGCATTGGTAAAAGCACTATGATGAAAAGTGTGATATGTTTTCAGGTATCTCCTATACTAATAGAGCCACATGCTCACCGGTTTGCCACATGATGTAGGCCTATGGACTGAACAAGAAACCACCAAAAATTTTAACCAGTCATCGTTCTCACAACACTGAGGACCAGTCATTCGAAATGACTTCTCCATGCATTTTATGCATTGGTAAAAGCACTATGATGAAAAGTGTGATATGTTTTCAGGTATCTCCTATACTAATAGAGCCACATGCTCACCGGTTTGCCACATGATGTAGGCCTATGTACTGAACAAGAAACCACCAAAAATTTTAACCAGTCATCGTTCTCACAACACTGAGGACCAGTCATTCAAAATGACTTCTCCATGCATTTTATGCATTGGTAAAAGCACTATGATGAAAAGTGTGATATGTTTTCAGGTATCTCCTATACTAATAGAGCCACATGCTCACCGGTTTGCCACATGATGTAGGCCTATGGACTGAACAAGAAACCACCAAAAATTTTAACCAGTCATCGTACTCACAACACTGAGTACCAGTCATTCGAAATGACTTCTCCATGCATTTTATGCATTGGTAAAAGCACTATGATGAAAAGTGTGATATGTTTTCAGGTATCTCCTATACTAATAGAGCCACATGCTCACCGGTTTGCCACATGATGTAGGCCTATGGACTGAACAAGAAACCACCAAAAATTTTAACCAGTCATCGTTCTCACAACACTGAGGACCAGTCATTCGAAATGACTTCTCCATGCATTTTATGCATTGGTAAAAGCACTATGATGAAAAGTGTGATATGTTTTCAGGTATCTCCTATACTAATAGAGCCACATGCTCACCGGTTTGCCACATGATGTAGGCTAATGGACTGAACAAGAAACCACCAAAAATTTTACCAGTCATCGTTCTCACAACACTGAGGACCAGTCATTCGAAATGACTTCTCCATGCATTTTATGCATTGGTAAAAGCACTATGATGAAAAGTGTGATATGTTTTCAGGTATCTCCTATACTAATAGAGCCACATGCTCACCGGTTTGCCACATGATGTAGGCCTATGGACTGTACAAGAAACCACCAAAAATTTTAACCAGTCATCGTTCTCACAACACTGAGGACCAGACATTCGAAATGACTTCTCCATGCATTTTATGCATTGGTAAAAGCACTATGATGAAAAGTGTGATATGTTTTCAGGTATCTCCTATACTAATAGAGCCACATGCTCACCGGTTTGCCACATGATGTAGGCCTATGGACTGAACAAGAAACCACCAAAAATTTTAACCAGTCATCGTTCTCACAACACTGAGGACTAGTCATTCGAAATGACTTCTCCATGCATTTTATGCATTGGTAAAAGCACTATGATGAAAAGTGTGATATGTTTTCAGGTATCTCCTATACTAATAGAGCCACATGCTCACCGGTTTGCCACATGATGTAGGCCTATGGACTGAACAAGAAACCACCAAAAATTTTAACCAGTCATCGTTCTCACAACACTGAGGACCAGTCATTCGAAATGACTTCTCCATGCATTTTATGCATTGGTAAAAGCACTATGATGAAAAGTGTGATATGTTTTCAGGTATCTCCTATACTAATAGAGCCACATGCTCACCGGTTTGCCACATGATGTAGGCCTATGGACTGAACAAGAAACCACCAAAAATTTTAACCAGTCATCGTTCTCACAACACTGAGGACCAGTCATTCAAAATGACTTCTCCATGCATTTTATGCATTGGTAAAAGCACTATGATGAAAAGTGTGATATGTTTTCAGGTATCTCCTATACTAATAGAGCCACATGCTCACCGGTTTGCCACATGATGTAGGCCTATGGACTGAACAAGAAACCACCAAAAATTTTAACCAGTCATCGTTCTCACAACACTGAGGACCAGTCATTCGAAATGACTTCTCCATGCATTTTATGCATTGGTAAAAGCACTATGATGAAAAGTGTGATATGTTTTCAGGTATCTCCTATACTAATAGAGCCACATGCTCACCGGTTTGCCACATGATGTAGGCTAATGGACTGAACAAGAAACCACTAAAAATTTTACCAGTCATCGTTCTCACAACACTGAGGACCAGTCATTCGAAATGACTTCTCCATGCATTTTATGCATTGGTAAAAGCACTATGATGAAAAGTGTGATATGTTTTCAGGTATCTCCTATACTAATAGAGCCACATGCTCACCGGTTTGCCACATGATGTAGGCCTATGGACTGAACAAGAAACCACCAAAAATTTTAACCAGTCATCGTTCTCACAACACTGAGGACCAGTCATTCGAAATGACTTCTCCATGCATTTTATGCATTGGTAAAAGCACTATGATGAAAAGTGTGATGTTTTCAGGTATCTCCTATACTAATAGAGCCACATGCTCACCGGTTTGCAACATGATGTAGGCCTATGAACTGAACAAGAAACCACCAAAAATTTTAACCAGTCATCGTTCTCACAACACTGAGGACCAGTCATTCGAAATGACTTCTCCATGCATTTTATGCATTGGTAAAAGCACTATGATGAAAAGTGTGATATGTTTTCAGGTATCTCCTATACTAATAGAGCCACATGCTCACCGGTTTGCCACATGATGTAGGCATATAGACTGAACAAGAAACCACCAAAAATTTTAACCAGTCATCGTTCTCACAACACTGAGGACCAGTCATTCGAAATGACTTCTCCATGCATTTTATGCATTGGTAAAAGCACTATGATGAAAAGTGTGATATGTTTTCAGGTATCTCCTATACTAATAGAGCCACATGCTCACCGGTTTGCCACATGATGTAGGCCTATGGACTGAACAAGAAACCACCAAAAATTTTAACCAGTCATCGTTCTCACAACACTGAGGACCAGTCATTCGAAATGACTTCTCCATGCATTTTATGCATTGGTAAAAGCACTATGATGAAAAGTGTGATATGTTTTCAGGTATCTCCTATACTAATAGAGCCACATGCTCACCGGTTTGCCACATGATGTAGGCCTATGGACTGAACAAGAAACCACCAAAAATTTTAACCAGTCATCGTTCTCACAACACTGAGGACCAGTCATTCGAAATGACTTCTCCATGCATTTTATGCATTGGTAAAAGCACTATGATGAAAAGTGTGATATGTTTTCAGGTATCTCCTATACTAATAGAGCCACATGCTCACCGGTTTGCCACATGATGTAGGCCTATGGACTGAACAAGAAACCACCAAAAATTTTAACCAGTCATCGTTCTCACAACACTGAGGACCAGTCATTCGAAATGACTTCTCCATGCATTTTATGCATTGGTAAAAGCACTATGATGAAAAGTGTGATATGTTTTCAGGTATCTCCTATACTAATAGAGCCACATGCTCACCGGTTTGCCACATGATGTAGGCCTATGGACTGAACAAGAAACCACCAAAAATTTTAACCAGTCATCGTTCTCACAACACTGAGGACCAGTCATTCGAAATGACTTCTCCATGCATTTTATGCATTGGTAAAAGCACTATGATGAAAAGTGTGATATGTTTTCAGGTATCTCCTATACTAATAGAGCCACATGCTCACCGGTTTGCCACATGATGTAGGCTAATGGACTGAACAAGAAACCACCAAAAATTTTAACCAGTCATCGTTCTCACAACACTGAGGACCAGTCATTCGAAATGACTTCTCCATGCATTTTATGCATTGGTAAAAGCATTATGATGAAAAGTGTGATATGTTTTCAGGTATCTCCTATACTAAGAGAGCCACATGCTCACCGGTTTGCCACATGATGTAGGCCTATGGACTGAACAAGAAACCACCAAAAATTTTAACCAGTCATCGTTCTCACAACACTGAGGACCAGTCATTCGAAATGACTTCTCCATGCATTTTATGCATTGGTAAAAGCACTATGATGAAAAGTGTGATATGTTTTCAGGTATCTCCTATACTAATAGAGCCACATGCTTACCGGTTTGCCACATGATGTAGGCTAATGGACTGAACAAGAAACCACCAAAAATTTTAACCAGTCATCGTTCTCACAACACTGAGGACCAGTCATTCGAAATGACTTCTCCATGCATTTTATGCATTGGTAAAAGCACTATGATGAAAAGTGTGATATGTTTTCAGGTATCTCCTATACTAATAGAGCCACATGCTCACCGGTTTGCCACATGATGTAGGCCTATGGACTGAACAAGAAACCACCAAAAATTTTAACCAGTCATCGTTCTCACAACACTGAGGACCAGTCATTCGAAATGACTTCTCCATGCATTTTATGCATTGGTAAAAGCACTATGATGAAAAGTGTGATATGTTTTCAGGTATCTCCTATACTAATAGAGCCACATGCTCACCGGTTTGCCACATGATGTAGGCCTATGGACTGAACAAGAAACCACCAAAAATTTTAACCAGTCATCGTTCTCACAACACTGAGGACCAGACATTCGAAATGACTTCTCCATGCATTTTATGCATTGGTAAAAGCACTATGATGAAAAGTGTGATATGTTTTCAGGTATCTCCTATACTAATAGAGCCACATGCTCACCGGTTTGCCACATGATGTAGGCCTATGGACTGAACAAGAAACCACCAAAAATTTTAACCAGTCATCGTTCTCACAACACTGAGGACTAGTCATTCGAAATGACTTCTCCATGCATTTTATGCATTGGTAAAAGCACTATGATGAAAAGTGTGATATGTTTTCAGGTATCTCCTATACTAATAGAGCCACATGCTCACCGGTTTGCCACATGATGTAGGCCTATGGACTGAACAAGAAACCACCAAAAATTTTAACCAGTCATCGTTCTCACAACACTGAGGACCAGTCATTCGAAATGACTTCTCCATGCATTTTATGCATTGGTAAAAGCACTATGATGAAAAGTGTGATATGTTTTCAGGTATCTCCTATACTAATAGAGCCACATGCTCACCGGTTTGCCACATGATGTAGGCCTATGGACTGAACAAGAAACCACCAAAAATTTTAACCAGTCATCGTTCTCACAACACTGAGGACCAGTCATTCGAAATGACTTCTCCATGCATTTTATGCATTGGTAAAAGCACTATGATGAAAAGTGTGATATGTTTTCAGGTATCTCCTATACTAATAGAGCCACATGCTCACCGGTTTGCCACATGATGTAGGCCTATGTACTGAACAAGAAACCACCAAAAATTTTAACCAGTCATCGTTCTCACAACACTGAGGACCAGTCATTCAAAATGACTTCTCCATGCATTTTATGCATTGGTAAAAGCACTATGATGAAAAGTGTGATATGTTTTCAGGTATCTCCTATACTAATAGAGCCACATGCTCACCGGTTTGCCACATGATGTAGGCCTATGGACTGAACAAGAAACCACCAAAAATTTTAACCAGTCATCGTTCTCACAACACTGAGTACCAGTCATTCGAAATGACTTCTCCATGCATTTTATGCATTGGTAAAAGCACTATGATGAAAAGTGTGATATGTTTTCAGGTATCTCCTATACTAATAGAGCCACATGCTCACCGGTTTGCCACATGATGTAGGCCTATGGACTGAACAAGAAACCACCAAAAATTTTAACCAGTCATCGTTCTCACAACACTGAGGACCAGTCATTCGAAATGACTTCTCCATGCATTTTATGCATTGGTAAAAGCACTATGATGAAAAGTGTGATATGTTTTCAGGTATCTCCTATACTAATAGAGCCACATGCTCACCGGTTTGCCACATGATGTAGGCTAATGGACTGAACAAGAAACCACCAAAAATTTTACCAGTCATCGTTCTCACAACACTGAGGACCAGTCATTCGAAATGATTTCTCCATGCATTTTATGCATTGGTAAAAGCACTATGATGAAAAGTGTGATATGTTTTCAGGTATCTCCTATACTAATAGAGCCACATGCTCACCGGTTTGCCACATGATGTAGGCCTATGGACTGAACAAGAAACCACCAAAAATTTTAACCAGTCATCGTTCTCACAACACTGAGGACCAGACATTCGAAATGACTTCTCCATGCATTTTATGCATTGGTAAAAGCACTATGATGAAAAGTGTGATATGTTTTCAGGTATCTCCTATACTAATAGAGCCACATGCTCACCGGTTTGCCACATGATGTAGGCCTATGGACTGAACAAGAAACCACCAAAAATTTTAACCAGTCATCGTTCTCACAACACTGAGGACTAGTCATTCGAAATGACTTCTCCATGCATTTTATGCATTGGTAAAAGCACTATGATGAAAAGTGTGATATGTTTTCAGGTATCTCCTATACTAATAGAGCCACATGCTCACCGGTTTGCCACATGATGTAGGCCTATGGACTGAACAAGAAACCACCAAAAATTTTAACCAGTCATCGTTCTCACAACACTGAGGACCAGTCATTCGAAATGACTTCTCCATGCATTTTATGCATTGGTAAAAGCACTATGATGAAAAGTGTGATATGTTTTCAGGTATCTCCTATACTAATAGAGCCACATGCTCACCGGTTTGCCACATGATGTAGGCCTATGGACTGAACAAGAAACCACCAAAAATTTTAACCAGTCATCGTTCTCACAACACTGAGGACCAGTCATTCAAAATGACTTCTCCATGCATACCATACACTCTACACTCTATACCCTACACTCTATACCCTACACCCTACACTCTATACCCTACACTCTATACCCTACACTCTACACTCTATACCCTACACTCTATACCCTACACTCTATACCCTACACTCTATACCCTACACTCTACACTCTATAACCTACACTCTATAGCCTACACTCTACACCCTACACTCTATACCCTGCACTCTATACCCTACACTCTACACTCTATACCCTACACTCTACTCCCTACACTCTACACCCTACACTCTACACTCTATACCTTACACTCTACACTCTATTCCCTACACTCTATACCCTACACTCTATACCCTACATTCTATACCCTACACTCTACACTCTATACCCTACACTCTATACCCTACACTCTATACCGTACACTCTATACCCTACACTCTACACTCTATACCCTACACTCTATACGCCACACTCTATACCCTACAGTCTACACTCTATACCATACACTCTACACTCTATACCCTACACTCTATACCCTACACCCTACACAATATACCGTACACTCTATACCCTACACTCTACACCCTACACCCTACACCCTACACTCTATACCCTACACTATACACTCTATACCCTACACTCTACACTTTATACTCTACACTCTATACCCTACACTCTATACCCTGCACTTTACACCCTGCACTCTACACCCAACACTCTAAACCCTACACTCTACACCCTACACTCTATACCCTACACTCTATACCCTACACTCTACACTCTATACCCTACACTCTATAGCCTACACTCTACACCTTACACTCTACACTCTATTCCCTACACTCTATACCCTACACTCTATACCCTACACTCTATACCCTACACTCTACACTCTATACCCTACACCCTACACTCTATACCCTACACTCTATATCCTACACTCTATACCCTGCACTCTATACCCTGCACTCTACACCCAACACTCTATACCCTACACTCTACACCCTACACTCTATACCCTACACTCTATAACCTACACTCTACACTCTACACCCTACACTCTATACCTTACACTCTACACCCTACACTCTACACCCTACACTCTAATCCCTACACTCTAATCCCTACACTCTAATCCCTACACCCTACACTCTATACCCTACACCCTATACCCTACACTCTATACCCTACACTCTATACCCTACACCCTACACTCTACACCCTACACTCTATACCTTACACTCTACACCCTACACTCTATACCCTACACTCTACACCCTGCACTCTGTACCCTACACTCTACACTCTTTACCCTACACTCTATACCCTACACTCTATACCCTACACTCTAATCTCTACACTCTACACTCTATACCCTACACTCTGTACCCTACACTCTATACCCTACACTCTACACTCTACACCCTACACTCTAATCCCTACACTCTAATCCCTACACTCTAATCCCTACACCCTAATCCCTACACCCTACACTCTATACCCTACACTCTATACCCTACACTCTATACCCTACACCCTACACTCTATACCCTACACTCTACACCCTACACTCTACACTCTATACCCTACACTCTACACCCTGCACTCTGTACCCTACACTCTATACCCTACACTCTATACCCTACACTCTATACCCTACACTCTAAACTCTATACCCTACACTCTATACCCTACACTCTATAACATACACTCTATACCCTACACTCTATACCCTACACTCTATACCATACACTCTACACCATACACTCTACACCATACACTCTACACCATACACTCTACACCATACACTCTATAGCATACACTCTATACCCTATACTATACGCTCTATACCCTACACTCTATACCCTACACTCTATACCCTACACTATACACTCTATACCCTACACTCTACACTTTATACCCTACACTCTATACCCTACACTCTACAACCTGCACTCTATACCCTACACTCTACACTCTATACCCTACACTCTATACCCTACACTCTATACCCTACACTCTATACCCTACACTCTACACCCTACAGTCTATACCCTACACTCTACACTCTATACCTTACACTCTACACTCTATTCCCTACACTCTATACCCTACACTCTATAGCATACACTCTATACCCTACACTCTACACTCTATACCCTACACTCTATACCCTACACTCTATACCCTACACTATACACTCCATACCCTACACTCTACACTTTATACCCTACTCTCTATACCCTACACTCTATACCCTACACTCTACAACCTGCACTCTATACCCTACACTCTATACCCTACACCCTACACTCTATACCCTACACTCTATACCCTACACTCTATACCCTACACTCTATACCCTACACTCTACACTCTATACCCTACACTCTATAGCCTACACTCTACACTTTACTCTATACCCTACACTCTATACCCTACACTCTAATCCCTACACTCTAATCCCTACAGTCTACACTCTATACCCTACACTCTATACCCTACACTCTATACCCTACACTCTACACCCTACACTCTACATCCTACACTCTAATCCCTACACTCTAATCCCTACACTCTAATCCCTACACCCTACACTCTATACCCTACAATCTATACCCTACACTCTATACCCTACACTCTATACCCTACACTCTATACCCTACACCCTACACCCTACACTCTACACTCTATACCCTACACTCTACACCCTGCACTCTGTACCCTACACTCTACACTCTTTACCCTACACTCTATACCCTACACTGTATACCCTACACTCTATACCCTACACTCTAATCCCTACACTCTACACTCTATACCCTACACTCTATACCCTACACTCTACACCCTACACTCTACACTCTAATCCCTACACTATAATCCCTACACTCTAATCCCTACACCCTACACTCTATACCCTACACTCTATACCCTACACTCTATACCCTACACCCTACACCCTACACTCTATACCCTACACTCTACACCCTACACTCTACACCCTACACTCTAATCCCTACACTCTAATCCCTACACTCTAATCCCTACACCCTACACTCTATACCCTACACTCTATACCCTACACTCTATACCCTACACTCTATACCCTACACCCTACACTCTACACTCTATACCCTACACTCTACACCCTACACTCTACACCCTACACTATATACCCTACACTCTACACCCTGCACTCTGTACCCTACACTCTACACTCTTTACCCTACACTCTATACCCTACACTCTATACCCTACACTCTATACCCTACACTCTAAACTCTATACCCTACACTCTATAACATACACTCTATACCCTACACTCTACACTCTATACCCTACACTCTATAACATACACTCTATACCCTACACTCTATACCCTACACTCTATACCCTACACTATATACCCTACACTCTACTCCCTACACTCTACACCCTACAGTCTATACCCTACACTCTACACTCTATACCTTACACTCTATAACATACACTCTATACCCTACACTCTATACCCTACACTCTATACCCTACACTCTATACCCTACACTCTACACCCTACACTCTATACCATACACTCTACACCCTACACTCTATACCATACACTCTACACCATACACTCTATAGCATACACTATATACCCTACACTATACATTCTATGCCCTACACTCTATACCCTACACTATACACTCTATACCCTACAATCTACACTTTATACCCTACACTCTATTCCCTACACTCTATACCCTACACTCTATACCCTACACTCTACAACCTGCACTCTACAACCTGCAATCTATACCCTACACTCTATACCCTACACTCTATATCCTACACTCTATACCCTACACTCTAAACTCTATACCCTACGCTCTATACCCTACACTCTATAACATACACTCTATACCCTACACTCTATACCATACACTCTACACCATACACTCTACACCATACACTCTACACCATACACTCTACACCATACACTCTATAGCATACACTCTATACCCTACACGATACACTCTATACCCTACACTCTATACCCTACACTCTATACCCTACACTCTATACCCTACACTATACACTCTATACCCTACACTCTACAACCTGCACTCTATACCCTACACTCTACACCCTACACTCTATACCCTACATTCTATACCCTACACTCTACACTCTTTACCCTACACTCTATACCCTACACTCTATACCCTACACTCTAAACTCTATACCCTACACTCTACACTCTATACCCTACACTCTATAACATACACTCTATACCCTACACTCTATAACATACACTCTATACCCTACACTCTACACCCAACTCTCTAATCCCTACACTATATACCCTACACTCTACACTCTATACCTTACACTCTAATCCCTACACTCTACACTCTATACCCTACACTCTATACCCTACACTCTACATCCTACACTCTACACCCTACTCTCTAAACCCTACACTCTAATCCCTACACTCTAATCCCTACACCCTACACTCTATACCCTACACTCTATACCCTACACTCTATACCCTACACCCTACACTCTATAGCCTACACTCTATACCCTACAGTATATACCCTACACTCTATACCCTACACTCTACACCTTACACTCTACACTCTATACCCTACACTCTATACCCTACACTCTATACCGTACACTCTATACCCTACACTCTACACTCTATACCCTACACTCTATACGCCACACTCTATACCCTACAGTCTACACTCTATACCATACACTCTACACTCTATACCCTACACTCTACACCCTACACTCTATACCCTACACTCTACACTCTATACCCTACACTCTATAGTCTACACTCTACACTCTACACTCTATACCCTACACTCTATACCCTACACTCTATACCCTACACTCTATACCCTACACTCTACACTCTATACCCTACACTCTATAGCCTACACTCTACACCCTACACTCTATACCCTGCACTCTATACCCTGCACTCTATACCCTACACTCTACACTCTATACCCTACACTCTACTCCCTACACCCTACAGTCTATACTCTACACTCTACACTCTATACCTTACACTCTACACTCTATTCCCTACACTCTATACCCTTCACTCTATACCCTACATTCTATACCCTACACTCTACACTCTATACCCTACACTCTATACCCTACACTCTATACCCTACACTCTACACTCTATACCCTACACTCTATACGCCACACTCTATACCCTACAGTCTATACCCTACACTCTATACCCTACACTCTACACCCTACACTCTATACCCTACACTCTACACTCTATACCCTACACTCTATAGCCTACACTCTACACTCTACATTCTATACCCTACACTCTATACCCTACACTCCATACCCTACACTCTATACCCTACACTCTACACTCTATACCCTACACTCTATAGCCTACACTCTACACCCTACACTCTATACCCTACACTCTACACTCTATACCCTACACTCTACTCCCTACACCCTACAGTCTATACCCTACACTCTACACTCTATACCTTACACTCTACACTCTATTCTCTACACTCTATACCCTACACTCTATACCCTACATTCTATACCCTACACTCTACACTCTATACCCTACACTCTATACCCTACACTCTATACCCTACACTCTACACCCAACTCTCTAATCCCTACACTATATACCCTACACTCTACACTCTATACCTTACACTCTAATCCCTACACTCTACACTCTATACCCTACACTCTATACCCTACACTCTACACCCTACACTCTACACCCTACTCTCTAAACCCTAAACTCTAATCCCTACACTCTAATCCCTACACCCTACACTCTATACCCTACACTCTATACCCTACACTCTATACCCTACACCCTACACTCTATAGCCTACACTCTATACCCTACAGTATATACCCTACACTCTATACCCTACACTCTACACCTTACACTCTACACTCTATACCCTACACTCTATACCCTACACTCTATACCGTACACTCTATACCCTACACTCTACACTCTATACCCTACACTCTATACGCCACACTCTATACCCTACAGTCTACACTCTATACCATACACTCTACACTCTACACTCTATACCCTACACTCTACACCCTACACTCTATACCCTACACTCTACACTCTATACCCTACACTCTATAGTCTACACTCTACACTCTACACTCTATACCCTACACTCTATACCCTACACTCTATACCCTACACTCTATACCCTACACTCTATAGCCTACACTCTACACCCTACACTCTATACCCTGCACTCTATACCCTACACTCTACACTCTATACCCTACACTCTACTCCCTACACCCTACAGTCTATACTCTACACTCTACACTCTATACCTTACACTCTACACTCTATTCCCTACACTCTATACCCTACACTCTATACCCTACATTCTATACCCTACACTCTACACTCTATACCCTACACTCTATACCCTACACTCTATACCCTACACTCTACACTCTATACCCTACACTCTATACGCCACACTCTATACCCTACAGTCTATACCCTACACTCTATACCCTACACTCTACACCCTACACTCTATACACTACACTCTACACTCTATACCCTACACTCTATAGCCTACACTCTACACTCTACATTCTATACCCTACACTCTATACCCTACACTCTGTACCCTACACTCTATACCCTACACTCTACACTCTATACCCTACACTCTATAGCCTACACTCTACACCCTACACTCTATACCCTACACTCTACACTCTATACCCTACACTCTACTCCCTACACCCTACAGTCTATACCCTACACTCTACACTCTATACCTTACACTCTACACTCTATTCCCTACACTCTATACCCTACACTCTATACCCTACATTCTATACCCTACACTCTACACTCTATACCCTACACTCTATACCCTACACTCTATACCCTACACTCTACACTCTATACCCTACACTCTATGCGCCACACTCTATACCCTACAGTCTATACCCTACACTCTATACCCTACACTCTATACCATACACTCTACACTCTACACTCTATACCCTACACTCTATACCCTACACTCTATACCCTACACCCTACACTCTATACCCTACACTCTATACCCTACACTCTACACTCTACACCCTACACTTTACACCCTACACTCTATACCCTATACCCTACACTTTATACCCTACACTCTATACCCTACACTCTATACCCTACACTCTATACCCTACACTATACACTCTATACCCTACACTCTACACTTTATACCCTACACTCTATACCCTACACTCTATACCCTGCACTCTACACCCTGCACTCTACACCCAACACTCTAAACCCTACACTCTACACTCTATACCCTACGCTCTATACCCTACACTCTACACTCTATACCCTACACTCTATAGCCTACACTCTATACCCTACAGTTTATACCCTACACTCTATACCCTACACTCTACACCTTACACTCTACACTCTATTCCCTACACTCTATACCCTACACTCTATACCCTACACTCTACACCCAACACTCTATACCCTACACTCTACACCCTACACTCTATACCCTACACTCTATAGCCTACACTCTATACCCTACACTCTAATCCCTACACTCTACACTCTATACCCTACACTCTATACCATACACTCTATACCCTACACTCTATACCCTACACTCTATACCCTGCACTCTACACCCTGCACTCTACACCCAACACTCTAAACCCTACACTCTACACTCTATACCCTACACTCTATACCCTACACTCTACACTCTATACCCTACACTCTATAGCCTACACTCTATACCCTACATTTTATACCCTACACTCTATACCCTACACCCTACACTCTATACCCTACACTCTACACTCTATATCTTACACTCTATACCCTGCACTCTACACCCTGCACTCTACACCCAACACTCTATAACCTACACTCTACACCCTACACTCTATACCCTACACTCTATAGCCTACACTCTATACCCTACACTCTAATCCCTACACTCTACACTCTATACCCTACACTCTATACCATATACTCTATACCCTACACTCTATACCATACACTCTATACCATACACTTTATACCCTACACTCTATACCCTACACTCTACACCCTACACTCTATACCTTACACTCTATACCCTACACTCTATACTCTACACTCTAAACTCTATACCCTACACTCTACACTCTATACCCTACACTCTATAACATACACTCTATACCCTACACTCTATACCCTACACTCTATACCATACACTCTACACTCTAAACCCTACACTCTATACCATACACTCTACACCATACACTCTATAGCATACACTCTATACCCTACACTCTACACTCTATACCCTACACTCTATACCCTACACTCTATACCCTACACTATACACTCTATACCCTACACTCTACACTTTATACCCTACTCTCTATACCCTACACTCTATACCCTACACTCTACAACCTGCACTCTATACCCTACACTCTACACTCTATACCCTACACTCTATACCCTACACTCTATACTCTACACTCTATACCCTACACTCTATAACCTACACTCTACACCCTACAGTCTATACCCTACACTCTACACTCTATACCTTACACTCTACACTCTATTCCCTACACTCTATAGCATACACTCTATACCCTACACTCTACACTCTATACCCTACACTCTATACCCTACACTATACACTCTATACCCTACACTCTACACTTTATACCCTACTCTCTATACCCTACACTCTATACCCTACACTCTACAACCTGCACTCTATACCCTACACTCTATACCCTACACTCTACACTCTATACCCTACACTCTATACCCTACACTCTATACCCTACACTCTATACCCTACACTCTAAACCCTACACTCTACACTCTATACCCTACACTCTATAGCCTACACTCTACACTTTACTCTATACCCTACACTCTATACCCTACACTCTAATCCCTACACTCTAATCCCTACAGTCTACACTCTATACCCTACACTCTATACCCTACACTCTAATCCCTACACTCTACACTCTATACCCTACACTCTATACCCTACACTCTATACCCTACACTCTACACCCTACACTCTACACCCTACACTCTAATCCCTACACTCTAATCCCTACACTCTAATCCCTACACCCTACACTCTATACCCTACACTCTATACCCTACACTCTATACCCTACACCCTACACTCTATACCCTACACTCTACACCCTACACTCTACACCCTACACTCTATACCCTACACTCTACACCCTGCACTCTGTACCCTACACTCTACACTCTTTACCCTACACTCTATACCCTACACTCTATACCCTACACTCTACCCTACACTCTATACCCTACACCCTACGCTCTATACGCTACACTCTATAACCTACACTCTATACCCTACACTCTATACCCTACACTCTATACCCTACACTCTATACCCTACACTCTACACTCTATACCATACACTCTATACCATACAATCTATACACTACACTCTATACCCTAAACTCTACACTCTATACCCTACACTCTATCACATACACTCTATACACTACACTCTATATCTTACACTCTATACCCTACACTTTGCACTCTACACCCTACACTCTACACTCTACATTCTATTCCCTACACTCTATACTCCACACTCTATACCCTACACTCTATACCCTACACTCTATACCCTACACTCTACACTATATACTCTACACTCTATAGCCTACACTCTATACCCTACACTCTATACCCTACACTCTATACCCTACACTCTACCCTACACTCTATACCCTACACCCTACGCTCTATACGCTACACTCTATAACCTACACTCTATACCCTACACTCTATACCCTACACTCTATACCCTACACTCTATACCCTACACTCTACACTCTATACCATACACTCTATACCATACAATATATACACTACACTCTATACCCTAAACTCTACACTCTATACCCTACACTCTATAACATACACTCTATACACTACACTCTATATCTTACACTCTATACCCTACACTTTGCACTCTACACCCTACACTCTACACTCTACATTCTATACCCTACACTCTATACTCCACACTCTATACCCTACACTCTATACCCTACACTCTATACCCTACACTCTACACTATATACTCTACACTCTATAGCCTACACTCTATACCCTACACTCTATACCCTACACTCTATACCCTACACTCTATACCCTACACCCTATACCATACACTCTATACCCTACACTCTACAACCTGCACTCTATACCCTACACTCTACACTCTATACCCTACACTCTACACCCTGCACTCTGTACCCTACACTCTACACTCTTTACCCTACACTCTATACCCTACACTCTATACCCTACACTCTATACCCTATACTCTATACCCTACACTCTACACTTTATACCCTACACTCTATACCATACACTCTATACCCTACACTCTACACTTTATGCCCTACACTCTATACCATACACTCTATACCCTACACTATACACTCTATACCCTACACTCTACACTGTATACCATACACTCTATGCCCCACACTCTCTACCCTAAACTCTACACTCTATACCCTGCACTCTACACCCTACACTCTATACCCTACACTCTATACCCTACACTCTATACCCTACACTCTATACCCTACACTCTACACTCTATACCCTACACTCTATACCATACACTCTACACCCTACACTCTACACCCTACACTCTACACCCTACACTCTACACCCTACACTCTACACCCTACACTCTATACCCTACACTCTATACCCTACACTATACACTCTATACCCTACACTCTACACTCTACACTGTATACCATACACTCTATGCCCCACACTCTATACCCTAAACTCTACACTCTATATCCTACACTCTACACCCTAAGCTCTATACCCTACACTCTATACCCTACACTCTACACTCTATACCCTACACTCTATACCCTACACTCTATACCATACACTCTACACCCTACACTCTACACCCTACAATCTATACCCTACACTCTATACCCTACACTCTATACCCTACACTCTATACCCTACACTCTACACCCTACACTCTACACCCTACACTCTAATCCCTACACTCTAATCCCTACACTCTAATCCCTACACCCTACACTCTATACCCTACACTCTATACCCTACGCTCTATACCCTACACTCTATACCCTACACCCTACACCCTACACTCTACACTCTATACCCTACACTCTACACCCTACATTCTACACCCTACACTCTATACCCTACACTCTACACCCTGCACTCTGTACCCTACACTGTACACTCTTTACCCTACACTCTATACCCTACACTCTATACCCTACACTCTATACCCTACACTCTACCCTACACTCTATACCCTACACCCTACGCTCTATACGCTACACTCTATAACCTACACTCCATACCCTACACTCTATACCCTACACTCTATACCCTACACTCTACACCCTACACTCTATACCCTACACTCTATACCCTACACTCTATACCCTACACTCTACACTCTATACCATACACTCTATACCATACAATCTATACACTACACTCTATACCCTAAACTCTACACTCTATACCCTACACTCTATAACATACACTCTATACACTACACTCTATATCTTACACTCTATACCCTACACTTTGCACTCTACACCCTACACTCTACACTCTACATTCTATACCCTACACTCTATACTCCACACTCTATACCCTACACTCTATACCCTACACTCTATACCCTACACTCTACACTATATACTCTACACTCTATAGCCTACACTCTATACCCTACACTCTATACCCTACACTCTATACCCTACACTCTATACCCTACACTCTATACCCTACACTCTATACCCTACACCCTATACCATACACTCTATACCCTACACTCTACAACCTGCACTCTATACCCTACACTCTATACCCTACACCCTTCACTTTATACCCTACACTCTATACCCTACACTCTATACCCTACACTCTACACCCTACACTCTACACTCTACACTCTATACCCTACACTCTACACCCTGCACTCTGTACCCTACACTCTACACTCTTTACCCTACACTCTATACCCTACACTCTATACCCTACACTCTATACCCTATACTCTATACCCTACACTCTACACTTTATACCCTACACTCTATACCATACAGTCTATACCCTACACTCTACACTTTATACCCTACACTCTATACCATACACTCTATACCCTACACTATACACTCTATACCCTACACTCTACACTGTATACCATACACTCTATGCCCCACACTCTCTACCCTAAACTCTACACTCTATACCCTGCACTCTACACCCTACACTCTATACCCTACACTCTATACCCTACACTCTATACCCTACACTCTATACCCTACACTCTACACTCTATACCCTACACTCTATACCATACACTCTACACCCTACACTCTACACCCTACACTCTACACCCTACACTCTACACCCTACACTCTATACCCTACACTCTATACCCTACACTATACACTCTATACCCTACACTCTACACTCTACACTGTATACCATACACTGTATGCCCCACACTCTATGCCCTAAACTCTACACTCTATATCCTACACTCTACACCCTAAGCTCTATACCCTACACTCTATACCCTACACTCTACACTCTATACCCTACACTCTATACCCTACACTCTATACCATACACTCTACACCCTACACTCTACACCCTACACTCTATACCCTACACTCTATACCCTACACTCTACACTTTATACCCTACACTCTATACCCTACACTCTATACCCTGCACTCTACACCCTGCACTCTACACCCTGCACTCTACACCCAACACTCTATACCCTACACTCTACACCCTACACTCTATACCCTACACTCTACACTCTATACCCTACACTCTATAGCCTACACTCTATACCCTACACTCTATACCCTACACTCTATACCCTACACTCTACACTCTATACCCTACACTCTATACCATACACTCTATACCCTACACTCTATACTATACACTCTATACCATACACTCTATACCCTACACTCTGTACCCTACACTCTATACACTACACTCTATACCATACACTCTATACCCTACACTCTATACCCTACACTCTATACCCTACACTCTACACCCTACACTCTATACCCTACACTCTATACCCTACACTCTATACCCTACACTCTAAACTCTATACCCTACACTCTACACTCTACACTCTATATCCTACACTCTATAACATGCACTTTATACCCTACACTCTATAACCTACACTCTATACCCTACACTCTATACCCTACACTCTACACTCTATACCCTACACTCTATACCATACACTCTACACCATACACTCTATAGCATACACTCTATACCCTACAATCTACACTCTATACCCTACACTCTATACCCTACACTCTATACCCTACACTCTACACTTTATACCCTATTCTCTATACCCTACACTCTATACCCTACACTCTACAACGTGCATTCTATACCCTACACTCTATACCCTACACCCTACACTCTATACCCTACACTCTATACCCTACACTCTATACCCTACACTCTATACCCTACACTCTACACTCTATACCCTACACTCTATAACATACACTCTATACACTACACTCTATACCTTACACTCTATACCCTACACTTTACATTCTACACCCTACACTCTACACTCTATTCCCTACACTCTATACCCTACACTCTATACCCTACACTCTATACCCTACACTCTATACCCTACACTCTATACCCTACACTCTAATCCCTACACTCTAATCCCTACACTCTACACTCTATACCCTACACTCTATACCCTACACTCTATACCCTACACTCTACACCCTACACTCTACACCCTACACTCTAATCCCTACACTCTAATCCCTACACCCTACACTCTATAACCTACACTCTATACCCTACACTCTATACCCTACACTCTACACCCTACACTCTACACCCTACACTCTATACCCTACACTCTATACCCTACACTCTATACCCTACACCCTACACTCTACACCCTACACTCTACACCCTACACTCTACACCCTACACTCTACACTCTATACCCTACACTCTACACCCTGCACTCTGTACCCTACACTCTACACTCTTTACCCTACACTCTATACCCTACACTCTATACCCTACACTCTATACCCTACACGCTACACTATATACCTTACACTCTATACCCTACACTCCATACCCTACACTCTAAACTCTATACCCTACACTCTACACTCTATACCCTACACTCTATAACATACACTCTATACCCTACACTCTATACCCTACACTCTATACCCTACACTCTATACCATACACTCTACACCCTACACTCTATGCCATACACTCTACACCATACACTCTATAGCATACACTCTATACCCTACACTATACACTCTATACCCTACACTCTATACCCTACACTATACACTCTATACCCTACACTCTACACTTTATACCCTACACTCTATACCCTACACTCTATACCCTACACTCTACAACCTGCACTCTATACCCTACACTCTATACCCTACACTCTACACTCTATACCCTACACTCTATACCCTACACTCTATACCCTACACTCTACACTGTATACCATACACTCTATGCCCCACACTCTATACCCTAAACTCTACACTCTATACCCTACACTCTACACCCTAAGCTCTATACCATACACTCTATACCCTACACTCTACACTCTGTACCCTACACTCTATACCCTACACTCTATACCCTACACCCTACGCTCTATAAGCTACACTCTATACCCTACACTCTATACCCTACACTCTATAACCTACACTCTATACCTTACACTCTATACCCTACACTCTATACCCTACACTCTATACCCTACACTCTATACCATACACTCTACACTCTATACCCTACACTCTATACCCTACACTCTATACCCTACACTCTATACCCTACACTCTACACTCTATACCATACACTCTATACCATACACTCTATACACTACACTCTATACCCTAAACTCTACACTCTATACCCTACACTCTATAACATTCACTCTATACACTACACTCTATACCTTACACTCTATACCCTACACTTTGCACTCTACACCCTACACTCTACACTCTACATTCTATACCCTACACTCTATACCCTACACTCTCTACTCCACACTCTATACCCTACACTCTATACCCTACACTCTATACCCTACACTCTACACCCTACACTCTACACTCTATAGCCTACACTCTATACCCTACACTCTATACCCTACACTCTATACCCTACACTCTATACACTACACTCTACACTTTATACCCTACACTCTATACCATACACTCTATACCCTACACTCTACAACCTGCACTCTATACCCTACACTCTATACCCTACTCTACACTCTATACCCTACACTCTATGCCCTACACTCTTTACCATACACTCTACACTCTATACCCTACACTCTATACCCTACACTCTATACCCTACACTCTATACACTACACTCTACACTTTATACGCTACACTCTATACCATACACTCTATACCCTACACTCTACAACCTGCACTCTATACCCTACACTCTATACCCTACTCTACACTCTATACCCTACACTCTATGCCCTACACTCTTTACCCTACACTCTACACTCTATACCCTACACTCTACACTTTATACCCTACACTCTATACCATACACTCTATACCCTACACTCCATACCCTACACTCTACACTTTATACCCCACACTCTATACCATACACTCTATACCCTACACTCTACACCTTACACTCTATACCATACATTCTATCCCCTACACTCTACACTCTATACCCTACACTCTACAACCTGCACTCTATACCCTACACTCTATGCCCTACTCTACACTCTATACCCTACACTCTATGCCCTACACTCTTTACCCTACACTCTACACTCTATACCCTACACTCTACACTTTATACCCTACACTCTATACCATACACTCTATACCCTACACTCCATACCCTACACTCTACACTTTATACCCCACACTCTATACCATACACTCTATACCCTACACTCTACACCTTACACTCTATACCATACATTCTATCCCCTACACTCTACACTCTATACCCTACACTCTACACTCTACTCTATACACTACACTCTATACCCTACACTCTACACTCTATACCCTACACTCTACACTCTACACCCTACACTCTATACCCTACACTCTATACCCTACACTCTATACCCTACACTCTAATCCCTACACTCTATACCCTACACTCTATACCATACACTCTACACCCTACACCCTACACTCTACACCCTACACTCTATACCCTATACCCTACACTCTATACCCTACACTCTATACCCTACACTCTATACCCTACACTATACACTCTATACTCTACACTCTACGCTTTATACCCTACACTCTATGCCCTACACTCTATACCCTACACTCTACACCCTACACTCTAATCCCTACACTCTTATCCCTACACCCTACACTCTATACCCTACACTCTATACCCTACACTCTATACCCTACACTCTACACCCTACACTCTACACTCTACACTCTATACCCTACACTCTATACCCTACACTCTATACCTCACACCCTACACTCTATACCCTACACTCTACACCCTACACTCTATACCCTACACTCTACACCCTGCACTCTGTACCCTACACTCTACACTTTTTACCCTACACTCTATACCCTACACTCTATATCCTACACTCTATACACTACACTCTACACTTTATACCCTACACTCCATACCATACACTCTATACCCTACACTCTACAACCTGCACTCTATACTCTACACTCTATACCCTACACTCTGCACTCTATACCCTACACTCTATACCCTACACTCTTTACCCTACACTCTACACTCTATACCCTACACACTATACCCTACACTCTACACTTTATACCCTACACTCTATACCATACACTCTATACCCTACACTCCATACCCTAAACTCTACACTTTATACCCCACACTCTATACCATACACTCTATACCCTACACTCTACACCTTACACTCTATACCCTACATTCTATCCGCTACACTCTACACTCTATACCCTACACTCTACACTCTACTCTATACCCTACACTCTATACCAAACACTCTACACTCTATACCCTACACTCTACACTCTACACCCTACACTCTATACCCTACACTCTATACCCTACACTCTATACCCTACACTCTAATCCCTACACTCTATACCCTACACTTTATACCATACACTCTACACCCTACACCCTACACTCTACACCCTACACTCTATACCCTATACCCTAGACTCTATACCCTACACTCTATACCCTACATTCTATACCCTACACTATACACTCTATACCCTACACTCTACGCTTTATACCCTACACTCTATACCCTACACTCTATACCCTATACTCTATACCCTACACACTACACCCTACACTCTACACCCTACACTCTAATCCCTACACTCTAATCCCTACACCCTACACTCTATACCCTACACTCTATACCCTACACTCTATACCCTACAATCTACACCCTACACTCTACACTCTACACTCTACACTCTATACCCTACACTCTATACCCTACACTCTATACCCTACACCCTACACTCTACACCCTACACTCTATACCCTACACTCTATACCCTGCACTCTATACCCTACACTCTACACTCTATACCTTACACTCTATACCCTACACTCTATACCCTACACTCTAAACTCTATACCCTACACTCTACACTCTATACCCTACACTCTATAACGTACACTCTATACCCTACACTCTATACCCTACACTCTATACCCTACACTCTACACCCTACACTCTATACCCTACACTCTACACTCTATACCCTACACTCTATAGCCTACACTCTATACCCTACACTCTATACCCTACACTCTATACCCTACACTCTACACTCTATACCCTACACTCTATACCATACACTCTATACCCTACACTCTATACTATACACTCTATACCATACACTCTATACCCTACACTCTGTACCCTACACTCTATACACTACACTCTATACCATACACTCTATACCCTACACTCTATACCCTACACTCTATACCCTACACTCTACACCCTACACTCTATACCCTACACTCTATACCCTACACTCTATACCCTACACTCTAAACTCTATACCCTACACTCTACACTCTACACTCTATATCCTACACTCTATAACATGCACTTTATACCCTACACTCTATACCCTACACTCTATACCCTACACTCTATACCCTACACTCTACACTCTATATCCTACACTCTATACACTACACTCTACACTTTATACCCTACACTCCATACCATACACTCTATACCCTACACTCTACAACCTGCACTCTATACTCTACACTCTATACCCTACACTCTGCACTCTATACCCTACACTCTATACCCTACACTCTTTACCCTACACTCTACACTCTATACCCTACACACTATACCCTACACTCTACACTTTATACCCTACACTCTATACCATACACTCTATACCCTACACTCCATACCCTAAACTCTACACTTTATACCCCACACTCTATACCATACACTCTATACCCTACACTCTACACCTTACACTCTATACCCTACATTCTATCCGCTACACTCTACACTCTATACCCTACACTCTACACTCTACTCTATACCCTACACTCTATACCAAACACTCTACACTCTATACCCTACACTCTACACTCTACACCCTACACTCTATACCCTACACTCTATACCCTACACTCTATACCCTACACTCTAATCCCTACACTCTATACCCTACACTTTATACCATACACTCTACACCCTACACCCTACACTCTACACCCTACACTCTATACCCTATACCCTAGACTCTATACCCTACACTCTATACCCTACATTCTATACCCTACACTATACACTCTATACCCTACACTCTACGCTTTATACCCTACACTCTATACCCTACACTCTATACCCTATACTCTATACCCTACACACTACACCCTACACTCTACACCCTACACTCTAATCCCTACACTCTAATCCCTACACCCTACACTCTATACCCTACACTCTATACCCTACACTCTATACCCTACAATCTACACCCTACACTCTACACTCTACACTCTACACTCTATACCCTACACTCTATACCCTACACTCTATACCCTACACCCTACACTCTACACCCTACACTCTATACCCTACACTCTATACCCTGCACTCTATACCCTACACTCTACACTCTATACCTTACACTCTATACCCTACACTCTATACCCTACACTCTAAACTCTATACCCTACACTCTACACTCTATACCCTACACTCTATAACGTACACTCTATACCCTACACTCTATACCCTACACTCTATACCCTACACTCTACACCCTACACTCTATAGCCTATACTCTATACCCTACACTCCAATGCCTACACTCTACACTCTATACCCTACACTCTATACCCTACACTCTATACCCTACACTCTACACCCTGCACTCTGTACCCTACACTCTACACTCTTTACCCTACACTCTATACCCTACACTCTACACCCTACACCCTACACTCTATACCCTACACTCTACACCCTGCACTCTGTACCCTACACTCTACACTCTTTACCCTACACTCTATACCCTACACTCTACAACCTGCACTCTATACCCTACACTCTATACCCTACACTCTATACCCTACACTCTATACCCTACACTCTACACCCTACACTCTAATCCCTACACTCTAATCCCTACACTCTAATCCCTACACCCTATACCCTACACTCTATACCCTACACTCTATACCCTACACTCTATACCCTACACCCTACACTCTACACCCTACACTCTACACTCAATACCCTACACTCTACACCCTACACTCTACACCCTACACTCTACACTCTATACCCTACACTCTACACCCTGCACTCTGTACCCTACACTCTACACTCTTTACCCTACACTCTATACACTACACTCTATACCCTACACTCTATACCCTACACTCTAAACTCTATACCCTACACTCTACACTCTATACCCTACACTCTATAACATACACTCTATACCCTACACTCTATACCCTACACTCTACACCCTACACTCTATACCATACACTCTACACCATACACTCTATAGCATACACTCTATACCCTACACTATACACTCTATACCCTACACTCTATACCCTACACTCTATACCCTACACTATACACTCTATACCCTACACTCTACACTTTATACCCTACACTCTATACCCTACACTCTATACCCTACACTCTATACCCTACACTCTATACCCTACACTCTACAACCTGCACTCTACAACCTGCAATCTATACCCTACACTCTATACCCTACACTCTACACTCTATACCCTACACTCTATACCCTACACTCTATACCCTACACTCTATACCCTACACTCTATACCCTACACTCTATATCCTACACTCTACAACCTGCACTATACAACCTGCAATCTATACCCTACACTCTATAGCCTACACTCTACACCCTACACTCTATACCCTGCACTCTATACCCTACACTCTACACCCTACACTCTATACCCTACACTCTACACTCTATACCCTACACTCTATAGCCTACACTCTATACCCTACACTCTATACCCTACACTCTATACCCTACACTCTACACTCTATACCCTACACTCTATACCATACACTCTATACCCTACACTCTATACTATACACTCTATACCATACACTCTATACCCTACACTCTGTACCCTACACTCTATACACTACACTCTATACCATACACTCTATACCCTACACTCTATACCCTACACTCTATACCCTACACTCTACACCCTACACTCTATACCCTACACTCTATACCCTACACTCTATACCCTACACTCTAAACTCTATACCCTACACTATACACTCTACACTCTATATCCTACACTCTATAACATGCACTTTATACCCTACACTCTATACCCTACACTCTATACCCTACACTCTATACCCTACACTCTACACTCTATACCCTACACTCTATACCATACACTCTACACCATACACTCTATAGCATACACTCTATACCCTACAATCTACACTCTATACCCTACACTCTATACCCTACACTCTATACCCTACACTCTACACTTTATACCCTATTCTCTATACCCTACACTCTATACCCTACACTCTACAACGTGCATTCTATACCCTACACTCTATACCCTACACCCTACACTCTATACCCTACACTCTATACCCTACACTCTATACCCTACACTCTATACCCTACACTCTACACTCTATACCCTACACTCTATAACATACACTCTATACACTACACTCTATACCTTACACTCTATACCCTACACTTTACATTCTACACCCTACACTCTACACTCTATTCCCTACACTCTATACCCTACACTCTATACCCTACACTCTATACCCTACACTCTATACCCTACACTCTAATCCCTACACTCTAATCCCTACACTCTACACTCTATACCCTACACTCTATACCCTACACTCTATACCCTACACTCTACACCCTACACTCTACACCCTACACTCTAATCCCTACACTCTAATCCCTACACCCTACACTCTATAACCTACACTCTATACCCTACACTCTATACCCTACACTCTACACCCTACACTCTACACCCTACACTCTATACCCTACACTCTATACCCTACACTCTATACCCTACACCCTACACTCTACACCCTACACTCTACACCCTACACTCTACACCCTACACTCTACACTCTATACCCTACACTCTACACCCTGCACTCTGTACCCTACACTCTACACTCTTTACCCTACACTCTATACCCTACACTCTATACCCTACACTCTATACCCTACATGCTACACTATATACCTTACACTCTATACCCTACACTCCATACCCTACACTCTAAACTCTATACCCTACACTCTACACTCTATACCCTACACTCTATAACATACACTCTATACCCTACACTCTATACCCTACACTCTATACCCTACACTCTATACCATACACTCTACACCCTACACTCTATGCCATACACTCTACACCATACACTCTATAGCATACACTCTATACCCTACACTATACACTCTATACCCTACACTCTATACCCTACACTATACACTCTATACCCTACACTCTACACTTTATACCCTACACTCTATACCCTACACTCTATACCCTACACTCTACAACCTGCACTCTATACCCTACACTCTATACCCTACACTCTACACTCTATACCCTACACTCTATACCCTACACTCTATACCCTACACTCTACACTGTATACCATACACTCTATGCCCCACACTCTATACCCTAAACTCTACACTCTATACCCTACACTCTACACCCTAAGCTCTATACCATACACTCTATACCCTACACTCTACACTCTGTACCCTACACTCTATACCCTACACTCTATACCCTACACCCTACGCTCTATAAGCTACACTCTATACCCTACACTCTATACCCTACACTCTATAACCTACACTCTATACCTTACACTCTATACCCTACACTCTATACCCTACACTCTATACCCTACACTCTATACCATACACTCTACACTCTATACCCTACACTCTATACCCTACACTCTATACCCTACACTCTATACCCTACACTCTACACTCTATACCATACACTCTATACCATACACTCTATACACTACACTCTATACCCTAAACTCTACACTCTATACCCTACACTCTATAACATACACTCTATACACTACACTCTATACCTTACACTCTATACCCTACACTTTGCACTCTACACCCTACACTCTACACTCTACATTCTATACCCTACACTCTATACCCTACACTCTCTACTCCACACTCTATACCCTACACTCTATACCCTACACTCTATACCCTACACTCTACACCCTACACTCTACACTCTATAGCCTACACTCTATACCCTACACTCTATACCCTACACTCTATACCCTACACTCTATACACTACACTCTACACTTTATACCCTACACTCTATACCATACACTCTATACCCTACACTCTACAACCTGCACTCTATACCCTACACTCTATACCCTACTCTACACTCTATACCCTACACTCTATGCCCTACACTCTTTACCATACACTCTACACTCTATACCCTACACTCTATACCCTACACTCTATACCCTACACTCTATACACTACACTCTACACTTTATACGCTACACTCTATACCATACACTCTATACCCTACACTCTACAACCTGCACTCTATACCCTACACTCTATACCCTACTCTACACTCTATACCCTACACTCTATGCCCTACACTCTTTACCCTACACTCTACACTCTATACCCTACACTCTACACTTTATACCCTACACTCTATACCATACACTCTATACCCTACACTCCATACCCTACACTCTACACTTTATACCCCACACTCTATACCATACACTCTATACCCTACACTCTACACCTTACACTCTATACCATACATTCTATCCCCTACACTCTACACTCTATACCCTACACTCTACAACCTGCACTCTATACCCTACACTCTATGCCCTACTCTACACTCTATACCCTACACTCTATGCCCTACACTCTTTACCCTACACTCTACACTCTATACCCTACACTCTACACTTTATACCCTACACTCTATACCATACACTCTATACCCTACACTCCATACCCTACACTCTACACTTTATACCCCACACTCTATACCATACACTCTATACCCTACACTCTACACCTTACACTCTATACCATACATTCTATCCCCTACACTCTACACTCTATACCCTACACTCTACACTCTACTCTATACACTACACTCTATACCCTACACTCTACACTCTATACCCTACACTCTACACTCTACACCCTACACTCTATACCCTACACTCTATACCCTACACTCTATACCCTACACTCTAATCCCTACACTCTATACCCTACACTCTATACCATACACTCTACACCCTACACCCTACACTCTACACCCTACACTCTATACCCTATACCCTACACTCTATACCCTACACTCTATACCCTACACTCTATACCCTACACTATACACTCTATACTCTACACTCTACGCTTTATACCCTACACTCTATGCCCTACACTCTATACCCTACACTCTACACCCTACACTCTAATCCCTACACTCTTATCCCTACACCCTACACTCTATACCCTACACTCTATACCCTACACTCTATACCCTACACTCTACACCCTACACTCTACACTCTACACTCTATACCCTACACTCTATACCTCACACCCTACACTCTATACCCTACACTCTACACCCTACACTCTATACCCTACACTCTACACCCTGCACTCTGTACCCTACACTCTACACTTTTTACCCTACACTCTATACCCTACACTCTATATCCTACACTCTATACACTACACTCTACACTTTATACCCTACACTCCATACCATACACTCTATACCCTACACTCTACAACCTGCACTCTATACTCTACACTCTATACCCTACACTCTGCACTCTATACCCTACACTCTATACCCTACACTCTTTACCCTACACTCTACACTCTATACCCTACACACTATACCCTACACTCTACACTTTATACCCTACACTCTATACCATACACTCTATACCCTACACTCCATACCCTAAACTCTACACTTTATACCCCACACTCTATACCATACACTCTATACCCTACACTCTACACCTTACACTCTATACCCTACATTCTATCCGCTACACTCTACACTCTATACCCTACACTCTACACTCTACTCTATACCCTACACTCTATACCAAACACTCTACACTCTATACCCTACACTCTACACTCTACACCCTACACTCTATACCCTACACTCTATACCCTACACTCTATACCCTACACTCTAATCCCTACACTCTATACCCTACACTTTATACCATACACTCTACACCCTACACCCTACACTCTACACCCTACACTCTATACCCTATACCCTAGACTCTATACCCTACACTCTATACCCTACATTCTATACCCTACACTATACACTCTATACCCTACACTCTACGCTTTATACCCTACACTCTATACCCTACACTCTATACCCTATACTCTATACCCTACACACTACACCCTACACTCTACACCCTACACTCTAATCCCTACACTCTAATCCCTACACCCTACACTCTATACCCTACACTCTATACCCTACACTCTATACCCTACAATCTACACCCTACACTCTACACTCTACACTCTATACCCTACACTCTATACCCTACACTCTATACCCTACACCCTACACTCTACACCCTACACTCTATACCCTACACTCTATACCCTGCACTCTATACCCTACACTCTACACTCTATACCTTACACTCTATACCCTACACTCTATACCCTACACTCTAAACTCTATACCCTACACTCTACACTCTATACCCTACACTCTATAACGTACACTCTATACCCTACACTCTATACCCTACACTCTATACCCTACACTCTACACCCTACACTCTATAGCCTATACTCTATACCCTACACTCCAATCCCTACACTCTACACTCTATACCCTACACTCTATACCCTACACTCTATACCCTACACCCTACACTCTACACCCTACACTCTACACTCTATACCCTACACTCTACACCCTACACCCTACACTCTATACCCTACACTCTACACCCTGCACTCTGTACCCTACACTCTACACTCTTTACCCTACACTCTATACCCTACACTCTACAACCTGCACTCTATACCCTACACTCTATACCCTACACTCTATACCCTACACTCTATACCCTACACTCTACACCCTACACTCTAATCCCTACACTCTAATCCCTACACTCTAATCCCTACACCCTATACCCTACACTCTATACCCTACACTCTATACCCTACACTCTATACCCTACACCCTACACTCTACACCCTACACTCTACACTCAATACCCTACACTCTACACCCTACACTCTACACCCTACACTCTACACTCTATACCCTACACTCTACACCCTGCACTCTGTACCCTACACTCTACACTCTTTACCCTACACTCTATACACTACACTCTATACCCTACACTCTATACCCTACACTCTAAACTCTATACCCTACACTCTACACTCTATACCCTACACTCTATAACATACACTCTATACCCTACACTCTATACCCTACACTCTACACCATACACTCTATAGCATACACTCTATACCCTACACTATACACTCTATACCCTACACTCTATACCCTACACTATACACTCTATACCCTACACTCTACACTTTATACCCTACACTCTATACCCTACACTCTATACCCTACACTCTATACCCTACACTCTATACCCTACACTCTACAACCTGCACTCTACAACCTGCAATCTATACCCTACACTCTATACCCTACACTCTACACTCTATACCCTACACTCTATACCCTACACTCTATACCCTACACTCTATACCCTACACTCTATACCCTACACTCTATACCCTACACTCTACAACCTGCACTATACAACCTGCAATCTATACCCTACACTCTATAGCCTACACTCTACACCCTACACTCTATACCCTGCACTCTATACCCTACACTCTACACTCTATACCCTACACTCTACTCCCTACACTCTACACCCTACCGTCTATACCCTACACTCTACACTCTATACCTTACACTCTACACTCTATTCCCTACACTCTATACCCTACACTCTATACCCTACATTCTATACCCTACACTCTACACTCTATACCCTACACTCTATACCCTACACTCCATACCGTACACTCTATACCCTACACTCTACACTCTATACCCTACACTCTTTACGCCACACTCTATACCCTACAGTCTATACCCTACACTCTATACCCTACACTCTACACTCTATACCATACACTCTACACTCTATACCCTACACTCTATCCCCTACACTCTATACCCTACACCCTACACTCTATACCCTACACTCTATACCCTACACTCAACACCCTACACTCTACACCCTACACCCTACACTCTATACCCTATACCCTACACTCTATACCCTACACTCTATACCCTACACTCTATACCCTACACTCTATACCCTACACTATACACTCTATACCCTACACTCTACACTTTATACCCTACACTCTATACCCTACACTCTATACCCTGCACTCTACACCCTGCACTCTACACCCAACACTCTAAACCCTACACTCTATACCCTATACTCTATACCCTACACTTTACACTCTATACCCTACACTCTATAGTATACACTCTATACCCTACAGTATATACCCTACACTCTATACCCTACACTCTACACCTTACACTCTACACTCTATTCCCTACACTCTGTACCCTACACTCTATACCCTACACTCTATACCCTACACTCTACACTCTATACCCTACACCCTACACTCTATACCCTACACTCTACACTCTATATCCTACACTCTATACCCTGCACTCTACACCCTGCACTCTACACCCAACACTCTATACCCTACACTCTACACCCTACACTCTATACCCTACACTCGATAACTTACACTCTACACTCTATACCATACACTCTACACCCTACACTCTAATCCCTACACTCTACACTCTATACCCTACACTCTATACCATACACTCTATACCCTACACTCTATACCATACACTCTATACCATACACTCTATACCCTACACTCTATACCCTACACTCTACACCCTACACTCTATACCTTACACTCTATACCCTACACTCTATACCCTACACTGTAAACTCTATACCCTACACTCTACACTCTATACCCTACACTCTATAACATACACTCTATACCCTACACTCTATACCCTACACTCTATACCCTACACTCTATACCCTACACTCTATACCATACACTCTATACCATACACTCTACACTCTATACCCTACACTCTATACCATACACTCTACACCATACACGCTATAGCATACACTCTATACCCTACACTCTACACTCTATACCCTACACTCTACACTTTATACCCTACTCTCTATACCCTACACTCTATACCCTACACTCTACAACCTGCACTCTATACCCTACACTCTATACCCTACACCTTACACTCTATACCCTACACTATATACCCTACACTCTATATCCTACACTCTATACCCTACACTCCATAGTCTACACTCTATAGCCTACACTCTACACTCTACTCTATACCCTACACTCTATACCCTGCACTCTAATCCCTACACTCTACACTCTATACCCTACACTCTATACCCTACACTCTATACCCTACACTCTACACCCTACACTCTACACCCTACACTCTAATCCCTACACTCTAATCCCTACACTCTAATCCCTACACACTACACTCTATACCCTACACTCTATACCCTACACTCTATACCCTACACCCTACACTCTACACCCTACACTCTACACCCTACACTCTACACCCTACACTCTACACTCTATTCCCTACACTCTACACCCTGCACTCTGTACCCTACACTCTACACTCTTTACCCTACACTCTATACCCTACATTCTATACCCTACACTCTGTACCCTACACTCTAATCCCTACACCCTACACTCTATACCCTACACTCTATACCCTACACTCTATACCCTACACTTTACACTATATACTCTACACTCTATAGCCTACACTCTATACCCTACACTCTATACCCTACATTCTATACCCTACACTCTATACCCTACACTCTATACCCTACACTTTATACCCTACACCCTATACCATACACTCTATACCCTACACTCTACAACCTGCACTCTATACCCTACACTCTATACCCTACACCCTACACTTTATACCCTACACTCTATACCCTACACTCTATACCCTACACTCTATACCCTACACTCTACACCCTGCACTCTGTACCCTACACTCTACACTCTTTACCCTACAATCTATACCCTACACTCTATACCCTACACTCTATACCCTACACTCTATACCCTACACTCTACACTTTATACCCTACACTCTATACCATACACTCTATACCCTACACTCTACACTTTATACCCTACACTCTATACCATACACTCTATACCCTACACTCTATACCCTACACTATACACTCTATACCCTACACTCTACACTGTATACCATACACTCTATGCCCCACACTCTCTACCCTAAACTCTACATTCTATACCCTACACTCTACACCATACACTCTATACCCTACACTCTATACCCTACACTCTATACCCTACACTCTATACCCTACACTCTACACTCTATACCCTACACTCTATACCCTACACTCTATACCCTACACTCTATACCCTACACTCTACACCCTACACTCTACACCCTACACTCTACACCCTACACTTTACACCCTACACTCTATACCCTACACTATATACTCTATACCCTACACTCCATATCCTACACTCTACACTTTATACCCCACACTCTATACCATACACTCTATACCCTACACTCTACACCTTACACTCTATACCCTACATTCTATCCCCTACACTCTACACTATATACCCTACACTCTACACTCTACTCTATACCCTACACTCTATACCCTACACTCTACACTCTACACCCTACACTCTACACTCTACACCCTACACTCTATACGCTACACTCTATACCCTACACTCTATACCCTACACTCTAACCCCTACACTCTATACCCTACACTCTATACCATACACTCTCCACCCTACACCCTACACTCTACACCCTACACTCTATACCCTATACCCTACACTCTATACCCTACACTCTATACCCTACACTCTATACCCTACACTATACACTCTATACCCTACACTCTACGCTTTATACCCTACACTCTATACCCTACACTCTATACCCTACACTCTACACCCTACACTCTACACCCTACACTCTAATCCCTACACTCTTATCCCTACACCCTACACTCCATACCCTACATTCTATACCCTACACTCTATAACCTACACTCTACACCCTACACTCTACACTCTATACCCTACACTCTATACCCTACACTCTATACCTCACACCCTACACTCTACACCCTACACTCTATACCCTACACTCTACACCCTACACTCTATACCCTACACTCTACACCCTGCACTCTGTACCCTACACTCTACACTCTTTACCCTACACTCTATACCCTACACTCTATACCCTACACTCTATACACTACACTCTACACTTTATACCCTACACTCTATACCATACACTCTATACCCTACACTCTACAACCTGCACTCTATACTCTACACTCTATACCCTACACTCTATACCCTACACTCTCTACTCCACACTCTATACCCTACACTCTATACCCTACACTCAATACCCTACACTCTACACCCTACACTCTACACTCTATAGCCTACACTCTATACCCTACACTCTATACCCTACACTCTATACCCTACACTCTATACACTACACTCTACACTTTATACCCTACACTCTATACCATACACTCTATACCCTACACTCTACAACCTGCACGCTATACCCTACACTCTATACCCTACACTCTACACTCTATACCCTACACTCTATGCCCTACACTCTTTACCCTACACTCTACACTCTATACCCTACACTCTATACCCTACACTCTACACTTTATACCCTACACTCTATACCATACACTCTATACCCTACACTCCATACCCTACACTCTACACTTTATACCCCACACTCTATACCATACACTCTATACCCTACACTCTACACCTTACACGCTATACCCTACATTCTATCCCCTACACTCTCCACTCTATAACCTACACTCTACACTCTACTCTATACCCTACACTCTATACCCTACACTCTACACTCTATACCCTACACTCTACACTCTACACCCTACACTCTATACCCTACACTCTATACCCTACACTCTATACCCTACACTCTACACTCTATACCCTACACTCTATAGCCTACGCTCTACGCCCTACACTCTATACCCTGCACTCTATACCCTACACTCTACACTCTATACCCTACACTCTACTCCCTACACTCTACACCCTACCGTCTATACCCTACACTCTACACTCTATACCTTACACTCTACACTCTATTCCCTACACTCTATACCCTACACTCTATACCCTACATTCTATACCCTACACTCTACACTCTGAACCCTGTTCACACAGGTTATATACAGATGATCAGGTTTTTAAATACATCAGATAGGGATTGCATACATTAGTTAGGACTGCTCTGATAAGGGTATACCGTGAAGATTGGTAGAGCAGCTTAGTATACATTTTTTGCAAAAAACGTATCAACCAAATACCCTGTTTTTTACATCTTTTACTAGCACTTGCGGATTACTGCAACATTTTTTCAAACTGAGTGTTTTTGGTTTTACTATTCTCTTTTGTGTCTTCAGGTTTCTTGGTGGTGTGTGAACATGATCATACAGACTTGTTCACTGTGCAAGTAGCCCATGTGTTCCTGTACTCTACACTCTATACCCTACACTCTATACCCTACACTCCATACCGTACACTCTATACCCTACACTCTACACTCTATACCCTACACTCTTTACGCCACACTCTATACCCTACAGTCTATACCCTACACTCTATACCCTACACTCTACACTCTATACCATACACTCTACACTCTATACCCTACACTCTATCCCCTACACTCTATACCCTACACCCTACACTCTATACCCTACACTCTATACCCTACACTCAACACCCTACACTCTACACCCTACACCCTACACTCTATACCCTACACTCTACACTTTATACACTACACTCTATACCCTACACTCTATACCCTGCACTCTACACCCTGCACTCTACACCCAACACTCTAAACCCTACACTCTATACCCTACACTTTATACCCTACACTCTACACTCTATACCCTACACTCTATAGCCTACACTCTATATCCTACAGTATATACCCTACACTCTATACCCTACACTCTACACCTTACACTCTACACTCTATTCCCTACACTCTATACCCTACACTCTATACCCTACACTCTATACCCTACACTCTACACTCTATACCCTACACCCTACACTCTATACCCTACACTCTACACTCTATATCCTACACTCTATACCCTGCACTCTACACCCTGCACTCTACACCCAACACTCTATACCCTACACTCTACACCCTACACTCTATACCCTACACTCGATAACCTACACTCTACACTCTATACCATACACTCTACACCCTACACTCTAATCCCTACACTCTACACTCTATACCCTACACTCTATACCATACACTCTATACCCTACACTCTATACCATACACTCTATACCATACACTCTATACCCTACACTCTATACCCTACACTCTACACCCTACACTCTATAGCTTACACTCTATACCCTACACTCTATACCCTACACTCTAAACTCTATACCCTACACTCTACACTCTATACCCTACACTCTATAACATACACTCTATACCCTACACTCTATACACTACACTCTATAACCTACACTCTATACCATACACTCTATACCATACACTCTACACTCTATACCCTACACTCTATACCATACACTCTACACCATACACTCTATAGCATACACTCTATACCCTACACTCTACACTCTATACCCTACACTCTATACCCTACACTCTATACCCTACACTATACACTCTATACCCTACACTCTACACTTTATACCCTACTCTCTATACCCTACACTCTATACCCTACACTCTACAACCTGCACTCTATATCCTACACTCTATACCCTACAACTTACACTCTATACCCTACACTCTATACCCTACACTCTATACCCTACACTCTATAGTCTACACTCTATAGCCTGCACTCTACACTCTACTCTATACCCTACACTCTATACCCTACACTCTAATCCCTACACTCTACACTCTATACCCTACACTCTATACCCTACACTCTATACCCTACACTCTACACCCTACACTCTACACCCTACACTCTAATCCCTACACTCTAATCCCTACACTCTAATCCCTACACCCTACACTATATACCCTACACTCTATACCCTACACTCTATACCCTACACCCTACACTCTACACCCTACACTCTACACCCTACACTCTACACTCTATTCCCTACACTCTACACCCTGCACTCTGTACCCTACACTCTACACTCTTTACCCTACACTCTATACCCTACATTCTATACCCTACACTCTATACCATACACTCTAATCCCTACACTCTACACTCTATACCCTACAATCTATACCCTACACTCTATACCCTACACTCTACACCCTACACTCTACACCCTACACTCTAATCCCTACACTCTAATCCCTACACTCTAATCCCTACACCCTACACTCTATACCCTACACTCTATACCCTACACTCTATACCCTACACTCTACACTATATACTCTACACTCTATAGCCTACACTCTATACCCTACACTCTATACCCTACACTCTATACCCTACACTCTATACCCTACACTTTATACCCTACACCCTATACCATACACTCTATACCCTACACTCTACAACCTGCACTCTATACCCTACACTCTATACCCTACACCCTACACTTTATACCCTTCACTCTATACCCTACACTCTATACCCTACACTCTATACCCTACACTCTACACCCTACACTCTACACTCTACACTCTATACCCTACACTCTACACCCTGCACTCTGTACCCTACACTCTACACTCTTTACCCTACACTCTATACCCTACACTCTATACCCTACACTCTATACCCTACACTCTACACTTTATACCCTACACTCTATACCATACACTCTATACCCTACACTCTACACTTTATACCCTACACTCTATACCATACACTCTATACCCTACACTCTGTACCCTACACTATACACTCTATACCCTACACTCTACACTGTATACCATACACTCTATGCCCCACACTCTCTACCCTAAACTCTACACTCTATACCCTACACTCTACACCCTACACTCTATACCCTACACTCTATACCCTACACTCTATACCCTACACTCTACACTCTATACCCTACACTCTATACCATACACTCTACACCCTACACTCTACACCCTACACTCTACACCCTACACTCTACACCCTACACTTTACACCCTACACTCTATACCCTACACTCTATACCCTACACTATACACTCTATACCCTACACTCTACACCCTGCACTCTGTACCCTACACTCTATACCCTACACTCTACACTCTGTACCCTACACTCTATACCCTACACTCTATACCCTACACTCTATACCCTACACTCTGTACCCTACACTCTATACCCTACACTCTACACTCTATACCCTACACTCTATACCATACACTCTACACCCTACACTCTATACCATACACAGTGTAGGGTGTAGGGTGTAGAGTGTGGGGTGTAGAGTGGTGTAGAGTGTAGGATGTAGAGTGTATGGTATAGAGTGTAGGGTATAGAGTATAGCGTGTATGGTATAGAGTGTAGTGTATAGAGTGTAGGGTATAGGGTATAGAGTGTAGGGTATAGAGTGTAGGGTATAGATTTTAGAGTGTAGGGTATAGAGTGTAAGGTATAGAGTGTAGGGTGTTTAGTGTAGGGTATAGAGTGTAGGGTATAGAGTGTATGGTATAGAGTGTAGGGTATAGAGTGTATGGTATAGAGTGTAGAGTGTAGGGTATAGAGTGTATTTTATAGAGTGTAGGGTATAGAGTGTAGAGTGTAGGGTATAGAGTGTAGGGTATAGAGTGTAGAGTGTAGGGTATAGAGTGTAGGGTATAGAGTGTAGAGTGTAGGGTATAGAGTGTAGGGTATAGAGTGTAGGGTATAGAGTGTAGAGTGTAGGGATTAGGGTGTAGGGATTAGAGTGTAGGGTATAGAGTGTAGAGTGTAGAGTATAGAGTGTAGGGTATAGAGTGTAGGAATTAGAGTGTAGGGATTAGAGTGTAGGGATTAGAGTGTAGGGATTAGAGTGTAGGGTATAGAGTGTAGGGTATAGAGTGTAGGGTATAGTGTGTATGGTATAGAGTGTAGGGGATAAAGTGTAGAGTGTATGGTATAGAGTGTAGGGTATAGAGTGTAAAGTGTAGGGTATAGAGTGTATGGTATAGAGTGTAGGGTGTAGAGTGTATGGTATAGAGTGTAGGGTATAGAGTGTAGAGTGGAGGGTATAGAGTGGAGGGTATAGAGTGTAGGGTATAGAGTGTAGGGTATAGAGTGTAGGGTATAGAGTGTAGGGTACAGAGTGTAGAGTGTAGGGTATAGAGTGTAGGGTACAGAGTGCAGGGTGTAGAGTGTAGGGTATAGAGTGTATAGTGTAGGGTATAGAGTGTAGGGTATAGAGTGTAGGGTGTAAAGTGTAGGGTGTAGAGTGTAGGGTGTAGAGTGTAGGGTGTAGAGTGTAGGGTGTAGAGTGTATGGTATAGAGTGTAGGGTATAGAGTGTAGAGTGTAGGGTATAGAGTGTAGGGTATAGAGTGTAGGGTATAGAGTGTAGGGTATAGAGTGTAGGGTGTAGAGTGTAGGGTATAGAGTGTAGAGTTTAGGGTAGATAGTGTGGGGCATCGAGTGTATGGTATACAGTGTAGAGTGTAGGGTATAGAGTGTATAGTGTAGGGTATAGAGTGTAGGGTATAGAGTGTATGGTATAGAGTGTAGGGTATAAAGTGTAGAGTGTAGGGTATAGAGTGTATGGTATAGAGTGTAGGGTATAAAGTGTAGAGTGTAGGGTATAGAGTGTAGGGTATAGAGTGTAGGGTATAGAGTGTAGGGTAAAGAGTGTAGAGTGTAGGGTACAGAGTGCAGGGTGTAGAGTGTAGGGTATAGAGTGTAGAGTGTAGAGTGTAGGGTGTAGAGTGTAGGGTATAGAGTGTAGGGTATAGAGTGTAGGATATAGAGTGAAGGGTATAAAGTGTAGGGTGTAAGGTATAGAGTGTAGGGTATAGAGTGCAGGTTGTAGAGTGTAGGGTATAGAGTGTATGGGATAGGGTGTAGGGTATAAAGTGTAGGGTATAGAGTGTAGGGTATAGAGTGTAGGGTATAGAGTGTAGGGTATAGAGTGTAGGGTAAAGAGTGTAGAGTGTAGGGTACAGAGTGCAGGGTGTAGAGTGTAGGGTATAGAGTGTAGAGTGTAGAGTGTAGGGTGTAGAGTGTAGGGTATAAAGTGTACGGTATAGAGTGTAGGGTATAGAGTGAAGGGTATAAAGTGTAGGGTGTAGGGTATAGAGTGTAGGGTATAGAGTGCAGGTTGTAGAGTGTAGGGTATAGAGTGTATGGTATAGGGTGTAGGGTATAAAGTGTAGGGTATAGAGTGTAGGGTATAGAGTGTAGGGTATAGAGTGTAGGGTATAGAGTGTAGGGTATAGAGTGTAGGCTATAGAGTGTAAAGTATATAGTGTAGAGTGTAGGGTATAGAGTGTAGGGTATAGAGTGTAGGGTATATAGTGTAGGGTGTGGGGATTAGAGTGTAGGGATTAGAGTGTAGGGTGTAGAGTGTAGGGTGTAGAGTGTAGGGTATAGAGTGCAGGGTATAGAGTGTAGGGTATAGAGTGTAGAGTGTAGGGATTAGAGTGTAGGGTATAGAGTGTAGGGTATAGAATGTAGGGTATAGAGTGTAGGGTAAAGAGTGTAGAGTGTAGGGTACAGAGTGCAGGGTGTAGAGTGTAGGGAATAGAGTGTAGAGTGTAGGGTGTAGAGTGTAGGGTGTAGAGTGTAGGGTGTAGAGTGTAGGGTGTAATGTATAGAGTGTAGGGTATAGAGTGTAGGGTATATAGTGTAGGGTGTAGGGATTAGAGTGTAGGGATTAGAGTGTAGGGATTAGAGTGTAGGGTATAGAGTGTAGAGTGTAGAGTATAGAGTGTAGGGTATAGAGTGTAGGAATTAGAGTGTAGGGATTAGAGTGTAGGGATTAGAGTGTAGGGATTAGAGTGTAGGGTATAGAGTGTAGGGTATAGAGTGTAGGGTATAGTGTGTATGGTATAGAGTGTAGGGGATAAAGTGTAGAGTGTATGGTATAGAGTGTAGGGTATAGAGTGTAAAGTGTAGGGTATAGAGTGTATGGTATAGAGTGTAGGGTGTAGAGTGTATGGTATAGAGTGTAGGGTATAGAGTGTAGAGTGGAGGGTATAGAGTGGAGGGTATAGAGTGTAGGGTATAGAGTGTAGGGTATAGAGTGTAGGGTATAGAGTGTAGGGTACAGAGTGTAGAGTGTAGGGTATAGAGTGTAGGGTACAGAGTGCAGGGTGTAGAGTGTAGGGTATAGAGTGTATAGTGTAGGGTATAGAGTGTAGGGTATAGAGTGTAGGGTGTAAAGTGTAGGGTGTAGAGTGTAGGGTGTAGAGTGTAGGGTGTAGAGTGTAGGGTGTAGAGTGTATGGTATAGAGTGTAGGGTATAGAGTGTAGAGTGTAGGGTATAGAGTGTAGGGTATAGAGTGTAGGGTATAGAGTGTAGGGTATAGAGTGTAGGGTGTAGAGTGTAGGGTATAGAGTGTAGAGTTTAGGGTAGATAGTGTGGGGCATCGAGTGTATGGTATACAGTGTAGAGTGTAGGGTATAGAGTGTATAGTGTAGGGTATAGAGTGTAGGGTATAGAGTGTATGGTATAGAGTGTAGGGTATAAAGTGTAGAGTGTAGGGTATAGAGTGTATGGTATAGAGTGTAGGGTATAAAATGTAGAGTGTAGGGTATAGAGTGTAGGGTATAGAGTGTAGGGTATAGAGTGTAGGGTAAAGAGTGTAGAGTGTAGGGTACAGAGTGCAGGGTGTAGAGTGTAGGGTATAGAGTGTAGAGTGTAGGGTGTAGAGTGTAGGGTATAGAGTGTAGGGTATAGAGTGTAGGATATAGAGTGAAGGGTATAAAGTGTAGGGTGTAAGGTATAGAGTGTAGGGTATAGAGTGCAGGTTGTAGAGTGTAGGGTATAGAGTGTATGGGATAGGGTGTAGGGTATAAAGTGTAGGGTATAGAGTGTAGGGTATAGAGTGTAGGGTATAGAGTGTAGGGTAAAGAGTGTAGAGTGTAGGGTACAGAGTGCAGGGTGTAGAGTGTAGGGTATAGAGTGTAGAGTGTAGAGTGTAGGGTGTAGAGTGTAGGGTATAAAGTGTAGGGTATAGAGTGTAGGGTATAGAGTGAAGGGTATAAAGTGTAGGGTGTAGGGTATAGAGTGTAGGGTATAGAGTGCAGGTTGTAGAGTGTAGGGTATAGAGTGTATGGTATAGGGTGTAGGGTATAAAGTGTAGGGTATAGAGTGTAGGGTATAGAGTGTAGGGTATAGAGTGTAGGGTATAGAGTGTAGGGTATAGAGTGTAGGCTATAGAGTGTAGAGTATATAGTGTAGAGTGTAGGGTATAGAGTGTAGGGTATAGAGTGTAGGGTATAGAGTGTAGGGTGTAGGGATTAGAGTGTAGGGATTAGAGTGTAGGGTGTAGAGTGTAGGGTGTAGAGTGTAGGGTATAGAGTGCAGGGTATAGAGTGTAGGGCATAGAGTGTAGAGTGTAGGGATTAGAGTGTAGGGTATAGAGTGTAGGGTATAGAATGTAGGGTATAGAGTGTAGGGTAAAGAGTGTAGAGTGTAGGGTACAGAGTGCAGGGTGTAGAGTGTAGGGAATAGAGTGTAGAGTGTAGGGTGTAGAGTGTAGGGTGTAGAGTGTAGGGTGTAGAGTGTAGGGTGTAATGTATAGAGTGTAGGGTATAGAGTGTAGGGTATATAGTGTAGGGTGTAGGGATTAGAGTGTAGGGATTAGAGTGTAGGGATTAGAGTGTAGGGTATAGAGTGTAGAGTGTAGAGTATAGAGTGTAGGGTATAGAGTGTAGGAATTAGAGTGTAGGGATTAGAGTGTAGGGATTAGAGTGTAGGGATTAGAGTGTAGGGTATAGAGTGTAGGGTATAGAGTGTAGGGTATAGTGTGTATGGTATAGAGTGTAGGGGATAAAGTGTAGAGTGTATGGTATAGAGTGTAGGGTATAGAGTGTAAAGTGTAGGGTATAGAGTGTATGGTATAGAGTGTAGGGTGTAGAGTGTATGGTATAGAGTGTAGGGTATAGAGTGTAGAGTGGAGGGTATAGAGTGGAGGGTATAGAGTGTAGGGTATAGAGTGTAGGGTATAGAGTGTAGGGTATAGAGTGTAGGGTACAGAGTGTAGAGTGTAGGGTATAGAGTGTAGGGTACAGAGTGCAGGGTGTAGAGTGTAGGGTATAGAGTGTATAGTGTAGGGTATAGAGTGTAGGGTATAGAGTGTAGGGTGTAAAGTGTAGGGTGTAGAGTGTAGGGTGTAGAGTGTAGGGTGTAGAGTGTAGGGTGTAGAGTGTATGGTATAGAGTGTAGGGTATAGAGTGTAGAGTGTAGGGTATAGAGTGTAGGGTATAGAGTGTAGGGTATAGAGTGTAGGGTATAGAGTGTAGGGTGTAGAGTGTAGGGTATAGAGTGTAGAGTTTAGGGTAGATAGTGTGGGGCATCGAGTGTATGGTATACAGTGTAGAGTGTAGGGTATAGAGTGTATAGTGTAGGGTATAGAGTGTAGGGTATAGAGTGTATGGTATAGAGTGTAGGGTATAAAGTGTAGAGTGTAGGGTATAGAGTGTATGGTATAGAGTGTAGGGTATAAAGTGTAGAGTGTAGGGTATAGAGTGTAGGGTATAGAGTGTAGGGTATAGAGTGTAGGGTAAAGAGTGTAGAGTGTAGGGTACAGAGTGCAGGGTGTAGAGTGTAGGGTATAGAGTGTAGAGTGTAGGGTGTAGAGTGTAGGGTATAGAGTGTAGGGTATAGAGTGTAGGATATAGAGTGAAGGGTATAAAGTGTAGGGTGTAAGGTATAGAGTGTAGGGTATAGAGTGCAGGTTGTAGAGTGTAGGGTATAGAGTGTATGGGATAGGGTGTAGTGTATAAAGTGTAGGGTATAGAGTGTAGGGTATAGAGTGTAGGGTATAGAGTGTAGGGTAAAGAGTGTAGAGTGTAGGGTACAGAGTGCAGGGTGTAGAGTGTAGGGTATAGAGTGTAGAGTGTAGAGTGTAGGGTGTAGAGTGTAGGGTATAAAGTGTAGGGTATAGAGTGTAGGGTATAGAGTGAAGGGTATAAAGTGTAGGGTGTAGGGTATAGAGTGTAGGGTATAGAGTGCAGGTTGTAGAGTGTAGGGTATAGAGTGTATGGTATAGGGTGTAGGGTATAAAGTGTAGGGTATAGAGTGTAGGGTATAGAGTGTAGGGTATAGAGTGTAGGGTATAGAGTGTAGGGTATAGAGTGTAGGCTATAGAGTGTAGAGTATATAGTGTAGAGTGTAGGGTATAGAGTGTAGGGTATAGAGTGTAGGGTATAGAGTGTAGGGTGTAGGGATTAGAGTGTAGGGATTAGAGTGTAGGGTGTAGAGTGTAGGGTGTAGAGTGTAGGGTATAGAGTGCAGGGTATAGAGTGTAGGGTATAGAGTGTAGAGTGTAGGGATTAGAGTGTAGGGTATAGAGTGTAGGGTATAGAATGTAGGGTATAGAGTGTAGGGTAAAGAGTGTAGAGTGTAGGGTACAGAGTGCAGGGTGTAGAGTGTAGGGAATAGAGTGTAGAGTGTAGGGTGTAGAGTGTAGGGTGTAGAGTGTAGGGTGTAGAGTGTAGGGTGTAATGTATAGAGTGTAGGGTATAGAGTGTAGGGTATATAGTGTAGGGTGTAGGGATTAGAGTGTAGGGATTAGAGTGTAGGGATTAGAGTGTAGGATGTAGAGTGTAGGGTGTAGAGTGTAGGGTATAGAGTGTAGGGTATAGAGTGTAGGGTATAGAGTGTAGAGTGTATGGATTAGAGTGTAGGGTATAGAGTGTAGGGTATAGAGTAGAGTGTAGAGTGTAGGCTATAGAGTGTAGACTATAGAGTGTAGGGTATAGAGTGTAGGGTATAGAGTGTAGGGTATAGAGTGTAGGGTATAGAGTGTAGAGTGTAGGGTATAGAGTGTAGGGTATAGAGTGTAGGGTATAGAGTGTAGGGTATAGAGTGTAGGGTGTAGAGTGTAGGGTATAGAGTGTAGAGTTTAGGGTAGATAGTGTGGGGCATAGAGTGTATGGTATACAGTGTAGAGTGTAGGGTATAGAGTGTATAGTGTAGGGTATAGAGTGTAGGGTATAGAGTGTATGGTATAGAGTGTAGGGTATAAAGTGTAGAGTGTAGGGTATAGAGTGTATGGTATAGAGTGTAGGGTATAAAGTGTAGAGTGTAGGGTATAGAGTGTAGGGTATAGAGTGTAGGGTATAGAGTGTAGGGTAAAGAGTGTAGAGTGTAGGGTACAGAGTGCAGGGTGTAGAGTGTAGGGTATAGAGTGTAGAGTGTAGAGTGTAGGGTGTAGAGTGTAGGGTATAGAGTGTAGGGTATAGAGTGTAGGATATAGAGTGAAGGGTATAAAGTGTAGGGTGTAAGGTATAGAGTGTAGGGTATAGAGTGCAGGTTGTAGAGTGTAGGGTATAGAGTGTATGGGATAGGGTGTAGGGTATAAAGTGTAGGGTATAGAGTGTAGGGTATAGAGTGTAGGGTATAGAGTGTAGGGTATAGAGTGTAGGGTAAAGAGTGTAGAGTGTAGGGTACAGAGTGCAGGGTGTAGAGTGTAGGGTATAGAGTGTAGAGTGTAGAGTGTAGGGTGTAGAGTGTAGGGTATAAAGTGTAGGGTATAGAGTGTAGGGTATAGAGTGAAGGGTATAAAGTGTAGGGTGTAGGGTATAGAGTGTAGGGTATAGAGTGCAGGTTGTAGAGTGTAGGGTATAGAGTGTATGGTATAGGGTGTAGGGTATAAAGTGTAGGGTATAGAGTGTAGGGTATAGAGTGTAGGGTATAGAGTGTAGGGTATAGAGTGTAGGGTATAGAGTGTAGGCTATAGAGTGTAGAGTATATAGTGTAGAGTGTAGGGTATAGAGTGTAGGGTATAGAGTGTAGGGTATAGAGTGTAGGGTGTAGGGATTAGAGTGTAGGGATTAGAGTGTAGGGTGTAGAGTGTAGGGTGTAGAGTGTAGGGTATAGAGTGCAGGGTATAGAGTGTAGGGTATAGAGTGTAGAGTGTAGGGATTAGAGTGTAGGGTATAGAGTGTAGGGTATAGAATGTAGGGTATAGAGTGTAGGGTAAAGAGTGTAGAGTGTAGGGTACAGAGTGCAGGGTGTAGAGTGTAGGGAATAGAGTGTAGAGTGTAGGGTGTAGAGTGTAGGGTGTCGAGTGTAGGGTGTAGAGTGTAGGGTGTAGGGTATAGAGTGTAGGGTATAGAGTGTAGGGTATATAGTGTAGGGTGTAGGGATTAGAGTGTAGGGATTAGAGTGTAGGGATTAGAGTGTAGGGTGTAGAGTGTAGGGTGTAGAGTGTAGGGTATAGAGTGTAGGGTATAGAGTGTAGGGTATAGAGTGTAGAGTGTATGGATTAGAGTGTAGGGTATAGAGTGTAGGGTATAGAGTAGAGTGTAGAGTGTAGGCTATAGAGTGTAGACTATAGAGTGTAGGGTATAGAGTGTAGGGTATAGAGTGTAGGGTATAGAGTGTAGGGTATAGAGTGTAAGGTGTAGGGTATAGAGTGTAGGGTATAGAGTGCAGGTTGTAGAGTGTAGGGTATAGAGTGTAGGGTATAGAGAGTAGGGTATAAAGTGTAGAGTGTAGGGTATAGAGTGTATAGTGTAGGGTATAGAGTGTAGGGTATAGAGTGTAGAGTGTAGGGTATAGAGTGTATGCTATAGAGTGTATGGTGTAGAGTGTATGGTATAGAGTGTAGGGTATAGAGTGTAGAGTGTATGGTATAGAGTGTATGGTATAGAGTGTAGGGTATAGAGTGTAGGGTATAGAGTGTAGGGTATAGAGTGTATGTTATAGAGTGTAGGGTATAGAGTGTAGAGTGTAGGGTATAGAGTTTAGAGTGTAGGGTATAGAGTGTAGGGTATAGAGTGTAAGGTATAGAGTGTAGGGTGTAGAGTGTAGGGTATAGAGTGTAGGGTATAGAGTGTATGGTATAGAGTGTATGGTATAGAGTGTACGGTATAGAGTGTATGGTATAGAGTGTAGGGTATAGAGTGTAGAGTGTAGGGATTAGAGTGTAGGGTGTAGAGTGTATGATATAGAGTGTAGAGTGTAGGTTATCGAGTGTAGGGTATAGAGTGTAGGGTGTAGAGTGTAGGGTATAGAGTGTTGGGTGTAGAGTGCAGGGTGTAGAGTGCAGGGTATAGAGTGTAGGATATAGAGTGTAGAGTGTAGGGTATAGAGTGTAGGGTGTAGGGTATAGAGTGTAGAGTGTAGGGTATAGAGTGTAGGGTATAGAGTGTAGGGTATAGAGTGTAGGATATAGAGTGTAGAGTGTAGGGTATAGAGTGTAGAGTGTAGGGTATAGAGTGCAGGGTGTAGAGTGCAGGGTATAGAGTGTAGGATATAGAGTGTCGAGTGTAGGGTATAGAGTGTAGGGTGTAGGGTATAGAGTGTAGAGTGTAGGGTATAGAGTGAAGGGTATAAAGTGTAGGGTGTAGGGTATAGAGTGTAGGGTATAGAGTGCAGGTTGTAGAGTGTAGGGTATAGAGTGTATGGTATAGGGTGTAGGGTATAAAGTGTAGAGTATAGAGTGTAGGGTATAGAGTGTAGGGTATAGAGTGTAGGGTAAAGAGTGTAGAGTGTAGGGTACAGAGTGCAGGGTGTAGAGTGTAGGGTATAGAGTGTAGAGTGTAGAGTGTAGGGTGTAGAGTGTAGGGTATAGAGTGTAGGGTATAGAGTGTAGGGTATAGAGTGAAGGGTATAAAGTGTAGGGTGTAGGGTATAGAGTGTAGGGTATAGAGTGCAGGTTGTAGAGTGTAGGGTATAGAGTGTATGGTATAGGGTGTAGGGTATAAATTGTAGGGTATAGAGTGTAGGGTATAGAGTGTAGGGTATAGAGTGTAGGGTATAGAGTGTAGGCTATAGAGTGTAGAGTATATAGTGTAGAGTGTAGGGTATAGAGTGTAGGGTATAGAGTGTAGGGTATAGAGTGTAGGGTGTAGGGATTAGAGTGTAGGGATTAGAGTGTAGGGTGTAGAGTGTAGGGTGTAGAGTGTAGGGTATAGAGTGCAGGGTATAGAGTGTAGGGTATAGAGTGTAGAGTGTAGGGATTAGAGTGTAGTGTATAGAGTGTAGGGTATAGAATGTAGGGTATAGAGTGTAGGGTAAAGAGTGTAGAGTGTAGGGTACAGAGTGCAGGGTGTAGAGTGTAGGGAATAGAGTGTAGAGTGTAGGGTGTAGAGTGTAGGGTGTAGAGTGTAGGGTGTAGAGTGTAGGGTGTAGGGTATAGAGTGTAGGGTATAGAGTGTAGGGTATATAGTGTAGGGTGTAGGGATTAGAGTGTAGGGATTAGAGTGTAGGGATTAGAGTGTAGGGTGTAGAGTGTAGGGTGTAGAGTGTAGGGTATAGAGTGTAGGGTATAGAGTGTAGGGTATAGAGTGTAGAGTGTAGGGATTAGAGTGTAGGGTATAGAGTGTAGGGTATAGAGTAGAGTGTAGAGTGTAGGCTATAGAGTGTAGACTATAGAGTGTAGGGTATAGAGTGTAGGGTATAGAGTGTAGGGTATAGAGTGTAAGGTGTAGGGTATAGAGTGTAGGGTATAGAGTGCAGGTTGTAGAGTGTAGGGTATAGAGTGTAAGGTATAGAGAGTAGGGTATAAAGTGTAGAGTGTAGGGTATAGAGTGTATAGTGTAGGGTATAGAGTGTAGGGTATAGAGTGTAGAGTGTAGGGTATAGAGTGTATGCTATAGAGTGTATGGTGTAGAGTGTATGGTATAGAGTGTAGGGTATAGAGTGTAGAGTGTATGGTATAGAGTGTAGGGTATAGAGTGTAGGGTATAGAGTGTAGGGTATAGAGTGTATGTTATAGAGTGTAGGGTATAGAGTGTAGAGTGTAGGGTATAGAGTTTAGAGTGTAGGGTATAGAGTGTAGGGTATAGAGTGTAAGGTATAGAGTGTAGGGTGTAGAGTGTAGGGTATAGAGTGTAGGGTATAGAGTGTATGGTATAGAGTGTATGGTATGTTGTGTAGGGTATAGAGTGTATGGTATAGAGTGTAGGGTATAGAGTGTAGAGTGTAGGGATTAGAGTGTAGGGTGTAGAGTGTATGGTATAGAGTGTAGAGTGTAGGTTATCGAGTGTAGGGTATAGAGTGTAGGGTGTAGAGTGTAGGGTATAGAGTGTTGGGTGTAGAGTGCAGGGTGTAGAGTGCAGGGTATAGAGTGTAGGATATAGAGTGTAGAGAGTAGGGTATAGAGTGTAGGGTGTAGGGTATAGAGTGTAGAGTGTAGGGTATAGAGTGTAGGGTATAGAGTGTAGGGTATAGAGTGTAGGGAATAGAGTGTAGAGTGTAAGGTGTAGAGTGTAGGGTATAGAGTGTAGGGTATATACTGTAGGGTATAGAGTGTAGGCTATAGAGTGTAGGGTATAGAGTGTAGAGTGTAGGGTATAAAGTGTAGGGTATAGAGTGTAGGGTTTAGAGTGTTGGGTGTAGAGTGCAGGGTGTAGAGTGCAGGGTATAGAGTGTAGGGTATAGAGTGTAGGGTATAAAGTGTAGAGTGTAGGGTATAGAGTGTATAGTGTAGGGTATAGAGTGTAGGGTATAGAGTGTAGGGTATAGAGTGTAGGGTATAGAGTGTAGGGTATAGGGTATAGAGTGTAGGGTGTAGGGTGTAGAGTGTAGGGTGTTGAGTGTAGGGTATAGAGTGTAGGGTATAGAGTGTAGGGTGTAGGGTATAGAGTGTAGGGGATAGAGTGTAGGGTATAGAGTGTAGAGTGTATGGTATAGAGTGTAGAGTGTAGGGTATAGAGTGTAGGGTATAGACTGTAGGGTATAGAGTGTGGCGTAAAGAGTGTAGGGTATAGAGTGTAGAGTGTAGGGTATAGAGTGTACGGTATGGAGTGTAGGGTATAGAGTGTAGGGTATAGAGTGTAGAGTACAGGAACACATGGGCTACTTGCACAGTGAACAAGTCTGTATGATCATGTTCACACACCACCAAGAAACCTGAAGACACAAAAGAGAATAGTGAAACCAAAAACACTCAGTTTGAAAAAATGTTGCAGTAATCCGCAAGTGCTAGTAAAAGATGTAAAAAACAGGGTATTTGGTTGATACGTTTTTTGCAAAAATTGTATACTAAGCTGCTCTACCAATCTTCACGGTATACCATTATCAGAGCAGTCCTAACTAATGTATGCAATCCCTATCTGATGTATTTAAAAACCTGATCATCTGTATATAACCTGTGTGAACAGGGTTCAGAGTGTAGAGTGTAGGGTATAGAATGTAGGGTATAGAGTGTAGGGTATAGAGTGTAGGGAATAGAGTGTAGAGTGTAAGGTATAGAGTGTAGAGTGTAGGGTATAGACGGTAGGGTGTAGAGTGTAGGGAGTAGAGTGTAGGGTATAGAGTGTAGAGTGTAGGGTATAGAGTGCAGGGTATAGAGTGTAGGGTGTAGAGCGTAGGCTATAGAGTGTAGGGTATAGAGTGTAGAGTGTAGGGTATAGAGTGTAGGGTATAGAGTGTAGGGTATGGAGTGTAGGGTATAGAGTGTAGAGTGTAGGGTATAGAGTGTAGGGTATAGATTGCAGGTTGTAGAGTGCAGGTTGTAGAGTGTAGGGTATAGAGTGTACGGTATAGAGTGTAGGGTATAGAGTGTAGGGTATAGAGTGTAGGGTATAAAGTGTAGAGTGTAGGGTATAGAGTGTATAGTGTAGGGTATAGAGTGTAGGGTATAGAGTGTAGGGTATAGAGTGTATAGTGTAGGGTATAGAGTGTATGCTATAGAGTGTATGGTGTAGAGTGTATGGTATAGAGTGTAGGGTGTAGAGTGTATGGTATAGAGTGTAGGGTGTAGAGTGTAGGGTATAGAGTGTAGGGTATAGAGTGTATGTTATAGAGTGTAGGGTATAGAGTGTAGAGTGTAGGGTATAGAGTTTAGAGTGTAGGGTATAGAGTGTAGGGTATAGAGTGTAGGGTATAGAGTGTAGGGTAATGAGTGTAGAGTGTAGGGTACAGAGTGCAGGGTGTAGAGTGTAGGGTATAGAGTGTAGAGTGTAGGGTGTAGAGTGTAGGGTGTAGAGTGTAGGGTATAGAGTGTAGAGTGTAGGGTGTAGAGTGTAGGGTGTAGGGTATAGAGTGTAGGGTATAGAGTGTAGGGTATAGAGTGTAGGGTATAGGGTGTAGGGATTAGAGTGTAGGGATTAGAGTGTAGGGATTAGAGTGTAGGGTGTAGAGTGTAGGGTATAGAGTGTAGGGTATAGAGTGTAGGGTATAGAGTGTAGGGTATAGAGTGCAGGTTGTAGAGTGTAGGGTATAGAGTGTAGGGTAAAGAGTGTAGAGTGTAGGGTACAGAGTGCAGGGTGTAGAGTGTAGGGTATAGAGTGTAGGGTGTAGGGTGTAGAGTGTAGGGTATAGAGTGTAGAGTGTAGGGTGTAGAGTGTAGGGTGTAGGGTATAGGGTGTAGGGTATAGAGTGTAGGGTATAGAGTGTAGAGTGTAGGGATTAGAGTGTAGGGTATAGAGTGTAGGCTATAGAGTGTAGGGTGTAGAGTGTAGGGTATAGAGTGTATGGTATAGAGTGTAGGGTATAGAGTGTAGGGTATAGAGTGTATGTTATAGAGTGTAGGGTATAGAGTGTAGAGTGTAGGGTATAGAGTTTAGAGTGTAGGGTATATAGTGTAGGGTATAGAGTGTAAGGTATAGAGTGTAGAGTGTAGGGTATAGAGTGTAGGGTATAGAGTGAAGGGTATAGAGTGTAGGGTATAGAGTGTAGGGTAAAGAGTGTAGAGTGTAGGGTACAGAGTGCAGGGTGTAGAGTGTAGGGTATAGAGTGTAGGGTGTAGAGTGTAGGGTATAGAGTGTAGGGTGTAGAGTGTAGGGTGTAGGGTATAGAGTGTAGGGAATAGAGTGTAGGGAATAGAGTGTAGAGTGTAGGGATTAGAGTGTAGGGATTAGAGTGTAGGGTGTAGAGTGTAGGGTGTAGAGTGTAGGGTATAGAGTGTAGGGTATAGAGTGTAGGGTATAGAGTGTAGGGTATAAAGCGTAGAGTGTAGGGTATAGAATGTATAGTGTAGGGTATAGAGTGTAGGGTATAGAGTGTAGGGTATAGGGTATAGAGTGTAGGGTGTAGAGTGTAGGGTGTAGGGTGTAGAGTGTATGGTATAAAGTGTAGGGTATAGAGTGTAGGGATTAGAGTGTAGGGTATAGAGTGTAGGGTATAGAGTGTAGGGTATAGAGTGTAGGTTGTAGAGTGTAGAGTGTAGGGTATAGAGTGTAGAGTTTAGGGTATAGAGTGTAGGGTATAGAGTAGAGTGTAGAGTGTAGGGTATAGAGTGTAGAGTGTAGCGGATAGAATGTAGGGTATAGCGTGTAAGGTGTAGAGTGTAGGGTATAGAGTGTATGGTATAGAGTGTGGGGTATAAAGTGTAGAGTTTAGGGTATGGAGTGTAGGGTATAGAGTGTATGGTATAGAGTGTAGGGTATAAAGTGTAGAGTGTAGGGTATAGAGTGTAGGGTATAGAGTGTAGAGTGTAGGGTAAAGAGTGTAGGGTATAGAGTGTAGGGTATAGAGTGTAGAGTGTAGGGTATAGAGTTTAGAGTGTAGAGTATAGAGTGCAGGTTGTAGAGTGTAGGGTATAGAGTGTATGGTATAGAGTGTAGGGTATAAAGTGTAGAGTGTAGTGTATAGAGTGTAGGGTATAGAGTGTAGGGTATAGAGTGTAGGGTAAAGAGTGTAGAGTGTAGGGTACAGAGTGCAGGGTGTAAAGTGTAGGGTATAGAGTGTAGGGTGTAGAGTGTAGGGTATAGAGTGTATGGTGTAGAGTGTAGGGTGTGAGGTATAGAGTGTAGGGTATAGAGTGTAGGGTATAGAGTGTAGAGTGTAGGGTGTAGAGTGTAGGGTATAGAGTGTAGGGTATAGAGTGTAGGGTATAGAGTGTAGGGTGTAGAGTGTAGGGTGTAGAGTGTAGGGTATAGAGTGTAGGGTATAGAGTGTAGGATATAGAGTGAAGGGTATAAAGTGTAGGGTGTAAGGTATAGAGTGTAGGGTATAGAGTGCAGGTTGTAGAGTGTAGGGTATAGAGTGTATGGGATAGGGTGTAGGGTATAAAGTGTAGGGTATAGAGTGTAGGGTATAGAGTGTAGGGTATAGAGTGTAGGGTATAGAGTGTAGGGTAAAGAGTGTAGAGTGTAGGGTACAGAGTGCAGGGTGTAGAGTGTAGGGTATAGAGTGTAGAGTGTAGAGTGTAGGGTGTAGAGTGTAGGGTATAAAGTGTAGGGTATAGAGTGTAGGGTATAGAGTGAAGGGTATAAAGTGTAGGGTGTAGGGTATAGAGTGTAGGGTATAGAGTGCAGGTTGTAGAGTGTAGGGTATAGAGTGTATGGTATAGGGTGTAGGGTATAAAGTGTAGGGTATAGAGTGTAGGGTATAGAGTGTAGGGTATAGAGTGTAGGGTATAGAGTGTAGGGTATAGAGTGTAGGCTATAGAGTGTAGAGTATATAGTGTAGAGTGTAGGGTATAGAGTGTAGGGTATAGAGTGTAGGGTATAGAGTGTAGGGTGTAGGGATTAGAGTGTAGGGATTAGAGTGTAGGATGTAGAGTGTAGGGTGTAGAGTGTAGGGTATAGAGTGCAGGGTATAGAGTGTAGGGTATAGAGTGTAGAGTGTAGGGATTAGAGTGTAGGGTATAGAGTGTACTGTATAGAATGTAGGGTATAGAGTGTAGGGTAAAGAGTGTAGAGTGTAGGGTACAGAGTGCAGGGTGTAGAGTGTAGGGAATAGAGTGTAGAGTGTAGGGTGTAGAGTGTAGGGTGTCGAGTGTAGGGTGTAGAGTGTAGGGTGTAGGGTATAGAGTGTAGGGTATAGAGTGTAGGGTATATAGTGTAGGGTGTAGGGATTAGAGTGTAGGGATTAGAGTGTAGGGATTAGAGTGTAGGGTGTAGAGTGTAGGGTGTAGAGTGTAGGGTATAGAGTGTAGGGTATAGAGTGTAGGGTATAGAGTGTAGAGTGTATGGATTAGAGTGTAGGGTATGGAGTGTAGGGTATAGAGTAGAGTGTAGAGTGTAGGCTATAGAGTGTAGACTATAGAGTGTAGGGTATAGAGTGTAGGGTATAGAGTGTAGGGTATAGAGTGTAGGGTATAGAGTGTAAGGTGTAGGGTATAGAGTGTAGGGTATAGAGTGCAGGTTGTAGAGTGTAGGGTATAGAGTGTAGGGTATAGAGAGTAGGGTATAAAGTGTAGAGTGTAGGGTATAGAGTGTATAGTGTAGGGTATAGAGTGTAGGGTATAGAGTGTAGAGTGTAGGGTATAGAGTGTATGCTATAGAGTGTATGGTGTAGAGTGTATGGTATAGAGTGTAGGGTATAGAGTGTAGAGTGTATGGTATAGAGTGTATGGTATAGAGTGTAGGGTATAGAGTGTAGGGTATAGAGTGTAGGGTATAGAGTGTATGTTATAGAGTGTAGGGTATAGAGTGTAGAGTGTAGGGTATAGAGTTTAGAGTGTAGAGTATAGAGTGTAGGGTATAGAGTGTAAGGTATAGAGTGTAGGGTGTAGAGTGTAGGGTATAGAGTGTAGGGTATAGAGTGTATGGTATAGAGTGTATGGTATAGAGTGTACGGTATAGAGTGTATGGTATAGAGTGTAGGGTATAGAGTGTAGAGTGTAGGGATTAGAGTGTAGGGTGTAGAGTGTATGATATAGAGTGTAGAGTGTAGGTTATCGAGTGTAGGGTATAGAGTGTAGGGTGTAGAGTGTAGGGTATAGAGTGTTGGGTGTAGAGTGCAGGGTGTAGAGTGCAGGGTATAGAGTGTAGGATATAGAGTGTAGAGTGTAGGGTATAGAGTGTAGGGTGTAGGGTATAGAGTGTAGAGTGTAGGGTATAGAGTGTAGGGTATAGAGTGTAGGGTATAGAGTGTAGGATATAGAGTGTAGAGTGTAGGGTATAGAGTGTAGAGTGTAGGGTATAGAGTGCAGGGTGTAGAGTGCAGGGTATAGAGTGTAGGATATAGAGTGTCGAGTGTAGGGTATAGAGTGTAGGGTGTAGGGTATAGAGTGTAGAGTGTAGGGTATAGAGTGAAGGGTATAAAGTGTAGGGTGTAGGGTATAGAGTGTAGGGTATAGAGTGCAGGTTGTAGAGTGTAGGGTATAGAGTGTATGGTATAGGGTGTAGGGTATAAAGTGTAGGGTATAGAGTGTAGGGTATAGAGTGTAGGGTATAGAGTGTAGGGTAAAGAGTGTAGAGTGTAGGGTACAGAGTGCAGGGTGTAGAGTGTAGGGTATAGAGTGTAGAGTGTAGAGTGTAGGGTGTAGAGTGTAGGGTATAGAGTGTAGGGTATAGAGTGTAGGGTATAGAGTGAAGGGTATAAAGTGTAGGGTGTAGGGTATAGAGTGTAGGGTATAGAGTGCAGGTTGTAGAGTGTAGGGTATAGAGTGTATGGTATAAAGTGTAGGGTATAGAGTGTAGGGATTAGAGTGTAGGGTATAGAGTGTAGGGTATAGAGTGTAGGGTATAGAGTGTAGGTTGTAGAGTGTAGAGTGTAGGGTATAGAGTGTAGAGTTTAGGGTATAGAGTGTAGGGTATAGAGTAGAGTGTAGAGTGTAGGGTATAGAGTGTAGAGTGTAGCGGATAGAATGTAGGGTATAGCGTGTAAGGTGTAGAGTGTAGGGTATAGAGTGTATGGTATAGAGTGTGGGGTATAAAGTGTAGAGTTTAGGGTATGGAGTGTAGGGTATAGAGTGTATGGTATAGAGTGTAGGGTATAAAGTGTAGAGTGTAGGGTATAGAGTGTAGGGTATAGAGTGTAGAGTGTAGGGTAAAGAGTGTAGGGTATAGAGTGTAGGGTATAGAGTGTAGAGTGTAGGGTATAGAGTTTAGAGTGTAGAGTATAGAGTGCAGGTTGTAGAGTGTAGGGTATAGAGTGTATGGTATAGAGTGTAGGGTATAAAGTGTAGAGTGTAGTGTATAGAGTGTAGGGTATAGAGTGTAGGGTATAGAGTGTAGGGTAAAGAGTGTAGAGTGTAGGGTACAGAGTGCAGGGTGTAAAGTGTAGGGTATAGAGTGTAGGGTGTAGAGTGTAGGGTATAGAGTGTATGGTGTAGAGTGTAGGGTGTGAGGTATAGAGTGTAGGGTATAGAGTGTAGGGTATAGAGTGTAGAGTGTAGGGTGTAGAGTGTAGGGTATAGAGTGTAGGGTATAGAGTGTAGGGTATAGAGTGTAGGGTGTAGAGTGTAGGGTGTAGAGTGTAGGGTATAGAGTGTAGGGTATAGAGTGTAGGATATAGAGTGAAGGGTATAAAGTGTAGGGTGTAAGGTATAGAGTGTAGGGTATAGAGTGCAGGTTGTAGAGTGTAGGGTATAGAGTGTATGGGATAGGGTGTAGGGTATAAAGTGTAGGGTATAGAGTGTAGGGTATAGAGTGTAGGGTATAGAGTGTAGGGTATAGAGTGTAGGGTAAAGAGTGTAGAGTGTAGGGTACAGAGTGCAGGGTGTAGAGTGTAGGGTATAGAGTGTAGAGTGTAGAGTGTAGGGTGTAGAGTGTAGGGTATAAAGTGTAGGGTATAGAGTGTAGGGTATAGAGTGAAGGGTATAAAGTGTAGGGTGTAGGGTATAGAGTGTAGGGTATAGAGTGCAGGTTGTAGAGTGTAGGGTATAGAGTGTATGGTATAGGGTGTAGGGTATAAAGTGTAGGGTATAGAGTGTAGGGTATAGAGTGTAGGGTATAGAGTGTAGGGTATAGAGTGTAGGGTATAGAGTGTAGGCTATAGAGTGTAGAGTATATAGTGTAGAGTGTAGGGTATAGAGTGTAGGGTATAGAGTGTAGGGTATAGAGTGTAGGGTGTAGGGATTAGAGTGTAGGGATTAGAGTGTAGGGTGTAGAGTGTAGGGTGTAGAGTGTAGGGTATAGAGTGCAGGGTATAGAGTGTAGGGTATAGAGTGTAGAGTGTAGGGATTAGAGTGTAGGGTATAGAGTGTACTGTATAGAATGTAGGGTATAGAGTGTAGGGTAAAGAGTGTAGAGTGTAGGGTACAGAGTGCAGGGTGTAGAGTGTAGGGAATAGAGTGTAGAGTGTAGGGTGTAGAGTGTAGGGTGTCGAGTGTAGGGTGTAGAGTGTAGGGTGTAGGGTATAGAGTGTAGGGTATAGAGTGTAGGGTATATAGTGTAGGGTGTAGGGATTAGAGTGTAGGGATTAGAGTGTAGGGATTAGAGTGTAGGGTGTAGAGTGTAGGGTGTAGAGTGTAGGGTATAGAGTGTAGGGTATAGAGTGTAGGGTATAGAGTGTAGAGTGTATGGATTAGAGTGTAGGGTATGGAGTGTAGGGTATAGAGTAGAGTGTAGAGTGTAGGCTATAGAGTGTAGACTATAGAGTGTAGGGTATAGAGTGTAGGGTATAGAGTGTAGGGTATAGAGTGTAGGGTATAGAGTGTAAGGTGTAGGGTATAGAGTGTAGGGTATAGAGTGCAGGTTGTAGAGTGTAGGGTATAGAGTGTAGGGTATAGAGAGTAGGGTATAAAGTGTAGAGTGTAGGGTATAGAGTGTATAGTGTAGGGTATAGAGTGTAGGGTATAGAGTGTAGAGTGTAGGGTATAGAGTGTATGCTATAGAGTGTATGGTGTAGAGTGTATGGTATAGAGTGTAGGGTATAGAGTGTAGAGTGTATGGTATAGAGTGTATGGTATAGAGTGTAGGGTATAGAGTGTAGGGTATAGAGTGTAGGGTATAGAGTGTATGTTATAGAGTGTAGGGTATAGAGTGTAGAGTGTAGGGTATAGAGTTTAGAGTGTAGAGTATAGAGTGTAGGGTATAGAGTGTAAGGTATAGAGTGTAGGGTGTAGAGTGTAGGGTATAGAGTGTAGGGTATAGAGTGTATGGTATAGAGTGTATGGTATAGAGTGTACGGTATAGAGTGTATGGTATAGAGTGTAGGGTATAGAGTGTAGAGTGTAGGGATTAGAGTGTAGGGTGTAGAGTGTATGATATAGAGTGTAGAGTGTAGGTTATCGAGTGTAGGGTATAGAGTGTAGGGTGTAGAGTGTAGGGTATAGAGTGTTGGGTGTAGAGTGCAGGGTGTAGAGTGCAGGGTATAGAGTGTAGGATATAGAGTGTAGAGTGTAGGGTATAGAGTGTAGGGTGTAGGGTATAGAGTGTAGAGTGTAGGGTATAGAGTGTAGGGTATAGAGTGTAGGGTATAGAGTGTAGGATATAGAGTGTAGAGTGTAGGGTATAGAGTGTAGAGTGTAGGGTATAGAGTGCAGGGTGTAGAGTGCAGGGTATAGAGTGTAGGATATAGAGTGTCGAGTGTAGGGTATAGAGTGTAGGGTGTAGGGTATAGAGTGTAGAGTGTAGGGTATAGAGTGAAGGGTATAAAGTGTAGGGTGTAGGGTATAGAGTGTAGGGTATAGAGTGCAGGTTGTAGAGTGTAGGGTATAGAGTGTATGGTATAGGGTGTAGGGTATAAAGTGTAGGGTATAGAGTGTAGGGTATAGAGTGTAGGGTATAGAGTGTAGGGTAAAGAGTGTAGAGTGTAGGGTACAGAGTGCAGGGTGTAGAGTGTAGGGTATAGAGTGTAGAGTGTAGAGTGTAGGGTGTAGAGTGTAGGGTATAGAGTGTAGGGTATAGAGTGTAGGGTATAGAGTGAAGGGTATAAAGTGTAGGGTGTAGGGTATAGAGTGTAGGGTATAGAGTGCAGGTTGTAGAGTGTAGGGTATAGAGTGTATGGTATAGGGTGTAGGGTATAAATTGTAGGGTATAGAGTGTAGGGTATAGAGAGTAGGGTATAGAGTGTAGGGTATAGAGTGTAGGCTATAGAGTGTAGAGTATATAGTGTAGAGTGTAGGGTATAGAGTGTAGGGTATAGAGTGTAGGGTATAGAGTGTAGGGTGTAGGGATTAGAGTGTAGGGATTAGAGTGTAGGGTGTAGAGTGTAGGGTGTAGAGTGTAGGGTATAGAGTGCAGGGTATAGAGTGTAGGGTATAGAGTGTAGAGTGTAGGGATTAGAGTGTAGTGTATAGAGTGTAGGGTATAGAATGTAGGGTATAGAGTGTAGGGTAAAGAGTGTAGAGTGTAGGGTACAGAGTGCAGGGTGTAGAGTGTAGGGAATAGAGTGTAGAGTGTAGGGTGTAGAGTGTAGGGTGTAGAGTGTAGGGTGTAGAGTGTAGGGTGTAGGGTATAGAGTGTAGGGTATAGAGTGTAGGGTATATAGTGTAGGGTGTAGGGATTAGAGTGTAGGGATTAGAGTGTAGGGATTAGAGTGTAGGGTGTAGAGTGTAGGGTGTAGAGTGTAGGGTATAGAGTGTAGGGTATAGAGTGTAGGGTATAGAGTGTAGAGTGTAGGGATTAGAGTGTAGGGTATAGAGTGTAGGGTATAGAGTAGAGTGTAGAGTGTAGGCTATAGAGTGTAGACTATAGAGTGTAGGGTATAGAGTGTAGGGTATAGAGTGTAGGGTATAGAGTGTAGGGTATAGAGTGTAAGGTGTAGGGTATAGAGTGTAGGGTATAGAGTGCAGGTTGTAGAGTGTAGGGTATAGAGTGTAGGGTATAGAGAGTAGGGTATAAAGTGTAGAGTGTAGGGTATAGAGTGTATAGTGTAGGGTATAGAGTGTAGGGTATAGAGTGTAGAGTGTAGGGTATAGAGTGTATGCTATAGAGTGTATGGTGTAGAGTGTATGGTATAGAGTGTAGGGTATAGAGTGTAGAGTGTATGGTATAGAGTGTAGGGTATAGAGTGTAGGGTATAGAGTGTAGGGTATAGAGTGTATGTTATAGAGTGTAGGGTATAGAGTGTAGAGTGTAGGGTATAGAGTTTAGAGTGTAGGGTATAGAGTGTAGGGTATAGAGTGTAAGGTATAGAGTGTAGGGTGTAGAGTGTAGGGTATAGAGTGTAGGGTATAGAGTGTATGGTATAGAGTGTATGGTATGTTGTGTAGGGTATAGAGTGTATGGTATAGAGTGTAGGGTATAGAGTGTAGAGTGTAGGGATTAGAGTGTAGGGTGTAGAGTGTATGGTATAGAGTGTAGAGTGTAGGTTATTGAGTGTAGGGTATAGAGTGTAGGGTGTAGAGTGTAGGGTATAGAGTGTTGGGTGTAGAGTGCAGGGTGTAGAGTGCAGGGTATAGAGTGTAGGATATAGAGTGTAGAGAGTAGGGTATAGAGTGTAGGGTGTAGGGTATAGAGTGTAGAGTGTAGGGTATAGAGTGTAGGGTATAGAGTGTAGGGTATAGAGTGTAGGGAATAGAGTGTAGAGTGTAAGGTGTAGAGTGTAGGGTATAGAGTGTAGGGTATATACTGTAGGGTATAGAGTGTAGGCTATAGAGTGTAGGTATAGAGTGTAGAGTGTAGGGTATAAAGTGTAGGGTATAGAGTGTAGGGTTTAGAGTGTTGGGTGTAGAGTGCAGGGTGTAGAGTGCAGGGTATAGAGTGTAGGGTATAGAGTGTAGGGTATAAAGTGTAGAGTGTAGGGTATAGAGTGTATAGTGTAGGGTATAGAGTGTAGGGTATAGAGTGTAGGGTATAGAGTGTAGGGTATAGAGTGTAGGGTATAGGGTATAGAGTGTAGGGTGTAGGGTGTAGAGTGTAGGGTGTTGAGTGTAGGGTATAGAGTGTAGGGTATAGAGTGTAGGGTGTAGGGTATAGAGTGTAGGGGATAGAGTGTAGGGTATAGAGTGTAGAGTGTATGGTATAGAGTGTAGAGTGTAGGGTATAGAGTGTAGGGTATAGACTGTAGGGTATAGAGTGTGGCGTAAAGAGTGTAGGGTATAGAGTGTAGAGTGTAGGGTATAGAGTGTACGGTATGGAGTGTAGGGTATAGAGTGTAGGGTATAGAGTGTAGAGTACAGGAACACATGGGCTACTTGCACAGTGAACAAGTCTGTATGATCATGTTCACACACCACCAAGAAACCTGAAGACACAAAAGAGAATAGTAAAACCAAAAACACTCAGTTTGAAAAAATGTTGCAGTAATCCGCAAGTGCTAGTAAAAGATGTAAAAAACAGGGTATTTGGTTGATACGTTTTTTGCAAAAATTGTATACTAAGCTGCTCTACCAATCTTCACGGTATACCCTTATCAGAGCAGTCCTAACTAATGTATGCAATCCCTATCTGATGTATTTAAAAACCTGATCATCTGTATATAACCTGTGTGAACAGGGTTCAGAGTGTAGAGTGTAGGGTATAGAATGTAGGGTATAGAGTGTAGGGTATAGAGTGTAGGGAATAGAGTGTAGAGTGTAAGGTATAGAGTGTAGAGTGTAGGGTATAGACGGTAGGGTGTAGAGTGTAGGGAGTAGAGTGTAGGGTATAGAGTGTAGAGTGTAGGGTATAGAGTGCAGGGTATAGAGTGTAGGGTGTAGAGCGTAGGCTATAGAGTGTAGGGTATAGAGTGTAGAGTGTAGGGTATAGAGTGTAGGGTATAGAGTGTAGGGTATGGAGTGTAGGGTATAGAGTGTAGAGTGTAGGGTATAGAGTGTAGGGTATAGATTGCAGGTTGTAGAGTGCAGGTTGTAGAGTGTAGGGTATAGAGTGTACGGTATAGAGTGTAGGGTATAGAGTGTAGGGTATAGAGTGTAGGGTATAAAGTGTAGAGTGTAGGGTATAGAGTGTATAGTGTAGGGTATAGAGTGTAGGGTATAGAGTGTAGGGTATAGAGTGTATAGTGTAGGGTATAGAGTGTATGCTATAGAGTGTATGGTGTAGAGTGTATGGTATAGAGTGTAGGGTGTAGAGTGTATGGTATAGAGTGTAGGGTGTAGAGTGTAGGGTATAGAGTGTAGGGTATAGAGTGTATGTTATAGAGTGTAGGGTATAGAGTGTAGAGTGTAGGGTATAGAGTTTAGAGTGTAGGGTATAGAGTGTAGGGTATAGAGTGTAGGGTATAGAGTGTAGGGTAATGAGTGTAGAGTGTAGGGTACAGAGTGCAGGGTGTAGAGTGTAGGGTATAGAGTGTAGAGTGTAGGGTGTAGAGTGTAGGGTGTAGAGTGTAGGGTATAGAGTGTAGAGTGTAGGGTGTAGAGTGTAGGGTGTAGGGTATAGAGTGTAGGGTATAGAGTGTAGGGTATAGAGTGTAGGGTATAGGGTGTAGGGATTAGAGTGTAGGGATTAGAGTGTAGGGTGTAGAGTGTAGGGTATAGAGTGTAGGGTATAGAGTGTAGGGTATAGAGTGTAGGGTATAGAGTGCAGGTTGTAGAGTGTAGGGTATAGAGTGTAGGGTAAAGAGTGTAGAGTGTAGGGTACAGAGTGCAGGGTGTAGAGTGTAGGGTATAGAGTGTAGGGTGTAGGGTGTAGAGTGTAGGGTATAGAGTGTAGAGTGTAGGGTGTAGAGTGTAGGGTGTAGGGTATAGGGTGTAGGGTATAGAGTGTAGGGTATAGAGTGTAGAGTGTAGGGATTAGAGTGTAGGGTATAGAGTGTAGGCTATAGAGTGTAGGGTGTAGAGTGTAGGGTATAGAGTGTATGGTATAGAGTGTAGGGTATAGAGTGTAGGGTATAGAGTGTATGTTATAGAGTGTAGGGTATAGAGTGTAGAGTGTAGGGTATAGAGTTTAGAGTGTAGGGTATATAGTGTAGGGTATAGAGTGTAAGGTATAGAGTGTAGAGTGTAGGGTATAGAGTGTAGGGTATAGAGTGAAGGGTATAGAGTGTAGGGTATAGAGTGTAGGGTAAAGAGTGTAGAGTGTAGGGTACAGAGTGCAGGGTGTAGAGTGTAGGGTATAGAGTGTAGGGTGTAGAGTGTAGGGTATAGAGTGTAGGGTGTAGAGTGTAGGGTGTAGTTTATAGAGTGTAGGGTATAGAGTGTAGGGAATAGAGTGTAGAGTGTAGGGATTAGAGTGTAGGGATTAGAGTGTAGGGTGTAGAGTGTAGGGTGTAGAGTGTAGGGTATAGAGTGTAGGGTATAGAGTGTAGGGTATAGAGTGTAGGGTATAAAGCGTAGAGTGTAGGGTATAGAATGTATAGTGTAGGGTATAGAGTGTAGGGTATAGAGTGTAGGGTATAGGGTATAGAGTGTAGGGTGTAGAGTGTAGGGTGTAGGGTGTAGAGTGTATGGTATAAAGTGTAGGGTATAGAGTGTAGGGATTAGAGTGTAGGGTATAGAGTGTAGGGTATAGAGTGTAGGGTATAGAGTGTAGGTTGTAGAGTGTAGAGTGTAGGGTATAGAGTGTAGAGTTTAGGGTATAGAGTGTAGGGTATAGAGTAGAGTGTAGAGTGTAGGGTATAGAGTGTAGAGTGTAGCGGATAGAATGTAGGGTATAGAGTGTAAGGTGTAGAGTGTAGGGTATAGAGTGTATGGTATAGAGTGTGGGGTATAAAGTGTAGAGTTTAGGGTATGGAGTGTAGGGTATAGAGTGTATGGTATAGAGTGTAGGGTATAAAGTGTAGAGTGTAGGGTATAGAGTGTAGGGTATAGAGTGTAGAGTGTAGGGTAAAGAGTGTAGGGTATAGAGTGTAGGGTATAGAGTGTAGAGTGTAGGGTATAGAGTTTAGAGTGTAGAGTATAGAGTGCAGGTTGTAGAGTGTAGGGTATAGAGTGTATGGTATAGAGTGTAGGGTATAAAGTGTAGAGTGTAGTGTATAGAGTGTAGGGTATAGAGTGTAGGGTATAGAGTGTAGGGTAAAGAGTGTAGAGTGTAGGGTACAGAGTGCAGGGTGTAAAGTGTAGGGTATAGAGTGTAGGGTGTAGAGTGTAGGGTATAGAGTGTATGGTGTAGAGTGTAGGGTGTGAGGTATAGAGTGTAGGGTATAGAGTGTAGGGTATAGAGTGTAGAGTGTAGGGTGTAGAGTGTAGGGTATAGAGTGTAGGGTATAGAGTGTAGGGTATAGAGTGTAGGGTGTAGGGATAAGAGTGTAGGGTATAGAGTGTAGGGTATAGAGTGTAGGGTATAGGGTATAGAGTGTAGGGTATAAAGCGTAGAGTGTAGGGTATAGAGTGTATAGTGTAGGGTATAGAGTGTAGGGTATAGAGTGTAGGGTATAGAGTGTAGGGTATAGGGTATAGAGTGTAGGGTGTAGAGTGTAGGGTGTAGGGTGGAGAGTGTATGGTATAGAGTGTAGGGTATAGAGTGTAGGGATTAGAGTGTAGGGTATAGAGTGTAGGGTATAGAGTGTAGGGTGTAGAGTGTAGAGTGTAGGGTATAGAGTGTAGAGTGTAGGGTATAGAGTGTAGGGTATAGAGTAGAGTGTAGAGTGTAGGGTATAGAGTGTAGAGTGTAGGGGATAGAATGTAGGGTATAGAGTGTAAGGTGTAGAGTGTAGGGTATAGAGTGTATGGTATAGAGTGTGGGGTATAAAGTGTAGAGTGTAGGGTATGGAGTGTAGGGTATAGAGTGTATGGTATAGAGTGTAGGGTATAAAGTGTAGAGTGTAGGGTATAGAGTGTAGGGTATAGAGTGTAGAGTGTAGGGTAAAGAGTGTAGGGCATAGAGTGTAGGGTATAGAGTGTAGAGTGTAGGGTATAGAGTGCAGGTTGTAGAGTGTAGGGTATAGAGTGTATGGTATAGAGTGTAGGGTATAAAGTGTAGAGTGTAGTGTATAGAGTGTAGGGTATAGAGTGTAGGGTATAGAGTGTAGGGTATAGAGTGTAGGCTATAGAGTGTAGAGTGTAGGGTGTAGAGTGTAGGGTATAGAGTGTAGGGTATAGAGTGTAGGGTATAGAGTGTGGAGTAGAGAGTGTAGGGTATAGAGTGTAGGGTATAGAATGTAGAGTGTAGAGTGTAGGGTGTAGAGTGCAAAGTGTAGGGTATAGAGTGTAAGGTATAGAGTGTAGTGTATAGAGTGTATGTTATAGAGTGTAGGGTATAGAGTGTAGAGTTTAGGGTATAGAGTGTAGTGTATAGAGTGTATGGTATAGAGTGTATGGTATAGAGTGTAGAGTGTAGGGTATAGAGTGTAGGGTATAGAGTGTAGGGTATAGAGTGTAGGGTATAGAGTGTAGAGTGTAGGGTATAGAGTGTAGGGTATAGAGTGTAGGGTATAGAGTGTAGGGTATAGAGTATAAGGTATAGAGTGTAGGTTATAGAGTGTAGGGTATAGAGTGTAGGGTATAGAGTGTAGCTTATAGAGCGTAGGGTGTAGGGTATAGAGTGTAGGGTATAGAGTGTAGGGTATAGAGTGTAGAGTGTAGGGTATAGAGTGTATGGTATAGAGCTTAGGGTGTAGAGTGTAGGGTATAGAGTGTAGAGTTTAGGGTATAGAGTGTGGGGCATAGAGTGTATGGTATACAGTGTAAAGTGTAGGGTATAGAGTGTAGGGTATAGAGTGTAGGGTATAGAGTGTAGAGTGTAGGGTATAGAGTGTAGGGTATAGAGTGCAGGTTGTAGAGTGTAGGGTATAGAGTGTAGGGTATAGAGTGTAGGGTATAAAGTGTAGAGTGTAGGGTATAGAGTGTATAGTGTAGGGTATAGAGTGTAGGGCATAGAGTGTAGGGTGTAGAGTGTAGGGTATAGAGTGTATGTTATAGAGTGTAGGGTATAGAGTGTAGAGTGTAGGGTATAGAGTTTAGAGTGTAGGGTATAGAGTGTAGGGTATAGAGTGTAAGGTATATAGTGTAGAGTGTAGGGTATAGAGTGTAGGGTATAGAGTGTAGGGTATAGAGTGTAGGGTAATGAGTGTAGAGTGTAGGGTACAGAGTGCAGGGTGTAGAGTGTAGGGTATAGAGTGTAGAGTGTAGGGTGTAGAGTGTAGGGTGTAGAGTGTAGGGTGTAGAGTGTAGGGTGTAGGGTATAGAGTGTAGGGTATAGAGTGTAGGGTATAGAGTGTAGGGTGTAGAGTGTAGGGTGTAGAGTGTAGGGTATAGAGTGTAGGGTATAGAGTGTAGGTTATAGAGTGTAGGGTGTAGGGATTAGAGTGTATGGATTAGAGTGTAGGGTGTAGAGTGTAGGGTGTAGAGTGTAGGGTATAGAGTGTAGGGTATAGAGTGTAGGGTATAGAGTGTAGAGTGTAGGGATTAGAGTGTAGGGATTAGAGTGTAGGGTATAGAGTGTAGGGTATAGAGTGTAGGGTATAGAGTGTAGGGTATAGAGTGTAGGGTGTAGGGTATAGAGTGTAGGGTATAGAGTGCACGTTGTAGAGTGTAGGGTATAGAGTGTAGGGTATAGAGAGTAGGGTATAAAGTGTAGAGTGTAGGGTATAGAGTGTATAGTGTAGGGTATAGAGTGTAGGGTATAGAGTGTAGGGTATAGAGTGTAGAGTGTAGGGTATAGAGTGTATGCTATAGAGTGTATGGTGTAGAGTGTATGGTATAGAGTGTAGGGTATAGAGTGTAGAGTGTAGGGTATAGAGTGTAGGGTATAGAGTGTAGGGTATAGAGTGTAGGGTATAGAGTGTAGGGTATAGAGTGCATGTTATAGAGTGTAGGGTATAGAGTGTAGAGTGTAGAGTGTAGGGTATAGAGTTTAGAGTGTAGGGTATAGAGTGTAGGGTATAGAGTGTAGGGTATAGAGTGTAGGGTGTAGAGTGTAGGGTATAGATTGTAGGGTATAGAGTGTAGGGTATAGAGTGTATGGTATAGAGTGTAGGGTATAGAGTGTAGGGTATAGAGTGTAGGGTATAGAGTGTATGGTATAGAGTGTATGGTATAGAGTGTAGGGTATAGAGTGTATGGTATAGAGTGTAGGGTATAGAGTGTAGAGTGTAGGGTATAGAGTGTAGGGTATAGAGTGTAGGGTATAGAGTGTAGGCTATAGAGTGTAGGGTATAAAGTGTAGAGTGTAGGGTATAGAGTGTAGGGTGTAGAGTGTAGGGTATAGAGTGTTGGGTGTAGAGTGCAGGGTGTAGAGTGCAGGGTGTAGAGTGCAGGGTATAGAGTGTAGGGTATAGAGTGTAGGGTATAAAGTGTAGAGTGTAGGGTATAGCGTGTAGGGTATAGAGTGTAGGGTGTAGAGTGTAGGGTGTAGAGTGTATGGTATAGAGTGTAGGGTATAGAGTGTAGGGTATAGAGTGTAGAGTGTAGGGTATAGAGTGTAGGGTATAGAGCTTAGGGTGTAGAGTGTAGGATATAGAATGTAGAGTTTAGGGTATAGAGTGTGGGGCATAGAGTGTATGGTATACAGTGTAGAGTGTAGAGTGTAGGGTATAGAGTGTATAGTGAAGGGTATAGAGTGTAGGGTATAGAGTGTAGGGTGTAGAGTGTAGGGTATAGAGTGTAGGGTGTAGAGTGTATGGTATAGAGTGTAGGGTATAGAGTGTAGAGTGTAGGGTATAGAGTGTAGGGTATAGAGTGTAGGGTATAGAGTGTAGGGTATAGAGTGTAGGGTGTAGAGTGTAGGGTATAGAGTGTAGAGTTTAGGGTAGAGAGTGTGGGGCATAGAGTGTATGGTATACAGTGTAGAGTGTAGGGTATAGAGTGTATAGTGTAGGGTATAGAGTGTAGGTTATAGAGTGTATGGTATAGAGTGTAGGGTATAAAGTGTAGAGTGTAGGGTATAGAGTGTATGGTATAGACTGTAGGGTATAACGTGTAGAGTGTAGGGTATAGAGTGTAGGGTATAGAGTGTAGGTTATAGAGTGTAGGGTATAGAGTGTAGGGTAAAGAGTGTAGAGTGTAGGGTACAGAGTGCAGGGTGTAGAGTGTAGGGTATAGAGTGTAGAGTGTAGAGTGTAGGGTGTAGAGTGTAGGGTATAGAGTGTAGGGTATAGAGTGTAGGGTATAGAGTGTAGGGTATAAAGTGTAGGGTGTAGGGTATAGAGTGTAGGGTATAAAGTGCAGGTTGTAGAGTGTAGGGTATAGAGTGTATGGTATAGGGTGTAGGATATAAAGTGTAGGGTATAGAGTGTAGGGTATAGAGTGTAGGGTATAGAGTGTAGGGTATAGAGTGTAGGCTATAGAGTGTAGAGTATATAGTGTAGGGTGTAGGGTATAGAGTGTAGGGTATAGAGTGTAGGGTATAGAGTGTGGAGTATAGAGTGTAGGGTATAGAATGTAGAGTGTAGAGTGTAGGGTGTAGAGTGCAAAGTGTAGGGTATAGAGTGTAAGATATAGAGTGTAGTGTATAGAGTGTATGTTATAGAGTGTAGGGTATAGAGTGTAGAGTTTAGGGTATAGAGTGTAGTGTATAGATTGTATGGTATAGAGTGTATGGTATAGAGTGTAGAGTGTAGGGTATAGAGTGTAGGGTATAGAGTGTAGGGTATAGAGTGTAGGGTGTAGAGTGTAGGGTATAGAGTGTAGGGTATAGAGTGTAGGTTATAGAGTGTAGCGTATAGAGCGTAGGGTGTAGGGTATAGAGTGTAGGGTATAGAGTGTAGGGTATAGAGTGTAGGGTATAGAGTGTATGGTATAGAGCTTAGGGTGTAGAGTGTAGGGTATAGAATGTAGAGTTTAGGGTAGAGAGTGTGGGGCATAGAGTGTATGGTATACAGTGTAAAGTGTAGGGTATAGAGTGTATAGTGTAGGGTATAGAGTGTAGGGTATAGAGTGTATGGTATAGAGTGTAGGGTATAAAGTGTAGAGTGTAGGGTATAGAGTGTATGGTATAGAGTGTAGGGTATAAAGTGTAGAGTGTAGGGTATAGAGTGTAGGGTATAGAGTGTAGGCTATAGAGTGTAGAGTTTAGAGTGTAGGGTATAGAATGTAGAGTGTAGGGTGTAGAGTGTAAAGTGTAGGGTATAGAGTGTAGGATATAGAGTGTAGAGTGTAGGGTATAGAGTGTAGGGTATACAGTGTATGGTATAGAGTGTAGGGTATAGAGTGTAGAGTGTAGGGTATAGAGTGTAGGGTATAGAGTGTAGGGTATAGAGTGTAGGGTATAGATTGTAGGGTATAGGGTATAGAGTGTATGGTGTAGAGTGTAGGGTATAGAGTGTAGGGTGTAGGGTGTAGAGTGTGGGGTGTAGAGTGGTGTAGAGTGTAGGATGTAGAGTGTATGGTATAGAGTGTAGGGTATAGAGTATAGCGTGTATGGTATAGAGTGTAGTGTATAGAGTGTAGGGTATAGAGTGTAGGGTATAGAGTGTAGGGTATAGATTTTAGAGTGTAGGGTATAGAGTGTAAGGTATAGAGTGTAGGGTGTGGAGTGTAGGGTATAGAGTGTAGGGTATAGAGTGTATGGTATAGAGTGTAGGGTAGAGAGTGTATGGTATAGAGTGTAGAGTGTAGGGTATAGAGTGTATTTTATAGAGTGTAGGGTATAGAGTGTAGGGTATAGAGTGTAGAGTGTAGGGTGTAGAGTGTAGGGTATAGAGTGTAGAGTGTAGGGTATAGAGTGTAGGGTATAGAGTGTATGCTATAGAGTGTATGGTGTAGAGTGTATGGTATAGAGTGTAGGGTATAGAGTGTAGAGTGTAGGGTATAGAGTGTAGGGTATAAAGTGTAGGGTATAGAGTGTAGGGTATAGAGTGCATGTTATAGAGTGTAGGGTATAGAGTGTAGAGTGTAGAGTGTAGGGTATAGAGTTTAGAGTGTAGGGTATAGAATGTAGGGTGCAGAGTGTAGGGTATAGAGTGTTGGGTGTAGAGTGCAGGGTGTAGAGTGCAGGGTGTAGAGTGCAGGGTGTAGAGTGCAGGGTATAGAGTGTAGGGTATAGAGTGTAGGGTATAAAGTGTAGAGTGTAGGGTATAGAGTGTAGGGTATAGAGTGTAGGGTATAGAGTGTAGGGTGTAGAGTGTAGGGTATAGAGTGTAGGGTATAGAGTGTAGGGTATAGAGTGTATGGTATAGAGTGTAGGGTATAGAGTGTAGGGTATAGAGTGTATGGTATAGAGTGTATGGTATAGAGTGTAGGGTATAGAGTGTATGGTATAGAGTGTAGGGTATAGAGTGTAGAGTGTAGGGTATAGAGTGCAGGGTATAGAGTGTAGGGTATAGAGTGTAAGCTATAGAGTGTAGGGTATAGAGTGTAGAGTGTAGGGTATAGAGTGTAGGGTGTAGAGTGTAGGGTATAGAGTGTTGGGTGTAGAGTGCAGGGTGTAGAGTGCAGGGTGTAGAGTGCAGGGTGTAGAGTGCAGGGTATAGAGTGTAGGGTATAGAGTGTAGGGTATAAAGTGTAGAGTGTAGGGTATAGAGTGTAGGGTATAGAGTGTAGGGTGTAAAGTGTAGGGTGTAGAGTGTATGGTATAGAGTGTAGGGTATAGAGTGTAGGGTATAGAGTGTAGAGTGTAGGGTATAGAGTGTAGGGTATAGAGCTTAGGGTGTAGAGTGTAGGATATAGAGTGTAGAGTTTAGGGTATAGAGTGTGGGGCATAGAGTGTATGGTATACAGTGTAGAGTGTAGAGTGTAGGGTATAGAGTGTATAGTGTAGGGTATAGAGTGTAGGGTATAGAGTGTAGGGTGTAGAGTGTAGGGTGTAGAGTGTAGGGTCTAGAGTGTAGGGTGTAGAGTGTAGGGTGTAGAGTGTATGGTATAGAGTGTAGGGCATAGAGTGTAGAGTGTAGGGTATAGAGTGTAGGGTATAGAGTGTAGGGTATAGAGTGTAGGGTGTAGAGTGTAGGGTAGAGAGTGTAGAGTTTAGGGTAGAGAGTGTGGGGCATAGAGTGTATGGTATACAGTGTAGAGTGTAGGGTATAGAGTGTATAGTGTAGGGTATAGAGTGTAGGGTATAGAGTGTATGGTATAGAGTGTAGGGTATAAAGTGTAGAGTGTAGGGTATAGAGTGTATGGTATAGAGTGTAGGGTATAACGTGTAGAGTGTAGGGTATAGAGTGTAGGGTATAGAGTGTAGGTTATAGAGTGTAGGGTATAGAGTGTAGGGTAAAGAGTGTAGAGTGTAGGGTACAGAGTGCAGGGTGTAGAGTGTAGGGTATAGAGTGTAGAGTGTAGAGTGTAGGGTGTAGAGTGTAGGGTATAGAGTGTAGGGTATAGAGTGTAGGGTATAGAGTGTAGGGTATAAAGTGTAGGGTGTAGGGTATAGAGTGTAGGGTATAAAGTGCAGGATGTAGAGTGTAGGGTATAGAGTGTATGGTATAGGGTGTAGGGTATAAAGTGTAGGGTATAGAGTGTAGGGTATAGAGTGTAGGGTATAGAGTGTAGGCTATAGAGTGTAGAGTATATAGTGTAGAGTGTAGGGTATAGAGTGTAGGGTATAGAGTGTGGAGTATAGAGTGTAGGGTATAGAATGTAGAGTGTAGAGTGTAGGGTGTAGAGTGCAAAGTGTAGGGTATAGAGTGTAAGATATAGAGTGTAGTGTATAGAGTGTATGTTATAGAGTGTAGGGTATAGAGTGTAGAGTTTAGGGTATAGAGTGTAGTGTATAGATTGTATGGTATAGAGTGTATGGTATAGAGTGTAGAGTGTAGGGTATAGAGTGTAGGGTATAGAGTGTAGGGTATAGAGTGTAGGGTGTAGAGTGTAGGGTGTAGAGTGTAGGGTATAGAGTGTAGGGTATAGAGTGTAGGTTATAGAGTGTAGCGTATAGAGTGTAGGGTGTAGGGTATAGAGTGTAGGGTATAGAGTGTAGGGTATAGAGTGTAGGGTATAGAGTGTATGGTATAGAGCTTAGGGTGTAGAGTGTAGGGTATAGAATGTAGAGTTTAGGGTAGAGAGTGTGGGGCATAGAGTGTATGGTATACAGTGTAGAGTGTAGGGTATAGAGTGTATAGTGTAGGGTATAGAGTGTAGGGTATAGAGTGTATGGTATAGAGTGTAGGATATAAAGTGTAGAGTGTAGGGTATAGAGTGTATGGTATAGAGTGTAGGGTATAAAGTGTAGAGTGTAGGGTATAGAGTGTAGGGTATAGAGTGTAGGCTATAGAGTGTAGAGTTTAGAGTGTAGGGTATAGAATGTAGAGTGTAGAGTGTAAAGTGTAGGGTATAGAGTGTAGGATATAGAGTGTAGAGTGTAGGGTATAGAGTGTAGGGTATACAGTGTATGGTATAGAGTGTAGGGTATAGAGTGTAGAGTGTAGGGTATAGAGTGTAGGGTATAGAGTGTAGGGTATAGAGTGTAGGGTATAGATTGTAGGGTATAGGGTATAGGGTATAGAGTGTATGGTGTAGAGTGTAGGGTATAGAGTGTAGGGTATAGGGTGTAGAGTGTGGGGTGTAGAGTGGTGTAGAGTGTAGGATGTAGAGTGTATGGTATAGAGTGTAGGGTATAGAGTATAGCGTGTATGGTATAGAGTGTAGTGTATAGAGTGTAGGGTATAGGGTATAGAGTGTAGGGTATAGAGTGTAGGGTATAGATTTTAGAGTGTAGGGTATAGAGTGTAAGGTATAGAGTGTAGGGTGTGGAGTGTAAGGTATAGAGTGTAGGGTATAGAGTGTATGGTATAGAGTGTAGTGTATAGAGTGTATGGTATAGAGTGTAGAGTGTAGGGTATAGAGTGTATTTTATAGAGTGTAGGGTATAGAGTGTAGGGTATAGAGTGTGGAGTGTAGGGTACAGAGTGTAGGGTATAGAGTGTAGAGTGTAGGGTATAGAGTGTAGGGTATAGAGTGTAGGGTATAGAGTGTAGAGTGTAGGGATTAGAGTGTAGGATTAGAGTGTAGGGTATAGAGTGTAGAGTGTAGAGTATAGAGTGTAGAGTATAGAGTGTAGGGATTAGAGTGTAGGAATTAGAGTGTAGGGATTAGAGTGTAGGGATTAGAGTGTAGGGTATAGAGTGTAGGGTATAGAGTGTAGGGTATAGAGTGTAAGGTATAGTGTGTATGGTATAGAGTGTAGGGTATAAAGTGTAGAGTGTATGGTATAGAGTGTAGGGTATAGAGTGTAAAGTGTAGGGTATAGAGTGTATGGTATAGAGTGTAGGGTGTAGAGTGTATGGTATAGAGTGTAGGGTATAGAGTGTAGAGTGTAGGGTATAGAGTGTAGGGTATAGAGTGTAGGGTATAGAGTGTAGGGTATAGAGTGTAGGGTACAGAGTGTAAAGTGTAGGGTATAGAGTGTAGGGTACAGTGTGCAGGGTGTAGAGTGTAGGGTATAGAGTGTATAGTGTAGGGTATAGAGTGTAGGGTATAGAGTGTAGGGTGTAAAGTGTAGGGTGTAGAGTGTAGGGTGTAGAGTGTAGGGTGTAAAGTGTAGGGTGTAGAGTGTATGGTATAGAGTGTAGGGTATAGAGTGTAGAGTGTAGGGTATAGAGTGTAGGGTATAGAGTGTAGGGTATAGAGTGTAGGGTATAGAGTGTAGGGTGTAGAGTGTAGGGTACAAAGTGTAGAGTTTAGGGTAGAGAGTGTGGGGCATAGAGTGTATGGTATACAGTGTAGAGTGTAGGGTATAGAGTGTATAGTGTAGGGTATAGAGTGTAGGGTATAGAGTGTATGGTATGGAGTGTAGGGTATAAAGTGTAAAGTGTAGGGTATAGAGTGTATGGTATAGAGTGTAGGGTATAAAGTGTAGAGTGTAGGGTATAGAGTGTAGGGTATAGAGTGTAGGGTATAGAGTGTAGGGTATAGAGTGTAGGGTAAAGAGTGTAGAGTGTAGGGTACAGAGTGCAGGGTGTAGAGTGTAGGGTATAGAGTGTAGAGTGTAGAGTGTAGGGTGTAGAGTGTAGGGTATAGATTGTAGGGTATAGAGTGTAGGGTATAGAGTGTAGGGTATAAAGTGTAGGGTGTAGGGTATAGAGTGTAGGGTATAGAGTGCAGGTTGTAGAGTGTAGGGTATAGAGTGTATGGTATAGGGTGTAGGGTATAGAGTGTAGGGTATAGAGTGTAGGGTATAGAGTGTAGGGTATAGAGTGTAGGCTATAGAGTGTAGAGTATAAAGTGTAGAGTGTAGGGTATAGAGTGTAGGGTATAGAGTGTAGGGTATAGAGTGTAGGGTGTAGGGATTAGCGTGTAGGGATTAGAGTGTAGGGATTAGAGTGTAGGGTGTAGAGTGTAGGGTGTAGAGTGTAGGGTATAGAGTGTAGGGTATAGAGTGTAGGGTATAGAGTGTAGAGTGTAGGGATTAGAGTGTAGGGTATAGAGTGTAGGGTATAGAATGTAGGGTATAGAGTGTAGGGTAAAGAGTGTAGAGTGTAGGGTACAGAGTGCAGAGTGCAGGGTGTAGAGTGTAGGGAATAGAGTGTAGAGTGTAGGGTGTAGAGTGTAGGGTGTAGAGTGTAGGGTGTAGGGTATAGAGTGTAGGGTATAGAGTGTAGGGTATAGAGTGTAGGGTGTAGGGATTAGAGTGTAGGGATTAGAGTGTAGGGATTAGAGTGTAGGGTGTAGAGTGTAGGGTGTAGAGTGTAGGGTATGGAGTGTAGGGTATAGAGTGTAGGGTATAGAGTGTAGAGTGTAGGGATTAGAGTGTAGGGTATAGAGTGTAGGGTATAGAGTGTAGGGTATAGAGTGTAAGGTGTAGGGTATAGAGTGTAGGGTATAGAGTGCAGGTTGTAGAGTGTAGGGTATAGAGTGTAGGGTATAGAGAGTAGGGTATAAAGTGTAGTGTGTAGGGTATAGAGTGTAAAGTGTAGGGTATAGAGTGTAGGGTATAGAGTGTAGGGTATAGAGTGTAGAGTGTAGGGTATAGAGTGTATGCTATAGAGTGTATGGTGTAGAGTGTATGGTATAGAGTGTAGGGTATAGAGTGTAGAGTGTATGGTATAGAGTGTATTGTATAGAGTGTAGGGTATAAAGTGTAGAGTGTAGGGTATAGAGTGTAGGGTATAGAGTGTAGGGTATAGAGTGTAGGGTATAGAGTGTAGGGTAAAGAGTGTAGAGTGTAGGGTACAGAGTGCAGGGTGTAGAGTGTAGGGTATAGAGTGTAGAGTGTAGAGTGTAGGGTGTAGAGTGTAGGGTATAGATTGTAGGGTATAGAGTGTAGGGTATAGAGTGTAGGGTATAAAGTGTAGGGTGTAGGGTATAGAGTGTAGGGTATAGAGTGCAGGTTGTAGAGTGTAGGGTATAGAGTGTATGGTATAGGGTGTAGGGTATAGAGTGTAGGGTATAGAGTGTAGGGTATAGAGTGTAGGGTATAGAGTGTAGGCTATAGAGTGTAGAGTATATAGTGTAGAGTGTAGGGTATAGAGTGTAGGGTATAGAGTGTAGGGTATAGAGTGTAGGGTGTAGGGATTAGCGTGTAGGGATTAGAGTGTAGGGATTAGAGTGTAGGGTGTAGAGTGTAGGGTGTAGAGTGTAGGGTATAGAGTGTAGGGTATAGAGTGTAGGGTATAGAGTGTAGAGTGTAGGGATTAGAGTGTAGGGTATAGAGTGTAGGGTATAGAATGTAGGGTATAGAGTGTAGGGTAAAGAGTGTAGAGTGTAGGGTACAGAGTGCAGAGTGCAGGGTGTAGAGTGTAGGGAATAGAGTGTAGAGTGTAGGGTGTAGAGTGTAGGGTGTAGAGTGTAGGGTGTAGGGTATAGAGTGTAGGGTATAGAGTGTAGGGTATAGAGTGTAGGGTGTAGGGATTAGAGTGTAGGGATTAGAGTGTAGGGATTAGAGTGTAGGGTGTAGAGTGTAGGGTGTAGAGTGTAGGGTATGGAGTGTAGGGTATAGAGTGTAGGGTATAGAGTGTAGAGTGTAGGGATTAGAGTGTAGGGTATAGAGTGTAGGGTATAGAGTGTAGGGTATAGAGTGTAAGGTGTAGGGTATAGAGTGTAGGGTATAGAGTGCAGGTTGTAGAGTGTAGGGTATAGAGTGTAGGGTATAGAGAGTAGGGTATAAAGTGTAGTGTGTAGGGTATAGAGTGTAAAGTGTAGGGTATAGAGTGTAGGGTATAGAGTGTAGGGTATAGAGTGTAGAGTGTAGGGTATAGAGTGTATGCTATAGAGTGTATGGTGTAGAGTGTATGGTATAGAGTGTAGGGTATAGAGTGTAGAGTGTATGGTATAGAGTGTATTGTATAGAGTGTAGGGTATAGAGTGTAGGGTATAGAGTGTAGGGTATAGAGTGTATGTTATAGAGTGTAGGGTATAGAGTGTAGAGTGTAGGGTATAGAGTTTACAGTATAGGGTACAGAGTGTAGGGTATAGAGTGTAGGTTATAGTGTGTAGGGTATAGAGTGTAGGGTAAAGAGTGTAGAGTGTAGGGTACAGAGTGCAGGGTGTAGAGTGTAGGGTATAGAGTGTAGAGTGTAGAGTGTAGGGTGTAGAGTGTAGGGTATAGAGTGTAGGGTATAGAGTGTAGGGTATAGAGTGTAGGGTATAAAGTGTAGGGTGTAGGGTATAGAGTGTAGGGTATAAAGTGCAGGTTGTAGAGTGTAGGGTATAGAGTGTATGGTATAGGGTGTAGGGTATAGAGTGTAGGGTATAGAGTGTAGGGTATAGAGTGTAGGGTATAGAGTGTAGGGTATAGAGTGTAGGCTATAGAGTGTAGAGTATATAGTGTAGAGTGTAGGGTATAGAGTGTAGGGTATAGAGTGTAGGGTATAGAGTGTGGAGTATAGAGTGTAGGGTATAGAATGTAGAGTGTAGGGTGTAGAGTGCAAAGTGTAGGGTATAGAGTGTAAGATATAGAGTGTAGTGTATAGAGTGTATGTTATAGAGTGTAGGGTATAGAGTGTAGAGTTTAGGGTATAGAGTGTAGTGTATAGATTGTATGTTATAGAGTGTATGGTATAGAGTGTAGAGTGTAGGGTATAGAGTGTAGGGTATAGAGTGTAGGGTATAGAGTGTAGGGTGTAGAGTGTAGGGTGTAGAGTGTAGGGTATAGAGTGTAGGGTATAGAGTGTAGGTTATAGAGTGTAGCGTATAGAGCGTAGGGTGTAAGGTATAGAGTGTAGGGTATAGAGTGTAGGGTATAGAGTGTAGGGTATAGAGTGTATGGTATAGAGCTTAGGGTGTAGAGTGTAGGGTATAGAATGTAGAGTTTAGGGTAGAGAGTGTGGGGCATAGAGTGTATGGTATACAGTGTAGAGTGTAGGGTATAGAGTGTATAGTGTAGGGTATAGAGTGTAGGGTATAGAGTGTATGGTATAGAGTGTAGGGTATAAAGTGTAGAGTGTAGGGTATAGAGTGTATGGTATAGAGTGTAGGGTATAAAGTGTAGAGTGTAGGGTATAGAGTGTAGGGTATAGAGTGTAGGCTATAGAGTGTAGAGTTTAGAGTGTAGGGTATAGAATGTAGAGTGTAGGGTGTAGAGTGTAAAGTGTAGGGTATAGAGTGTAGGATATAGAGTGTAGAGTGTAGGGTATAGAGTGTAGGGTATACAGTGTATGGTATAGAGTGTAGGGTATAGAGTGTAGAGTGTAGGGTATAGAGTGTAGGGTATAGAGTGTAGGGTATAGAGTGTAGGGTATAGATTGTAGGGTATAGGGTATAGGGTATAGAGTGTATGGTGTAGAGTGTAGGGTATAGAGTGTAGGGTGTAGGGTGTAGAGTGTGGGGTGTAGAGTGGTGTAGAGTGTAGGATGTAGAGTGTATGGTATAGAGTGTAGGGTATAGAGTATAGCGTGTATGGTATAGAGTGTAGTGTATAGAGTGTAGGGTATAGGGTATAGAGTGTAGGGTATAGAGTGTAGGGTATAGATTTTAGAGTGTAGGGTATAGAGTGTAAGGTATAGAGTGTAGGGTGTGGAGTGTAGGGTATAGAGTGTATGGTATAGAGTGTAGGGTATAGAGTGTATGGTATAGAGTGTAGAGTGTAGGGTATAGAGTGTATTTTATAGAGTGTAGGGTATAGAGTGTAGGGTATAGAGTGTAGAGTGTAGCGTATAGAGTGTAGGGTATAGAGTGTAGAGTGTAGGGTATAGAGTGTAGGGTATAGAGTGTAGGGTATAGAGTGTAGAGTGTAGGGATTAGAGTGTAGGGTTTAGAGTGTAGGGTATAGAGTGTAGAGTGTAGAGTATAGAGTGTAGGGTATAGAGTGTAGGGATTAGAGTGTAGGGATTAGAGTGTAGGGATTAGAGTGTAGGGATTAGAGTGTAGGGATTAGAGTGTAGGGTATAGAGTGTAGGGTATAGAGTGTAGGGTATAGAGTGTAGGGTATAGTGTGTATGGTATAGAGTGTAGGGTATAACGTGTAGAGTGTATGGTATAGAGTGTAGGGTATAGAGTGTAAAGTGTAGGGTATAGAGTGTATGGTATAGAGTGTAGGGTGTAGAGTGTATGGTATAGAGTGTAGGGTATAGAGTGTAGAGTGTAGGGTATAGAGTGTAGGGTATAGAGTGTAGGGTGTAGAGTGTAGGGTATAGAGTGTAGGGTACAGAGTGTAGGGTATAGAGTGTAGGGTACAGAGTGCAGGGTGTAGAGTGTAGGGTATAGAGTGTATAGTGTAGGGTATAGAGTGTAGGGTATAGAGTGTAGGGTGTAAAGTGGAGGGTGTAGAGTGTAGGGTGTAGAGTGTAGGGTGTAGAGTGTAGGGTGTAGAGTGTATGGTATAGAGTGTAGGGTATAGAGTGTAGAGTGTAGGGTATAGAGTGTAGGGTATAGAGTGTAGGGTATAGAGTGTAGGGTATAGAGTGTAGGGTATAGAGTGTAGAGTTTAGGGTAGAGAGTGTGGGGCATAGAGTGTATGGTATACTATGTAGAGTGTAGGGTATAGAGTGTATAGTGTAGGGTATAGAGTGTAGGGTATAGAGTGTATGGTATAGAGTGTTGGGTATAAAGTGTAGAGTGTAGGGTATAGAGTGTATGGTATAGAGTGTAGGGTATAAAGTGTAGAGTGTAGGGTATAGAGTGTAGGGTATAGAGTGTAGGGTATAGAGTGTAGGGTAAAGAGTGTAGAGTGTAGGGTACAGAGTGCAGGGTGTAGAGTGTAGGGTATAGAGTGTAGAGTGTAGAGTGTAGGGTGTAGAGTGTAGGGTATAGAGTGTAGGGTATAGAGTGTAGGGTATAGAGTGTAGGGTATAAAGTGTAGGGTGTAGGGTATAGAGTGTAGGGTATAGAGTGCAGGTTGTAGAGTGTAGGGTATAGAGTGTATGGTATAGGGTGTAGGGTATAAAGTGTAGGGTATAGAGTGTAGGGTATAGAGTGTAGGGTATAGAGTGTAGGGTATAGAGTGTAGGGTATAGAGTGTAGGCTATAGAGTGTAGAGTATATAGTGTAGAGTGTAGGGTATAGAGTGTAGGGTATAGAGTGTAGGGTATAGAGTGTAGGGTGTAGGGATTAGAGTGTAGGGATTAGAGTGTAGGGATTAGAGTGTAGGGTGTAGAGTGTAGGGTGTAGAGTGTAGGGTATAGAGTGTAGGGTATAGAGTGTAGGGTATAGAGTGTAGAGTGTAGGGATTAGAGTGTAGGGTATAGAGTGTAGGGTATAGAATGTAGGGTATAGAGTGTAGGGTAAAGAGTGTAGAGTGTAGGGTACAGAGTGCAGGGTGTAGAGTGTAGAGTGTAGGGTAAAGAGTGTAGGGCATAGAGTGTAGGGTATAGAGTGTAGAGTGTAGGGTATAGAGTGTAGGGTATAGAGTGCAGGTTGTAGAGTGTATGGTATAGAGTGTATGGTATAGAGTGTAGGGTATAAAGTGTAGAGTGTAGTGTATAGAGTGTAGGGTATAGAGTGTAGGGTATAGAGTGTAGGGTATAGAGTGTAGGCTATAGAGTGTAGAGTGTAGGGTGTAGAGTGTAGGGTATAGAGTGTAGGGTATAGAGTGTAGGGTATAGAGTGTGGAGTAGAGAGTGTAGGGTATAGAGTGTAGGGTATAGAATGTAGAGTGTAGAGTGTAGGGTGTAGAGTGCAAAGTGTAGGGTATAGAGTGTAAGGTATAGAGTGTAGTGTATAGAGTGTATGTTATAGAGTGTAGGGTATAGAGTGTAGAGTTTAGGGTATAGAGTGTAGTGTATAGAGTGTATGGTATAGAGTGTATGGTATAGAGTGTAGAGTGTAGGGTATAGAGTGCAGGGTATATAGTGTAGGGTATAGAGTGTAGGGTATAGAGTGTAGAGTGTAGGGTATAGAGTGTAGGGTATAGAGTGTAGGGTATAGAGTGTAGGTTATAGAGTGTAGGGTATAGAGTGTAGGGTATAGAGTATAGCTTATAGAGCGTAGGGTGTAGGGTATAGAGTGTAGGGTATAGAGTGTAGGGTATAGAGTGTAGAGTGTAGGGTATAGAGTGTATGGTATAGAGCTTAGGGTATAGAGTGTAGGGTATAGAGTGTAGAGTTTAGGGTATAGAGTGTGGGGCATAGAGTGTATGGTATACAGTGTAGAGTGTAGGGAATAGAGTGTAGGGTATAGAGTGCAGGTTGTAGAGTGTAGGGTATAGAGTGTAGGGTATAGAGTGTAGGGTATAAAGTGTAGAGTGTAGGGTATAGAGTGTATAGTGTAGGGTATAGAGTGTAGGGTATAGAGTGTAGGGTATAGAGTGTATAGTGTAGGGTATAGAGTGTATGCTATAGAGTGTATAGTGTAGAGTGTATGGTATAGAGTGTAGGGTGTAGAGTGTATGGTATAGAGTGTAGGGTATAGAGTGTAGGGTATAGAGTGTAGGGTATAGAGTGTATGTTATAGAGTGTAGGGTATAGAGTGTAGAGTGTAGGGTATAGAGTTTAGAGTGTAGGGTATAGAGTGTAGGGTATAGAGTGTAAGGTATATAGTGTAGAGTGTAGGGTATAGAGTGTAGGGTATAGAGTGTAGGGTATAGAGTGTAGGGTAAAGAGTGTAGAGTGTAGGGTACAGAGTGCAGGGTGTAGAGTGTAGGGTATAGAGTGTAGAGTGTAGGGTGTAGAGTGTAGGGTGTAGAGTGTAGGGTGTAGGGTATAGAGTGTAGTGTATAGAGTGTATGGTATAGAGTGTATGGTATAGAGTGTAGAGTGTAGGGTATAGAGTGCAGGGTATATAGTGTAGGGTATAGAGTGTAGGGTATAGAGTGTAGAGTGTAGGGTATAGAGTGTAGGGTATAGAGTGTAGGGTATAGAGTGTAGGTTATAGAGTGTAGGGTATAGAGTGTAGGGTATAGAGTATAGCTTATAGAGCGTAGGGTGTAGGGTATAGAGTGTAGGGTATAGAGTGTAGGGTATAGAGTGTAGAGTGTAGGGTATAGAGTGTATGGTATAGAGCTTAGGGTATAGAGTGTAGGGTATAGAGTGTAGAGTTTAGGGTATAGAGTGTGGGGCATAGAGTGTATGGTATACAGTGTAGAGTGTAGGGAATAGAGTGTAGGGTATAGAGTGCAGGTTGTAGAGTGTAGGGTATAGAGTGTAGGGTATAGAGTGTAGGGTATAAAGTGTAGAGTGTAGGGTATAGAGTGTATAGTGTAGGGTATAGAGTGTAGGGTATAGAGTGTAGGGTATAGAGTGTATAGTGTAGGGTATAGAGTGTATGCTATAGAGTGTATAGTGTAGAGTGTATGGTATAGAGTGTAGGGTGTAGAGTGTATGGTATAGAGTGTAGGGTATAGAGTGTAGGGTATAGAGTGTAGGGTATAGAGTGTATGTTATAGAGTGTAGGGTATAGAGTGTAGAGTGTAGGGTATAGAGTTTAGAGTGTAGGGTATAGAGTGTAGGGTATAGAGTGTAAGGTATATAGTGTAGAGTGTAGGGTATAGAGTGTAGGGTATAGAGTGTAGGGTATAGAGTGTAGGGTAAAGAGTGTAGAGTGTAGGGTACAGAGTGCAGGGTGTAGAGTGTAGGGTATAGAGTGTAGAGTGTAGGGTGTAGAGTGTAGGGTGTAGAGTGTAGGGTGTAGGGTATAGAGTGTAGGGTATAGAGTGTAGGGTATAGAGTGTAGGGTGTAAAGTGTAGGGTGTAGAGTGTAGGGTATAGAGTGTAGGGTATAGAGTGTAGGTTATAGAGTGTAGGGTGTAGGGATTAGAGTGTAGGGATTAGAGTGTAGGGTGTAGAGTGTAGGGTGTAGAGTGTAGGGTATAGAGTGTAGGGTATAGAGTGTAGGGTATAGAGTGTAGAGTGTAGGGATTAGAGTGTAGGGATTAGAGTGTAGGGTATAGAGTGTAGGGTATAGAGTGTAGGTTATAGAGTGTAGGGTATAGAGTGTAGGGTATAGAGTATAGCTTATAGAGCGTAGGGTGTAGGGTATAGAGTGTAGGGTATAGAGTGTAGGGTATAGAGTGTAGAGTGTAGGGTATAGAGTGTATGGTATAGAGCTTAGGGTATAGAGTGTAGGGTATAGAGTGTAGAGTTTAGGGTATAGAGTGTGGGGCATAGAGTGTATGGTATACAGTGTAGAGTGTAGGGAATAGAGTGTAGGGTATAGAGTGCAGGTTGTAGAGTGTAGGGTATAGAGTGTAGGGTATAGAGTGTAGGGTATAAAGTGTAGAGTGTAGGGTATAGAGTGTATAGTGTAGGGTATAGAGTGTAGGGTATAGAGTGTATGACCCAGCTAACTACAGAGGCATATGCGTCAGCAGCAACCTGGGAAAACTGTTCAACAGTATCCTGAACAAGAGGATCCTCACCTTCCTCACCGAGCACAACGTCCTCAACAAGAGCCAAGCAGGGTTCATGCCGAACCACCGCACCACTGACCACATCTATACTCTGCACAGCCTCATTCAGAGACACGTCTACAATACAAAGAATGGGAAGATATACGCCTGCTTTGTGGACTTTAAAAAGGCTTTTGATTCAGTGTGGCACCCGGGCTTATTCCTGAAACTGCTGGAGAGTGGAATAGGAGGAAAGACCTACGATGTCATCAAAAGCTCCTACACCGAGAACAGCTGCAGCGTGAGTGTGAGCGGCAAAAGAACGGCTTTTTTCCAGCAGAGCCGCGGAGTAAGACAAGGCTGCAGCCTAAGCCCAACGCTCTTCAACATCTACATCAACGAGCTGGCTACCGCCCTGGAATCCTCCTCAGCACCAGGTCTCACCCTCCACGACGCCCAGGTGAAATTCCTGCTGTATGCAGATGACCTGCTGCTGCTGTCACCAACCGAGAAAGGCCTCCAGGACAACCTGAAAATCCTAGAGAAATTCAGCTCCACCTGGGCCCTACCGGTCAACCTAAAGAAAACCAACACCATGGTGTTCCAGAGGAGAAAGAGAAGATCAGACCAACACCCATCATTTATCCTCAACAACTGCGACCTCACAGGAACGGACAAATATACCTACCTGGGCCTAGAGATTCACCGGTCAGGGAACTTCAAACAAGCCATAGAGACCCTGAAAGACAAGGCCTGCAAAACCTTCTATGCCATCCGAAGGACACTCTACCATCTGAAGCCACCAGTGAGGGTCTGGCTAAAAATCTTCGACTCCATCATCGCCCCAATCCTCCTGTATGGCAGCGAAGTCTGGGGTCCTCACACCTACCCAGACTGGTCAAAGTGGGACTCCAGTCCAACAGAAATATTCCACCTGGAATTCTGCAAGCACCTTCTCCATCGGAGCACCTCCAACAGTGCTTGTCGGGCCGAGCTGGGCAGATTCCCTCTACACCTAACAGTTCTAAAGAGGGCGCTGTCATTCCGGGCTCACCTGCATAGGAGCAATCCAAGCTCCCACCACCATAAAGCCCTGATACATGAAGGTGAAACAGAAAAACCAGAACCCCCGGAACAGCCCAGCCAAACCCAACCGGAGCAGAACACCAATCACAACAACCTGACAAAAGCCGGAATTAGGAAGATGGCAGATGAAGGCCAGGAGAGGTATGTCAGTGACTGGAAGAATGATATCATCAGCTCACAGAAACTGACCATGTACCGGAGCCTACAGAGAGACTACAGACTGGCCCCATATCTGGAGAAACTCCCGGACCCCAGAGACCGCCAGATCCTGAGCCGATATAGACTCAGCGCCCACAGTCTGGCCATCGAATGTGGCCGACACAGGCAGAGCTACAAGCCCAGGGAGGAAAGACTGTGCCAACACTGTGATCAGGAGGCCATAGAGGACGAAACCCACTTCCTGCTACACTGCTCCAAATACTCAGCAGTGAGGGACACTCACTTCAGGAGACTCTCACATCTCTTCCCAGACTTCATCACCATGAAGGAGGAAGAGAAAACATATATCTTGCTGGGAGAAGAAGAGAGAGCGGTGGAGATAGCAGCGCGGTATGTGAGCGAATGTCATAGACTGCGAGAAAGAGAACTATGATGCCATGGACTATAGCCCCCAACCTGGACCTGCCCCATCCACCTCCCCTATGCCATGGACTATAGCCCCCACCCTGGATCTGCCCCATCCATCTCCCCTATGCCATGGACTATAGCCCCCACCCTGGATCTGCCCCATCCACCTCCCCCCACAGCTCCTACCCAACATCCCCTCAGTCCCTATCCCTATTGCCTCTATACACTTGCTTTGGCAAAACTGATGTGTATTTGGTCCTGCCAATAAAGCTTCTTTGAATCTTGAATCTTGAATCTTTGAGTGTAGGGTATAGAGTGTATAGTGTAGGGTATAGAGTGTATGCTATAGAGTGTATAGTGTAGAGTGTATGGTATAGAGTGTAGGGTGTAGAGTGTATGGTATAGAGTGTAGGGTATAGAGTGTAGGGTATAGAGTGTAGGGTATAGAGTGTATGTTATAGAGTGTAGGGTATAGAGTGTAGAGTGTAGGGTATAGAGTTTAGAGTGTAGGGTATAGAGTGTAGGGTATAGAGTGTAAGGTATATAGTGTAGAGTGTAGGGTATAGAGTGTAGGGTATAGAGTGTAGGGTATAGAGTGTAGGGTAAAGAGTGTAGAGTGTAGGGTACAGAGTGCAGGGTGTAGAGTGTAGGGTATAGAGTGTAGAGTGTAGGGTGTAGAGTGTAGGGTGTAGAGTGTAGGGTGTAGGGTATAGAGTGTAGTGTATAGAGTGTAGGGTATAGAGTGTAGGGTGTAGAGTGTAGGGTGTAGAGTGTAGGGTATAGAGTGTAGGGTATAGAGTGTAGGTTATAGAGTGTAGGGTGTAGGGATTAGAGTGTAGGGATTAGAGTGTAGGGTGTAGAGTGTAGGGTGTAGAGTGTAGGGTATAGAGTGTAGGGTATAGAGTGTAGGGTATAGAGTGTAGAGTGTAGGGATTAGAGTGTAGGGATTAGAGTGTAGGGTATAGAGTGTAGGGTATAGAGTGTAGAGTGTAGGGTATAGAGTGTAGGGTATAGAGTGTTGGGTATAGAGTGTAGGGTATAGAGTGTAGGGAATAGAGTGTAGAGTGTAGGGTGTAGAATGTAAAGTGTAGGGTATAGAGTGTAAGGTATAGAGTATAGTGTATAGAGTGTATGTTATAGAGTGTAGGGTATAGAGTGTAGAGTGTAGGGTATAGAGTGTAGGGTATAGAGTGTAGGGTATAGAGTGTAGGGTATAGAGTGTATGGTGTAGGGTATAGAGTGTAGGGTATAGAGTGCACGTTGTAGAGTGTAGGGTATAGAGTGTAGGGTATAGAGAGTAGGGTATAAAGTGTAGAGTGTAGGGTATAGAGTGTATAGTGTAGGGTATAGAGTGTAGGGTATAGAGTGTAGGGTATAGAGTGTAGAGTGTAGGGTATAGAGTGTATGCTATAGAGTGTATGGTGTAGAGTGTATGGTATAGAGTGTAGGGTATAGAGTGTAGAGTGTAGGGTATAGAGTGTAGGGTATAGAGTGTAGGGTATAGAGTGTAGGGTATAGAGTGCATGTTATAGAGTGTAGGGTATAGAGTGTAGAGTGTAGAGTGTAGGGTATAGAGTTTAGAGTGTAGGGTATAGAGTGTAGGGTATAGAGTGTAGGGTATAGAGTGTAGGGTGTAGAGTGTAGGGTATAGAGTGTAGGGTATAGAGTGTAGGGTATAGAGTGTATGGTATAGAGTGTAGGGTATAGAGTGTAGGGTATAGAGTGTATGGTATAGAGTGTATGGTATAGAGTGTAGGGTATAGAGTGTATGGTATAGAGTGTAGGGTATAGAGTGTAGAGTGTAGGGTATAGAGTGTAGGGTATAGAGTGTAGGGTATAGAGTGTAGGCTATAGAGTGTAGGGTATAGAGTGTAGAGTGTAGGGTATAGAGTGTAGGGTGTAGAGTGTAGGGTATAGAGTGTTGGGTGTAGAGTGCAGGGTGTAGAGTGCAGGGTGTAGAGTGCAGGGTATAGAGTGTAGGGTATAGAGTGTAGGGTATAAAGTGTAGAGTGTAGGGTATAGAGTGTAGGGTATAGAGTGTAGGGTGTAGAGTGTAGGGTGTAGAGTGTATGGTATAAAGTGTAGGGTATAGAGTGTAGGGTATAGAGTGTAGAGTGTAGGGTATAGAGTGTAGGGTATAGAGCTTAGGGTGTAGAGTGTAGGATATAGAGTGTAGAGTTTAGGGTATAGAGTGTGGGCCATAGAGTGTATGGTATACAGTGTAGAGTGTAGAGTGTAGGGTATAGAGTGTATAGTGTAGGTTATAGAGTGTAGGGTATAGAGTGTAGGGTGTAGAGTGTAGGGTGTAGATTGTAGGGTGTAGAGTGTAGGGTGTAGAGTGTAGGGTGTAGAGTGTATGGTATAGAGTGTAGGGTATAGAGTGTAGACTGTAGGGTATAGAGTGTAGGGTATAGAGTGTAGGGTATAGAGTGTAGGGTATAGAGTGTAGGGTGTAGAGTGTAGGGTATAGAGTGTAGAGTTTAGGGTAGAGAGTGTGGGGCATAGAGTGTATGGTATACAGTGTAGAGTGTAGGGTATAGAGTGTATAGTGTAGGGCATAGAGTGTAGGGTATAGAGTGTATGGTATAGAGTGTAGGGTATAAAGTGTAGAGTGTAGGGTATAGAGTGTATGGTATAGAGTGTAGGGTATAACGTGTAGAGTGTAGGGTATAGAGTGTAGGGTATATAGTGTAGGTTATAGAGTGTAGGGTATAGAGTGTAGGGTAAAGAGTGTAGAGTGTAGGGTACAGAGTGCAGGGTGTAGAGTGTAGGGTATAGAGTGTAGAGTGTAGAGTGTAGGGTGTAGAGTGTAGGGTATAGAGTGTAGGGTATAGAGTGTAGGGTATAGAGTGTGGGGTATAAAGTGTAGGGTGTAGGGTATAGAGTGTAGGGTATAAAGTGCAGGTTGTAGAGTGTAGGGTATAGAGTGTATGGTATAGGGTGTAGGGTATAAAGTGTAGGGTATAGAGTGTAGGGTGTAGAGTGTATGGTATAGAGTGTAGGGTATAGAGTGTAGAGTGTAGGGTATAGAGTGTAGGGTATAGAGTGTAGGGTATAGAGTGCAGGGTATAGAGTGTAGGGTACAGAGTGTAGGGTATAGAGTGTAGGGTACAGAGTGCAGGGTGTAGAGTGTAGGGTATAGAGTGTATAGTGTAGGGTATAGAGTGTAGGGTATAGAGTGTAGGGTGTAAAGTGGAGGGTGTAGAGTGTAGGGTGTAGAGTGTAGGGTGTAGAGTGTAGGGTGTAGAGTGTATGGTATAGAGTGTAGGGTATAGAGTGTAGAGTGTAGGGTATAGAGTGTAGGGTATAGAGTGTAGGGTATAGAGTGTAGGGTATAGAGTGTAGGGTGTAGAGTGTAGGGTATAGAGTGTAGAGTTTAGGGTAGAGAGTGTGGGGCATAGAGTGTATGGTATACAGTGTAGAGTGTAGGGTATAGAGTGTATAGTGTAGGGTATAGAGTGTAGGGTATAGAGTGTATGGTATAGAGTGTTGGGTATAAAGTGTAGAGTGTAGGGTATAGAGTGTATGGTATAGAGTGTAGGGTATAAAGTGTAGAGTGTAGGGTATAGAGTGTAGGGTATAGAGTGTAGGGTATAGAGTGTAGGGTAAAGAGTGTAGAGTGTAGGGTACAGAGTGCAGGGTGTAGAGTGTAGGGTATAGAGTGTAGAGTGTAGGGTGTAGAGTGTAGGGTATAGAGTGTAGGGTATAGAGTGTAGGGTATAAAGTGTAGGGTGTAGGGTATAGAGCGTAGGGTATAGAGTGCAGGTTGTAGAGTGTAGGGTATAGAGTGTATGGTATAGGGTGTAGGGTATAAAGTGTAGGGTATAGAGTGTAGGGTATAGAGTGTATGGTATAGAGTGTAGGGTATAGAGTGTAGGGTATAGAGTGTAGGCTATAGAGTGTAGAGTATATAGTGTAGAGTGTAGGGTATAGAGTGTAGGGTATAGAGTGTAGGGTATAGAGTGTAGGGTGTAGGGATTAGAGTGTAGGGATTAGAGTGTAGGGATTAGAGTGTAGGGTGTAGAGTGTAGGGTGTAGAGTGTAGGGTATAGAGTGTAGGGTATAGAGTGTAGGGTATAGAGTGTAGAGTGTAGGGATTAGAGTGTAGGGTATAGAGTGTAGGGTATAGAATGTAGGGTATAGAGTGTAGGCTAAAGAGTGTAGAGTGTAGGGTACAGAGTGCAGGGTGTAGAGTGTAGAGTGTAGGGTAAAGAGTGTAGGGCATAGAGTGTAGGGTATAGAGTGTAGAGTGTAGGGTATAGAGTGTAGGGTATAGAGTGCAGGTTGTAGAGTGTAGGGTATAGAGTGTATGGTATAGAGTGTAGGGTATAAAGTGTAGAGTGTAGTGTATAGAGTGTAGGGTATAGAGTGTAGGGTATAGAGTGTAGGGTAAAGAGTGTAGGCTATAGAGTGTAGAGTGTAGGGTGTAGAGTGTAGGGTATAGAGTGTAGGGTATAGAGTGTAGGGTATAGAGTGTGGAGTAGAGAGTGTAGGGTATAGAATGTAGGGTATAGAATGTAGAGTGTAGAGTGTAGGGTGTAGAGTGCAAAGTGTAGGGTATAGAGTGTAAGGTATAGAGTGTAGTGTATAGAGTGTATGTTATAGAGTGTAGGGTATAGAGTGTAGAGTTTAGGGTATAGAGTGTAGTGTATAGAGTGTATGGTATAGAGTGTATGGTATAGAGTGTAGAGTGTAGGGTATAGAGTGCAGGGTATATAGTGTAGGGTATAGAGTGTAGGGTATAGAGTGTAGAGTGTAGGGTATAGAGTGTAGGGTATAGAGTGTAGGGTATAGAGTGTAGGTTATAGAGTGTAGGGTATAGAGTGTAGGGTATAGAGTATAGCTTATAGAGCGTAGGGTGTAGGGTATAGAGTGTAGGGTATAGAGTGTAGGGTATAGAGTGTAGAGTGTAGGGTATAGAGTGTATGGTATAGAGCTTAGGGTATAGAGTGTAGGGTATAGAGTGTAGAGTTTAGGGTATAGAGTGTGGGGCATAGAGTGTATGGTATACAGTGTAGAGTGTAGGGAATAGAGTGTAGGGTATAGAGTGCAGGTTGTAGAGTGTAGGGAATAGAGTGTAGGGTATAGAGTGTAGGGTATAAAGTGTAGAGTGTAGGGTATAGAGTGTATAGTGTAGGGTATAGAGTGTAGGGTATAGAGTGTAGGGTATAGAGTGTATGCTATAGAGTGTATAGTGTAGAGTGTATGGTATAGAGTGTAGGTTGTAGAGTGTATGGTATAGAGTGTAGGGTATAGAGTGTAGGGTATAGAGTGTATGTTATAGAGTGTAGGGTATAGAGTGTAGAGTGTAGGGTATAGAGTTTAGAGTGTAGGGTATAGAGTGTAGGGTATAGAGTGTAAGGTATATAGTGTAGAGTGTAGGGTATAGAGTGTAGGGTATAGAGTGTAGGGTATAGAGTGTAGGGTAAAGAGTGTAGAGTGTAGGGTACAGAGTGCAGGGTGTAGAGTGTAGGGTATAGAGTGTAGAGTGTAGGGTGTAGAGTGTAGGGTGTAGAGTGTAGGGTGTAGGGTATAGAGTGTAGGGTATAGAGTGTAGGGTGTAGAGTGTAGGGTGTAGAGTGTAGGGTATAGAGTGTAGGGTATAGAGTGTAGGTTATAGAGTGTAGGGTGTAGGGATTAGAGTGTAGGGATTAGAGTGTAGGGTGTAGAGTGTAGGGTGTAGAGTGTAGGGTATAGAGTGTAGGGTATAGAGTGTAGGGTATAGAGTGTAGAGTGTAGGGATTAGAGTGTAGGGATTAGAGTGTAGGGTATAGAGTGTAGGGTATAGAGTGTAGAGTGTAGCGTATAGAGTGTAGGGTATAGAGTGTTGGGTATAGAGTGTAGGGTATAGAGTGTAGGGAATAGAGTGTAGAGTGTAGGGTGTAGAATGTAAAGTGTAGGGTATAGAGTGTAAGGTATAGAGTGTAGTGTATAGAGTGTATGTTATAGAGTGTAGGGTATAGAGTGTAGAGTGTAGGGTATAGAGTGTAGGGTATAGAGTGTAGGGTATAGAGTGTATGGTGTAGGGTATAGAGTGTAGGGTATAGAGTGCACGTTGTAGAGTGTAGGGTATAGAGTGCAGGGTATAGAGAGTAGGGTATAAAGTGTAGAGTGTAGGGTATAGAGTGTATAGTGTAGGGTATAGAGTGTAGGGTATAGAGTGTAGGGTATAGAGTGTAGAGTGTAGGGTATAGAGTGTATGCTATAGAGTGTATGGTGTAGAGTGTATGGTATAGAGTGTAGGGTATAGAGTGTAGAATGTAGGGTATAGAGTGTAGGGTATAGAGTGTAGGGTATAGAGTGTAGGGTATAGAGTGCATGTTATAGAGTGTAGGGTATAGAGTGTAGAGTGTAGAGTGTAGGGTATAGAGTTTAGAGTGTAGGGTATAGAGTGTAGGGTATAGAGTGTAGGGTGTAGAGTGTAGGGTATAGAGTGTAGGGTATAGAGTGTAGGGTATAGAGTGTATGGTATAGAGTGTAGGGTATAGAGTGTAGGGTATAGAGTGTATGGTATAGAGTGTATGGTATAGAGTGTAGGGTATAGAGTGTATGGTATAGAGTGTAGGGTATAGAGTGTAGAGTGTAGGGTATAGAGTGTAGGGTATAGAGTGTAGGGTATAGAGTGTAGGCTATAGAGTGTAGGGTATAGAGTGTAGAGTGTAGGGTATAGAGTGTAGGGTGTAGAGTGTAGGGTATAGAGTGTTGGGTGTAGAGTGCAGGGTGTAGAGTGCAGGGTGTAGAGTGCAGGGTATAGAGTGTAGGGTATAGAGTGTAGGGTATAAAGTGTAGAGTGTAGGGTATAGAGTGTAGGGTATAGAGTGTAGGGTGTAGAGTGTAGGGTGTAGAGTGTATGGTATAGAGTGTAGGGTATAGAGTGTAGGGTATAGAGTGTAGAGTGTAGGGTATAGAGTGTAGGGTATAGAGCTTAGGGTGTAGAGTGTAGGATATAGAGTGTAGAGTTTAGGGTATAGAGTGTGGGGCATAGAGTGTATGGTATACAGTGTAGAGTGTAGAGTGTAGGGTATAGAGTGTATAGTGTAGGGTATAGAGTGTAGGGTATAGAGTGTAGGGTGTAGAGTGTAGGGTGTAGATTGTAGGGTGTAGAGTGTAGGGTGTAGAGTGTAGGGTGTAGAGTGTATGGTATAGAGTGTAGGGTATAGAGTGTAGACTGTAGGGTATATAGTGTAGGGTATAGAGTGTAGGGTATAGAGTGTAGGGTATAGAGTGTAGGGTGTAGAGTGTAGGGTATAGAGTGTAGAGTTTAGGGTAGAGAGTGTGGGGCATAGAGTGTATGGTATACAGTGTAGAGTGTAGGGTATAGAGTGTATAGTGTAGGGCATAGAGTGTAGGGTATAGAGTGTATGGTATAGAGTGTAGGGTATAAAGTGTAGAGTGTAGGGTATAGAGTGTATGGTATAGAGTGTAGGGTATAACGTGTAGAGTGTAGGGTATAGAGTGTAGGGTATAGAGTGTAGGTTATAGAGTGTAGGGTATAGAGTGTAGGGTAAAGAGTGTAGAGTGTAGGGTACAGAGTGCAGGGTGTAGAGTGTAGGGTATAGAGTGTAGAGTGTAGAGTGTAGGGTGTAGAGTGTAGGGTATAGAGTGTAGGGTATAGAGTGTAGGGTATAGAGTGTAGGGTATAAAGTGTAGAGTGTAGGGTATAGAGTGTAGGGTATAGAGTGTAGGGTATAGAGTGTAGGGTATAGAGTGTAGGCTATAGAGTGTAGAGTATACAGTGTAGAGTGTAGGGTATAGAGTGTAGGGTATAGAGTGTAGGGTATTGAGTGTGGAGTATAGAGTGTAGGGTATAGAATGTAGAGTGTAGAGTGTAGGGTGTAGAGTGCAAAGTGTAGGGTATAGAGTGTAAGATATAGAGTGTAGTGTATAGAGTGTATGTTATAGAGTGTAGGGTATAGAGTGTAGAGTTTAGGGTATAGAGTGTAGTGTATAGATTGTATGGTATAGAGTGTATGGTATAGAGTGTAGAGTGTAGGGTATAGAGTGTAGGGTATAGAGTGTAGGGTATAGAGTGTAGGGTGTAGAGTGTAGGGTGTAGAGTGTAGGGTATAGAGTGTAGGGTATAGAGTGTAGGTTATAGAGTGTAGCGTATAGAGCGTAGGGTGTAGGGTATAGAGTGTAGGGTATAGAGTGTAGGGTATAGAGTGTAGGGTATAGAGTGTATGGTATAGAGCTTAGGGTGTAGAGTGTAGGGTATAGAATGTAGAGTTTAGGGTAGAGAGTGTGGGGCATAGAGTGTATGGTATACAGTGTAGAGTGTAGGGTATAGAGTGTATAGTGTAGGGTATAGAGTGTAGGGTATAGAGTGTATGGTATAGAGTGTAGGGTATAAAGTGTAGAGTGTAGGGTATAGAGTGTATGGTATAGAGTGTGGGGTATAAAGTGTAGAGTGTAGGGTATAGAGTGTAGGGTATAGAGTGTAGGCTATAGAGTGTAGAGTTTAGAGTGTAGGGTATAGAATGTAGAGTGTAGGGTGTAGAGTGTAAAGTGTAGGGTATAGAGTGTAGGATATAGAGTGTAGAGTGTAGGGTATAGAGTGTAGGGTATACAGTGTATGGTATAGAGTGTAGGGTATAGAGTGTAGAGTGTAGGGTATAGAGTGTAGGGTATAGAGTGTAGAGTATAGAGTGTAGGGTATAGATTGTAGGGTATAGGGTATAGGGTATAGAGTGTATGGTGTAGAGTGTAGGGTATAGAGTGTAGGGTGTAGGGTGTAGAGTGTGGGGTGTAGAGTGGTGTAGAGTGTAGGATGTAGAGTGTATGGTATAGAGTGTAGGGTATAGAGTATAGCATGTATGGTATAGAGTGTAGTGTATAGAGTGTAGGGTATAGGGTATAGAGTGTAGGGTGTGGAGTGTAGGGTATAGAGTGTAGGGTATAGAGTGTATGGTATAGAGTGTAGGGTATAGAGTGTATGGTATAGAGTGTAGAGTGTAGGGTATACAGTGTATTTTATAGAGTGTAGGGTATAGAGTGTAGGGTATAGAGTGTAGAGTGTAGGGTATAGAGTGTAGGGTATAGAGTGTAGAGTGTAGGGTATAGAGTGTAGGGTATAGAGTGTAGGGTATAGAGTGTAGAGTGTAGGGATTAGAGTGTAGGGATTAGAGTGTAGGGTATAGAGTGTAGAGTGTAGAGTATAGAGTGTAGGGTATAGAGTGTAGGGATTAGAGTGTAGGGATTAGAGTGTAGGGATTAGAGTGTAGGGATTAGAGTGTAGGGTATAGAGTGTAGGGTATAGAGTGTAGGGTATAGAGTGTAGGGTATAGTGTGTATGGTATAGAGTGTAGGGTATAAAGTGTTGAGTGTATGGTATAGAGTGTAGGGTATAGAGTGTAAAGTGTAGGGTATAGAGTGTATGGTATAGAGTGTAGGGTGTAGAGTGTATGGTATAGAGTGTAGGGTATAGAGTGTAGAGTGTAGGGTATAGAGTGTAGGGTATAGAGTGTAGGGTATAGAGTGTAGGGAATAGAGTGTAGGGTACAGAGTGTAGAGTGTAGGGTATAGAGTGTAGGGTACAGAGTGCAGGGTGTAGAGTGTAGGGTATAGAGTGTATAGTGTAGGGTATAGAGTGTAGGGTATAGAGTGTAGGGTGTAAAGTGTAGGGTGTAGAGTGTAGGGTGTAGAGTGTAGGGTGTAAAGTGTAGGGTGTAGAGTGTATGGTATAGAGTGTAGGGTATAGAGTGTAGAGTGTAGGGTATAGAGTGTAGGGTATAGAGTGTAGGGTATAGAGTGTAGGGTATAGAGTGTAGGGTGTAGAGTGTAGGGTATAGAGTGTAGAGTTTAGGGTAGAGAGTGTGGGGCATAGAGTGTATGGTATACAGTGTAGAGTGTAGGGTATAGAGTGTATAGTGTAGGGTATAGAGTGTAGGGTATAGAGTGTATGGTATAGAGTGTAGGGTATAAAGTGTAGAGTGTAGGGTATAGAGTGTATGGTATAGACTGTAGGGTATAAAGTGTAGAGTGTAGGGTATAGAGTGTAGGATATAGAGTGTAGGGTATAGAGTGTAGGGTATAGAGTGTAGGGTATAGAGTGTAGGGTAAAGAGTGTAGAGTGTAGGGTACAGAGTGCAGGGTGTTGAGTGTAGGGTATAGAGTGTAGAGTGTAGAGTGTAGGGTGTAGAGTGTAGGGTATAGAGTGTAGGGTATAGAGTGTAGGGTATAAAGTGTAGGGTGTAGGGTATAGAGTGTAGGGTATAGAGTGCAGGTTGTAGAGTGTAGGGTATAGAGTGTATGGTATAGGGTGTAGGGTATAAAGTGTAGGGTATAGAGTGTAGGGTATAGAGTGTAGGGTATAGAGTGTAGGGTATAGAGTGTAGGCTATAGAGTGTAGAGTATATAGTGTAGAGTGTAGGGTATAGAGTGCAGGGTATAGAGTGTAGGGTATAGAGTGTTGGGTGTAGGGATTAGAGTGTAGGGATTAGAGTGTAGGGATTAGAGTGTAGGGTGTAGAGTGTAGGGTGTAGAGTGTAGGGTATAGAGTGTAGGGTATGGAGTGTAGGGTATAGAGTGTAGAGTGTAGGGATTAGAGTGTAGGGTATAGAGTGTAGGGTATAGAATGTAGGGTATAGAGTGTAGGGTAAAGAGTGTAGAGTGTAGGGTACAGAGTGCAGGGTGTAGAGTGTAGGGAATAGAGTGTAGAGTGTAGGGTGTAGAGTGTAGGGTGTAGAGTGTAGGGTGTAGAGTGTAGGGTGTAGGGTATAGAGTGTAGGGTATAGAGTGTAGGGTATAGAGTGTAGGGTGTAGGGATTAGAGTGTAGGGATTAGAGTGTAGGGATTAGAGTGTAGCGTGTAGAGTGTAGGGTGTAGAGTGTAGGGTATAGAGTGTAGGGTATAGAGTGTAGGGTATAGAGTGTAGAGTGTAGGGATTAGAGTGTAGGGTATAGAGTGTAGGGTATAGAGTAGAGTGTAGAGTGTAGGCTATAGAGTGTAGACTATAGAGTGTAGGGTATAGAGTGTAGGGTATAGAGTGTAGGGTATAGAGTGTAGGGTATAGAGTGTAAGGTGTAGGGTATAGAGTGTAGGGTATAGAGTGCAGGTTGTAGAGTGTAGGGTATAGAGTGTAGGGTATAGAGAGTAGGGTATAGAGTGTAGAGTGTAGGGTATAGAGTGTATGCTATAGAGTGTATGGTGTAGAGTGTATGGTATAGAGTGTAGGGTATAGAGTGTAGAGTGTATGGTATAGAGTGTATGGTATAGAGTGTAGGGTATAGAGTGTAGGGTATAGAGTGTAGGGTATAGAGTGTATGTTATAGAGTGTAGGGTATAGAGTGTAGGGTATAGAGTTTACAGTGTAGGGTATAGAGTGTAGGGTATAGAGTGTAGGTTATAGAGTGTAGGGTATAGAGTGTAGGGTAAAGAGTGTAGAGTGTAGGGTACAGAGTGCAGGGTGTAGAGTGTAGGGTATAGAGTGTAGAGTGTAGAGTGTAGGGTGTAGAGTGTAGGGTATAGAGTGTAGGGTATAGAGTGTAGGGTATAGAGTGTAGGGTATAAAGTGTAGGGTGTAGGGTATAGAGTGTAGGGTATAAAGTGCAGGTTGTAGAGTGTAGGGTATAGAGTGTATGGTATAGGGTGTAGGGTATAAAGTGTAGGGTATAGAGTGTAGGGTATAGAGTGTAGGGTATAGAGTGTAGGGTATAGAGTGTAGGCTATAGAGTGTAGAGTATATAGTGTAGAGTGTAGGGTATAGAGTGTAGGGTATAGAGTGTAGGGTATAGAGTGTGGAGTACAGAGTGTAGGGTATAGAATGTAGAGTGTAGGGTGTAGAGTGCAAAGTGTAGGGTATAGAGTGTAAGATATAGAGTGTATGTTATAGAGTGTAGGGTATAGAGTGTAGAGTTTAGGGTATAGAGTGTAGTGTATAGATTGTATGGTATAGAGTGTATGGTATAGAGTGTAGAGTGTAGGGTATAGAGTGTAGGGTATAGAGTGTAGGGTATAGAGTGTAGGGTGTAGAGTGTAGGGTGTAGAGTGTAGGGTATAGAGTGTAGGGTATAGAGTGTAGGTTATAGAGTGTAGCGTATAGAGCGTAGGGTGTAGGGTATAGAGTGTAGGTTATAGAGTGTAGGGTATAGAGTGTAGGGTATAGAGTGTATGGTATAGAGCTTAGGGTGTAGAGTGTAGGGTATAGCATGTAGAGTTTAGGGTAGAGAGTGTGGGGCATAGAGTGTATGGTATACAGTGTAGAGTGTAGGGTATAGCGTGTATAGTGTAGGGTATAGAGTGTAGGGTATAGAGTGTATGGTATAGAGTGTAGGGTATAAAGTGTAGAGTGTAGGGTATAGAGTGTATGGTATAGAGTGTAGGGTATAAAGTGTAGAGTGTAGGGTATAGAGTGTAGGGTATAGAGTGTAGGCTATAGAGTGTAGAGTTTAGAGTGTAGGGTATAGAATGTAGAGTGTAGGGTGTAGAGTGTAAAGTGTAGGGTATAGAGTGTAGGATATAGAGTGTAGAGTGTAGGGTATAGAGTGTAGGGTATACAGTGTATGGTATAGAGTGTAGGGTATAGAGTGTAGAGTGTAGGGTATAGATTGTAGGGTATAGGGTATAGGGTATAGAGTGTATGGTGTAGAGTGTAGGGTATAGAGTGTAGGGTGTAGGGTGTAGAGTGTGGGGTGTAGAGTGGTGTAGAGTGTAGGATGTAGAGTGTATGGTATAGAGTGTAGGGTATAGAGTATAGCGTGTATGGTATAGAGTGTAGTGTATAGAGTGTAGGGTATAGGGTATAGAGTGTAGGGTATAGAGTGTAGGGTATAGATTTTAGAGTGTAGGGTATAGAGTGTGGAGTATAGAGTGTAGGGTATAGAATGTAGAGTGTAGGGTGTAGAGTGCAAAGTGTAGGGTATAGAGTGTAAGATATAGAGTGTATGTTATAGAGTGTAGGGTATAGAGTGTAGAGTTTAGGGTATAGAGTGTAGTGTATAGATTGTATGGTATAGAGTGTATGGTATAGAGTGTAGAGTGTAGGGTATAGAGTGTAGGGTATAGAGTGTAGGGTGTAGAGTGTAGGGTGTAGAGTGTAGGGTATAGAGTGTAGGGTATAGAGTGTAGGTTATAGAGTGTAGCGTATAGAGCGTAGAGTGTAGGGTATAGAGTGTAGGGTATAGAGTGTAGGGTATAGAGTGTAGGGTATAGAGTGTATGGTATAGAGCTTAGGGTGTAGAGTGTAGGGTATAGAATGTAGAGTTTAGGGTAGAGAGTGTGGGGCATAGAGTGTATGGTATACAGTGTAGAATGTAGGGTATAGAGTGTATAGTGTAGGGTATAAAGTGTAGGGTATAGAGTGTATGGTATAGAGTGTAGGGTATAAAGTGTAGAGTGTAGGGTATAGAGTGTATGGTATAGAGTGTAGGGTATAAAGTGTAGAGTGTAGGGTATAGAGTGTAGGGTATAGAGTGTAGGCTATAGAGTGTAGAGTTTAGAGTGTAGGGCATAGAATGTAGAGTGTAGGGTGTAGAGTGTAAAGTGTAGGGTATAGAGTGTAGGATATAGAGTGTAGAGTGTAGGGTATAGAGTGTAGGGTATACAGTGTATGGTATAGAGTGTAGGGTATAGAGTGTAGAGTGTAGGGTATAGAGTGTAGGGTATAGAGTGTAGGGTATAGAGTGTAGGGTATAGATTGTAGGGTATAGGGTATAGGGTATAGAGTGTATGGTGTAGAGTGTAGGGTATAGAGTGTAGGGTGTAGGGTGTAGAGTGTGGGGTGTAGAGTGGTGTAGAGTGTAGGATGTAGAGTGTATGGTATAGAGTGTAGGGTATAGAGTATAGCGTGTATGGTATAGAGTGTAGTGTATAGAGTGTAGGGTATAGGGTATAGAGTGTAGGGTATAGAGTGTAGGGTATAGATTTTAGAGTGTAGGGTATAGAGTGTAAGGTATAGAGTGTAGGGTGTGGAGTGTAGGGTATAGAGTGTAGGGTATAGAGTGTATGGTATAGAGTGTAGGGTATAGAGTGTATGGTATAGAGTGTAGAGTGTAGGGTATAGAGTGTATTTTATAGAGTGTAGGGTATAGAGTGTAGGGTATAGAGTGTAGAGTGTAGGGTATAGAGTGTAGGGTATAGAGTGTAGAGTGTAGGGTATAGAGTGTAGGGTATAGAGTGTAGGGTATAGAGTGTAGAGTGTAGGGATTAGAGTGTAGGGATTAGAGTGTAGGGTATAGAGTGTAGAGTGTAGAGTATAGAGTGTAGGGTATAGAGTGTAGGGATTAGAGTGTAGGGATTAGAGTGTAGGGATTAGAGTGTAGGGATTAGAGTGTAGGGATTGGAGTGTAGGGTATAGAGTGTAGGGTATAGAGTGTAGGGTATAGAGTGTAGGGTATAGTGTGTATGGTATAGAGTGTAGGGTATAAAGTGTAGAGTGTATGGTATAGAGTGTAGGGTATAGAGTGTAAAGTGTAGGGTATAGAGTGTATGGTATAGAGTGTAGGGTGTAGAGTGTATGGTATAGAGTGTAGGGTATAGAGTGTAGAGTGTAGGGTATAGAGTGTAGGGTATAGAGTGTAGGGTATAGGGAGTAGGGTATAGAGTGTAGGGTATAGAGTGTAGGGTACAGAGTGTAGGGTATAGAGTGTAGGGTACAGAGTGCAGGGTGTAGAGTGTAGGGTATAGAGTGTATAGTGTAGGGTATAGCGTCTAGGGTATAGAGTGTAGGGTGTAAAGTGGAGGGTGTAGAGTGTAGGGTGTAGAGTGTAGGGTGTAGAGTGTAGGGTGTAGAGTGTATGGTATAGAGTGTAGGGTATAGAGTGTAGAGTGTAGGGTATAGAGTGTAGGGTATAGAGTGTAGGGTATAGAGTGTAGGGTGTAGAGTGTAGGGTATAGAGTGTAGAGTTTAGGGTAGAGAGTGTGGGGCATAGAGTGTATGGTATACAGTGTAGAGTGTAGGGTATAGAGTGTATAGTGTAGGGTATAGAGTGTAGGGTATAAAGTGTATGGTATAGAGTGTAGGGTATAAAGTGTAGAGTGTAGGGTATAGAGTGTATGGTATAGAGTGTAGGGTATAAAGTGTAGAGTGTAGGGTATAGAGTGTAGGGTATAGAGTGTAGGGTATAGAGTGTAGGGTAAAGAGTGTAGAGTGTAGGGTACAGAGTGCAGGGTGTAGAGTGTAGGGTATAGAGTGTAGAGTGTAGAGTGTAGGGTGTAGAGTGTAGGGTATAGAGTGTAGGGTATAGAGTGTAGGGTATAGAGTGTAGGGTATAAAGTGTAGGGTGTAGGGTATAGAGTGTAGGGTATAGAGTGCAGGTTGTAGAGTGTAGGGTATAGAGTGTATGGTATAGGGTGTAGGGTATAAAGTGTAGGGTATAGAGTGTAGGGTATAGAATGTAGGGTATAGAGTGTAGGGTATAGAGTGTAGGGTATAGAGTGTATGCTATAGAGTGTAGAGTATATAGTGTAGAGTGTAGGGTATAGAGTGTAGGGTATAGAGTGTAGGGTGTAGGGATTAGAGTGTAGGGATTAGAGTGTAGGGATTAGAGTGTAGGGTGTAGAGTGTAGGGTGTAGAGTGTAGGGTATAGAGTGTAGGGTATAGAGTGTAGGGTATAGAGTGTAGAGTGTAGGGATTAGAGTGTAGGGTATAGAGTGTAGGGTATAGAATGTAGGGTATAGAGTGTAGGGTAAAGAGTGTAGAGTGTAGGGTACAGAGTGCAGGGTGTAGAGTGTAGGGAATAGAGTGTAGAGTGTAGGGTGTAGAGTGTAGGGTGTAGGGTATAGAGTGTAGGGTATAGAGTGTAGGGTATAGAGTGTATGGTATAGAGCTTAGGGTGCAGAGTGTAGGGTATAGAATGTAGAGTTTAGGGTAGAGAGTGTGGGGCATAGAGTGTATGGTATACAGTGTAGAGTGTAGGGTATAGAGTGTATAGTGTAGGGTATAGAGTGTAGGGTATAGAGTGTATGGTATAGAGTGTAGGGGATAAAGTGTAGAGTGTAGGGTATATAGTGTATGGTATAGAGTGTAGGGTATAAAGTGTAGAGTGTAGGGTATAGAGTGTAGGGTATAGAGTGTAGAGTTTAGAGTGTAGGGTATAGAATGTAGAGTGTAGGGTGTAGAGTGTAAAGTGTAGGGTATAGAGTGTAGGATATAGAGTGTAGAGTGTAGGGTATAGAGTGTAGGGTATACAGTGTATGGTATAGAGTGTAGGGTATAGAGTGTAGAGTGTAGGGTATAGAGTGTAGGGTATAGAGTGTAGGGTATAGAGTGTAGAGTATAGATTGTAGGGTATAGGGTATAGGGTATAGACTGTATGGTGTAGAGTGTAGGGTATAGAGTGTAGAGTGTAGGGTGTAGAGTGTGGGGTGTAGAGTGGTGTAGAGTGTAGGATGTAGAGTGTATGGTTTAGAGTGTAGGGTATAGAGTATAGCGTGTATGGTATAGAGTGTAGTGTATAGAGTGTAGGGTATAGGGTATAGAGTGTAAGGTATAGAGTGTAGGGTATAGATTTTAGAGTGTAAGGTATAGAGTGTAGGGTGTGGAGTGTAGGGTATAGAGTGTAGGGTATAGAGTGTATGGTATAGAGTGTAGGGTATAGAGTGTATGGTATAGAGTGTAGAGTGTAGGGTATAGAGTGTATTTTATAGAGTGTAGGGTATAGAGTGTAGGGTATAGAGTGTAGAGTGTAGGGTATAGAGTGTAGGATATAGAGTGTAGAGTGTAGGGTATAGAGTGTAGGGTATAGAGTGTAGGGTATAGAGTGTAGAGTGTAGGGATTAGAGTGTAGGGATTAGAGTGTAGGGTATAGAGTGTAGTGTGTAGAGTATAGAGTGTGGGGTATAGAGTGTAGGGATCAGAGTGTAGGGATTAGAGTGTAGGGATTAGAGTGTAGGGATTAGAGTGTTGGGATTGGAGTGTAGGGTATAGAGTGTAGGGTATAGAGTGTAGGGTATAGAGTGTAGGGTATAGTGTGTATGGTATAGAGTGTAGGGTATAAAGTGTAGAGTGTATGGTATAGAGTGTAGGGTATAGAGTGTAAAGTGTAGGGTATAGAGTGTATGGTATAGAGTGTAGGGTGTAGAGTGTATGGTATAGAGTGTAGGGTATAGAGTGTAGAGTGTAGGGTATAGAGTGTAGGGTATAGAGTGTAGGGTATAGAGAGTAGGGTATAGAGTGTAGGGTATAGAGTGTAGGGTACAGAGTGTAGGGTATAGAGTGTAGGGTACAGAGTGCAGGGTGTAGAGTGTAGGGTATAGAGTGTATAGTGTAGGGTATAGAGTGTAGGGTATAGAGTGTAGGGTGTAAAGTGGAGGGTGTAGAGTGTAGGGTGTAGAGTGTAGGGTGTAGAGTGTAGGGTGTAGAGTGTATGGTATAGAGTGTAGGGTATAGAGTGTAGAGTGTAGGGTATAGAGTGTAGGGTATAGAGTGTAGGGTATAGAGTGTAGGGTATAGAGTGTAGGGTGTAGAGTGTAGGGTATAGAGTGTAGAGTTTAGGGTAGAGAGTGTGGGGCATAGAGTGTATGGTATACAGTGTAGAGTGTAGGGTATAGAGTGTATAGTGTAGGGTATAGAGTGTAGGGTATAGAGTGTATGGTATAGAGTGTAGGGTATAAAGTGTAGAGTGTAGGGTATAGAGTGTATGGTATAGAGTGTAGGGTATAAAGTGTAGAGTGTAGGGTATAGAGTGTAGGGTATAGAGTGTAGGGTATAGAGTGTAGGGTAAAGAGTGTAGAGTGTAGGGTACAGAGTGCAGGGTGTAGAATGTAGGGTATAGAGTGTAGGGTATAGAGTGTAGGGTATAGAGTGTAGGGTATAGAGTGTAGGGTATAAAGTGTAGGGTGTAGGGTATAGAGTGTAGGGTATAGAGTGTAGGGTATAGAGTGTAGGGTATAGAGTGTAGGGTGTAGAGTGTAGGGTATAGAGTGTAGGGTATAGAGTGTAGGGTATAGAGTGTAGGGTATAAAGTGTAGGGTATAGAGTGTAGAGTGTAGGGTATAGAGTGTATGCTATAGAGTGTATGGTGTAGAGTGTATGGTATAGAGTGTAGGGTATAGAGTGTAGAGTGTATGGTATAGAGTGTATGGTATAGAGTGTAGGGTATAGAGTGTAGGGTATAGAGTGTAGGGTATAGAGTGTAGGGTATAAAGTGTAGGGTGTAGGGTATAGAGTGTAGGGTATAGAGTGCAGGTTGTAGAGTGTAGGGTATAGAGTGTATGGTATAGGGTGTAGGGTATAAAGTGTAGGGTATAGAGTGTAGGGTATAGAATGTAGGGTATAGAGTGTAGGGTATAGAGTGTAGGGTATAGAGTGTATGCTATAGAGTGTAGAGTATATAGTGTAGAGTGTAGGGTATAGAGTGTAGGGTATAGAGTGTAGGGTATAGAGTGTAGGGTGTAGGGATTAGAGTGTAGGGATTAGAGTGTAGGGATTAGAGTGTAGGGTGTAGAGTGTAGGGTGTAGAGTGTAGGGTATAGAGTGTAGGGTATAGAGTGTAGGGTATAGAGTGTAGAGTGTAGGGATTAGAGTGTAGGGTATAGAGTGTAGGGTATAGAATGTAGGGTATAGAGTGTAGGGTAAAGAGTGTAGAGTGTAGGGTACAGAGTGCAGGGTGTAGAGTGTAGGGAATAGAGTGTAGAGTGTAGGGTGTAGAGTGTAGGGTGTAGAGTGTAGGGTGTAGGGTATAGAGTGCAGGGTATAGAGTGTAGGGTGTAGGGATTAGAGTGTAGGGATTAGAGTGTAGGGATTAGAGTGTAGGGTGTAGAGTGTAGGGTGTAGAGTGTAGGGTATAGAGTGTAGGGTATAGAGTGTAGGGTATAGAGTGTAGAGTGTAGGGATTAGAGTGTAGGGTATAGAGTGTAGGGTATAGAGTAGAGTGTAGAGTGTAGGCTATAGAGTGTAGACTATAGAGTGTAGGGTATAGAGTGTAGGGTATAGAGTGTAGGGTATAGAGTGTAAGGTGTAGGGTATAGAGTGTAGGGTATAGAGTGCAGGTTGTAGAGTGTAGGGTATAGAGTGTAGGGTATAGAGAGTAGGGTATAAAGTGTAGAGTGTAGGGTATAGAGTGTATAGTGTAGGGTATAGAGTGTAGGGTATAGAGTGTAGAGTGTAGGGTATAGAGTGTATGCTATAGAGTGTATGGTGTAGAGTGTATGGTATAGAGTGTAGGGTATAGAGTGTAGAGTGTATGGTATAGAGTGTATGGTATAGAGTGTAGGGTATAGAGTGTAGGGTATAGAGTGTAGGGTATAGAGTGTATGTTATAGAGTGTAGGGTATAGAGTGTAGAGTGTAGGGTATAGAGTTTACAGTGTAGGGTATAGAGTGTAGGGTATAGAGTGTAAGGTATAGAGTGTAGGGTGTAGAGTGTAGGGTATAGAGTGCAGGTTATTGAGTGTATGGTATAGAGTGTATGGTATAGAGTGTAGGGTATAGAGTGTATGGTATAGAGTGTAGGGTATAGAGTGTAGAGTGTAGGGATTAGAGTGTAGGGTGTAGAGTGTATGGTATAGAGTGTAGAGTGTAGGTTATCGAGTGTAGGGTATAGAGTGTAGGGTGTAGAGTGTAGGGTATAGAGTGTTGGGTGTAGAGTGCAGGGTGTAGAGTGCAGGGTATAGAGTGTAGGATATAGAGTGTAGAGTGTAGGGTATAGAGTGTAGGGTGTAGGGTATAGAGTGTAGAGTGTAGGGTATAGAGTGTAGGGTATAGAGTGTAGGGTATAGAGTGTAGGGAATAGAGTGTAGATTGTAAGGTGTAGAGTGTAGGGTATAGAGTGTAGGGTATATACTGTAGGGTATAGAGTGTAAAGTGTAGGGTATAGAGTGTAGGGTATAGAGTGTAGGGTTTAGAGTGTTGGGTGTAGAGTGCAGGGTGTAGAGTGCAGGGTATAGAGTGTAGGGTATAGAGTGTAGGGTATAAAGTGTAGAGTGTAGGGTATAGAGTGTATAGTGTAGGGTATAGAGTGTAGGGTATAGAGTGTAGGGTATAGAGTGTAGGGTATAGGGTATAGAGTGTAGGGTGTAGGGTGTAGAGTGTAGGGTGTTGAGTGTAGGGTATAGAGTGTAGGGTATAGAGTGTAGGGTGTAGGGTATAGAGTGTAGGGGATAGAGTGTAGGGTATAGAGTGTAGAGTTTATGGTATAGAGTGTAGAGTGTAGGGTATAGAGTGTAGGGTATAGACTGTAGGGTATAGAGTGTGGCGTAAAGAGTGTAGGGTATAGAGTGTAGAGTGTAGGGTATAGAGTGTACGGTATGGAGTGTAGGGTATAGAGTGTAGGGTATAGAGTGTAGAGTGTAGGGTATAGAATGTAGAGTATAGAGTGTAGGGTATAGAGTGTAGGGAATAGAGTGTATAGTGTAAGGTATAGAGTGTAGAGTATAGGGTATAGACGGTAGGGTGTAGAGTGTAGGGAGTAGAGTGTAGGGTATAGAGTGTAGGGTATAGAGTGCAGGGTATAGAGTGTAGGGTGTAGAGTGTAGGCTATAGAGTGTAGGGTATAGAGTGTAGGGTATAGAATGTAGGGTATAGAGTGTAGGGTATAGAGTGTAGGGTATAGAGTGTAGAGTGTAGGGTACAGAGTGTAGGGTATAGATTGCAGGTTGTAGAGTGCAGGTTGTAGAGTGTAGGGTATAGAGTGTAGGGTATAGAGTGTAGGGTTTAGAGTGTAGGGTATAGAGTGTAGGGTATAAAGTGTAGAGTGTAGGATATAGAGTGTATAGTGTAGGGTATAGAGTGTAGGGTATAGAGTGTAGGGTATAGAGTGTATAGTGTAGGGTATAGAGTGTATGCTATAGAGTGTATGGTGTAGAGTGTATGGTATAGAGTGTAGGGTGTAGAGTGTATGGTATAGAGTGTAGGGTGTAGAGTGTAGAGTATAGAGTGTAGGGTATAGAGTGTATGTTATAGAGTGTAGGGTATAGAGTGTAGAGTGTAGGGTATAGAGTTTAGAGTGTAGGGTATAGAGTGTAGGGTATAGAGTGTAGTGTATAGAGTGTAGGGTAAAGAGTGTAGAGTGTAGGGTACAGAGTGCAGGGTATAGAGTGTAGGGTATAGAGTGTAGAGTGTAGGGTGTAGAGTGTAGGGTGTAGAGTGTAGGGTATAGAGTGTAGAGTGTAGGGTGTAGAGTGTAGGGTGTAGGGTATAGAGTGTAGGGTATAGAGTGTAGGGTATAGAGTGTAGGGTATAGGGTGTAGGGATTAGAGTGTAGGGATTAGAGTGTAGGGATTAGAGTGTAGGGTGTAGAGTGTAGGGTATAGAGTGTAGGGTATAGAGTGTAGGGTATAGAGTGTAGGGTATAGAGTGCAGGTTGTAGAGTGTAGGGTATAGAGTGTAGGGTAAAGAGTGTAGAGTGTAGGGTACAGAGTGCAGGGTGTAGAGTGTAGGGTATAGAGTGTAGGGTCTAGGGTGTAGAGTGTAGGGTATAGAGTGTAGAGTGTAGGGTATAGAGTGTACGGTATGGAGTGTAGGGTATAGAGTGTAGGGTATAGAGTGTAGAGTGTAGGGTATAGAATGTAGGGTATAGAGTGTAGGGTATAGAGTGTAGGGAATAGAGTGTATAGTGTAAGGTATAGAGTGTAGAGTGTAGGGTATAGATGGTAGGGTGTAGAGTGTAGGGAGTAGAGTGTAGGGTATAGAGTGTAGAGTGTAGGGTATAGAGTGCAGGGTATAGAGTGTAGGGTGTAGAGTGTAGGCTATAGAGTGTAGGGTATAGAGTGTAGAGTGTAGGGTATAGAGTGTAGGGTATAGAGTGTAGGGTATAGAGTGTAGGGTATAGAGTGTAGAGTGTAGGGTACAGAGTGTAGGGTATAGATTGCAGGTTGTAGAGTGCAGGTTGTAGAGTGTAGGGTATAGAGTGTAGGGTATAGAGTGTAGGGTATAGAGTGTAGGGTATAAAGTGTAGAGTGTAGGGCATAGAGTGTATAGTGTAGGGTATAGAGTGTAGGGTATAGAGTGTAGGGTATAGAGTGTATAGTGTAGGGTATAGAGTGTATGCTATAGAGTGTATGGTGTAGAGTGTATGGTATAGAGTGTAGGGTGTAGAGTGTATGGTATAGAGTGTAGGGTGTAGAGTGTAGGGTATAGAGTGTAGGGTATAGAGTGTATGTTATAGAGTGTAGGGTATAGAGTGTAGAGTGTAGGGTATAGAGTTTAGAGTGTAGGGTATAGAGTGTAGGGTATAGAGTGTAGTGTTTAGAGTGTAGGGTAAAGAGTGTAGAGTGTAGGGTACAGAGTGCAGGGTGTAGAGTGTAGGGTATAGAGTGTAGAGTGTAGGGTGTAGAGTGTAGGGTGTAGAGTGTAGGGTATAGAGCGTAGAGTGTAGGGTGTAGAGTGTAGGGTGTAGGGTATAGAGTGTAGGGTATAGAGTGTAGGGTATAGAGTGTAGGGTATAGGGTGTAGGGATTAGAGTGTAGGGATTAGAGTGTAGGGATTAGAGTGTAGGGTGTAAAGTGTAGGGTATAGAGTGTAGGGTATAGAGTGTAGGGTATAGAGTGCAGGTTGTAGAGTGTAGGGTATAGAGTGTAGGGTAAAGAGTGTAGAGTGTAGGGTACAGAGTGCAGGGTGTAGAGTGTAGGGTATAGAGTGTAGGGTCTAGGGTGTAGTGTAGGGTATAGAGTGTAGAGTGTAGGGTGTAGAGTGTAGGGTGTAGGGTATAGAGTGTAGGGTATAGAGTGTAGGGTATAGAGTGTAGGGTATAGAGTGTAGAGTGTAGGGATTAGTGTGTAGGGTATAGAGTGTAGGCTATAGAGTGTAGGGTGTAGAGTGTAGGGTATAGAGTGTATGGTATAGAGTGTAGGGTATAGAGTGTATTGTATAGAGTGTATGTTATAGAGTGTAGGGTATAGAGTGTAGAGTGTAGGGTATAGAGTTTAGAGTGTAGGGTATAGAGTGTAGGGTATAGAGTGTAAGGTATAGAGTGTAGAGTGTAGGGTATAGAGTGTAGGGTATAGAGTGTAGGGTATAGAGTGTAGGGTAAAGAGTGTAGAGTGTAGGGTACAGAGTGCAGGGTGTAGAGTGTAGGGTATAGAGTGTAGGGTGTAGAGTGTAGGGTATAGAGTGTAGGGTGTAGAGTGTAGGGTGTAGGGTATAGAGTGTAGGGTATAGAGTGTAGGGTATAGAGTGTAGAGTGTAGAGTGTAGGGTGTAGAGTGTAGGGTATAGAGTGTAGGGTATAGAGTGTAGGGTATAGAGTGTAGGGTGTAGGGATTAGAGTGTAGGGATTAAAGTGTAGGGTGTAGAGTGTAGGGTGTAGAGTGTAGGGTATAGAGTGTAGGGTATAGAGTGTAGGGTATAAAGCGTAGAGTGTAGGGTATAGAGTGTATAGTGTAGGGTATAGAGTGTAGGGTATAGAGTGTAGGGTATAGGGTATAGAGTGTAGGGTGTAGAGTGTAGGGTGAAGGGTGTAGAGTGTATGGTATAAAGTGTAGGGTATAGAGTGTAGGGATTAGAGTGTAGGGTATAGAGTGTAGGGTATAGAGTGTAGGGTATAGAGTGTAGGGTGTAGAGTGTAGAGTGTAGGGTATAGAGTGTAGAGTGTAGGGTATAGAGTGTAGGGTGTAGAGTGTAGAGTGTAGGGTATAGAGTGTAGAGTGTAGCGGATAGAATGTAGGGTATAGAGTGTAAGGTGTAGAGTGTAGGGTATAGAGTGTATGGTATAGAGTGTTGGGTATAAAGTATAGAGTGTATGGTATAGAGTGTAGGGTATAAAGTGTAGAGTGTAGGGTATAGAGTGTAGGGTATAGAGTGTAGAGTGTAGGGTAAAGAGTGTAGGGTATAGAGTGTAGGGTATAGAGTGTAGAGTGTAGGGTATAGAGTGTAGAGTATAGAGTGCAGGTTGTAAAGTGTAGGGTATAGAGTGTATGGTATGGAGTGTAGGGTATAAAGTGTAGAGTGTAGTGTATAGAGTGTAGGGTATAGAGTGTAGGAAATAGAGTGTAGGGTAAAGAGTGTAGAGTGTAGGGTACAGAGTGCAGGGTGTAGAGTGTAGGGTATAGAGTGTAGGGTGTAGAGTGTAGGGTATAGAGTGTAGGGTGTAGAGTGTAGGGTGTGAGGTATAGAGTGTAGGGTATAGAGTGTAGGGTATAGAGTGTAGAGTGTAGAGTGTAGGGTGTAGAGTGTAGGGTATAGAGTGTAGGGTATAGCGTGTAGGGTATAGAGTGTAGGGTATAGAGTGTAGGGTGTAGGGATAAGAGTGTAGGGATTAGAGTGTAGGGTGTAGAGTGTAGGGTATAGAGTGTAGGGTATAGAGTGTAGGGTATAAAGCGTAGAGTGTAGGGTATAGAGTGTATAGTGTAGGGTATAGAGTGTAGGGTATAGAGTGTAGGGTATAGAGTGTAGGGTATAGGGTATAGAGTGTAGGGTGTAGAGTGTAGGGTGTAGGGTGTAGAGTGTATGGTATAGAGTGTAGGGTATAGAGTGTAGGGATTAGAGTGTAGGGTATAGAGTGTAGGGTATAGAGTGTAGGGTATAGAGTGTAGGGTGTAGAGTGTAGAGTGTAGGGTATAGAGTGTAGAGTGTAGGGTATAGAGTGTAGGGTATAGAGTAGAGTGTAGAGTGTAGGGTATAGAGTGTAGAGTGTTGGGGATAGAATGTAGGGTATAGAGAGTAAGGTGTAGAGTGTAGGGTATAGAGTGTATGGTATAGAGTGTGGGGTATAAAGTGTAGAGTGTAGGGTATGGAGTGTAGGGTATAGAGTGTATGGTATAGAGTGTAGGGTTTAAAGTGTAGAGTGTAGGGTATAGAGTGTAGGGTATAGAGTGTAGAGTGTAGGGTAAAGAGTGTAGGGCATAGAGTGTAGGGTATAGAGTGTAGAGTGTAGGGTATAGAGTGTAGGGTATAGAGTGTAGGGTATAAAGTGTAGAGTGTAGTGTATAGAGTGTAGGGTATAGAGTGTAGGGTATAGAGTGTAGGGTATAGAGTGTAGGCTATAGAGTGTAGAGTGTAGGGTGTAGAGTGTAGGGTATAGAGTGTAGGGTATAGAGTGTAGGGTATAGAGTGTGGAGTGTAGAGTGTAGGGTGTAGAGTGCAAAGTGTAGGGTATAGAGTGTAAGGTATAGAGTGTAGTGTATAGAGTGTATGTTATAGAGTGTAGGGTATAGAGTGTAGAGTTTAGGGTATAGAGTGTAGTGTATAGAGTGTATGGTATAGAGTGTATGGTATAGAGTGTATGGTATAGAGTGTAGAGTGTAGGGTATAGAGTGTAGGGTATAGAGTGTAGGGTATAGAGTGTAGGGTATAGAGTGTAGGGTATAGAGTGTAGAGTGTAGGGTATAGAGTGTAGGGTATAGAGTGTAGGGTATAGAGTGTAGGGTATAGAGTGTAAGGTATAGAGTGTAGGTTATAGAGTGTAGGGTATAGAGTGTAGGGTATAGAGTGTAGCTTATAGAGCGTAGGGTGTAGGGTATAGAGTGTAGGGTATAGAGTGTAGGGTATAGAGTGTAGAGTGTAGGGTATAGAGTGTATGGTATAAAGCTTAGGGTGTAGAGCGTAGGGTATAGAGTGTAGAGTTTAGGGTATAGAGTGTGGGGCATAGAGTGTATGGTATACAGTTTAGAGTGTAGGGTATAGAGTGTAGGGTATAGAGTGTAGGGTATAGAGTGTAGAGTGTAGGGTATAGAGTGTAGGGTATAGAGTGCAGGTTGTAGAGTGTAGGGTATAGAGTGTAGGGTATAGAGTGTAGGGTATAAAGTGTAGAGTGTAGGGTATAGAGTGTATAGTGTAGGGTATAGAGTGTAGGGTATAGAGTGTAGGGTATAGAGTGTATAGTGTAGGGTATAGAGTGTATGCTATAGAGTGTATGGTGTAGAGTGTATGGTATAGAGTGTAGGGTGTAGAGTGTATGGTATAGAGTGTAGGGTATAGAGTGTAGGGTATAGAGTGTAGGGTATAGAGTGTATGTTATAGAGTGTAGGGTATAGAGTGTAGAGTGTAGGGTATAGAGTTTAGAGTGTAGGGTATAGAGTGTAGGGTATAGAGTGTAAGGTATATAGTGTAGAGTGTAGGGTATAGAGTGTAGGGTATAGAGTGTAGGGTATAGAGTGTAGGGTAAAGAGTGTAGAGTGTAGGGTACAGAGTGCAGGGTGTAGAGTGTAGGGTATAGAGTGTAGAGTGTAGGGTGTAGAGTGTAGGGTGTAGAGTGTAGGGTATAGAGCGTAGAGTGTAGGGTGTAGAGTGTAGGGTGTAGGGTATAGAGTGTAGGGTATAGAGTGTAGGGTATAGAGTGTAGGGTATAGGGTGTAGGGATTAGAGTGTAGGGATTAGAGTGTAGGGATTAGAGTGTAGGGTGTAAAGTGTAGGGTATAGAGTGTAGGGTATAGAGTGTAGGGTATAGAGTGTAGGGTATAGAGTGCAGGTTGTAGAGTGTAGGGTATAGAGTGTAGGGTAAAGAGTGTAGAGTGTAGGGTACAGAGTGCAGGGTGTAGAGTGTAGGGTATAGAGTGTAGGGTCTAGGGTGTAGAGTGTAGGGTATAGAGTGTAGAGTGTAGGGTGTAGAGTGTAGGGTGTAGGGTATAGAGTGTAGGGTATAGAGTGTAGGGTATAGAGTGTAGGGTATAGAGTGTAGAGTGTAGGGATTGGTGTGTAGGGTATAGAGTGTAGGCTATAGAGTGTAGGGTGTAGAGTGTAGGGTATAGAGTGTATGGTATAGAGTGTAGGGTATAGAGTGTAGGGTATAGAGTGTATGTTATAGAGTGTAGGGTATAGAGTGTAGAGTGTAGGGTATAGAGTTTAGAGTGTAGGGTATAGAGTGTAGGGTATAGAGTGTAAGGTATAGAGTGTAGAGTGTAGGGTATAGAGTGTAGGGTATAGAGTGTAGGGTATAGAGTGTAGGGTAAAGAGTGTAGAGTGTAGGGTACAGAGTGCAGGGTGTAGAGTGTAGGGTATAGAGTGTAGGGTGTAGAGTGTAGGGTATAGAGTGTAGGGTGTAGAGTGTAGGGTGTAGGGTATAGAGTGTAGGGTATAGAGTGTAGGGTATAGAGTGTAGAGTGTAGAGTGTAGGGTGTAGAGTGTAGGGTATAGAGTGTAGGGTATAGAGTGTAGGGTATAGAGTGTAGGGTGTAGGGATTAGAGTGTAGGGATTAAAGTGTAGGGTGTAGAGTGTAGGGTGTAGAGTGTAGGGTATAGAGTGTAGGGTATAGAGTGTAGGGTATAGAGTGTAGGGTATAAAGCGTAGAGTGTAGGGTATAGAGTGTATAGTGTAGGGTATAGAGTGTAGGGTATAGAGTGTAGGGTATAGAGTGTAGGGTATAGGGTATAGAGTGTAGGGTGTAGAGTGTAGGGTGAAGGGTGTAGAGTGTATGGTATAAAGTGTAGGGTATAGAGTGTAGGGATTAGAGTGTAGGGTATAGAGTGTAGGGTATAGAGTGTAGGGTATAGAGTGTAGGGTGTAGAGTGTAGAGTGTAGGGTATAGAGTGTAGAGTGTAGGGTATAGAGTGTAGGGTGTAGAGTGTAGAGTGTAGGGTATAGAGTGTAGAGTGTAGCGGATAGAATGTAGGGTATAGAGTGTAAGGTGTAGAGTGTAGGGTATAGAGTGTATGGTATAGAGTGTTGGGTATAAAGTATAGAGTGTATGGTATAGAGTGTAGGGTATAAAGTGTAGAGTGTAGGGTATAGAGTGTAGGGTATAGAGTGTAGAGTGTAGGGTAAAGAGTGTAGGGTATAGAGTGTAGGGTATAGAGTGTAGAGTGTAGGGTATAGAGTGTAGAGTATAGAGTGCAGGTTGTAAAGTGTAGGGTATAGAGTGTATGGTATGGAGTGTAGGGTATAAAGTGTAGAGTGTAGTGTATAGAGTGTAGGGTATAGAGTGTAGGAAATAGAGTGTAAGGTAAAGAGTGTAGAGTGTAGGGTACAGAGTGCAGGGTGTAGAGTGTAGGGTATAGAGTGTAGGGTGTAGAGTGTAGGGTATAGAGTGTAGGGTGTAGAGTGTAGGGTGTGAGGTATAGAGTGTAGGGTATAGAGTGTAGGGTATAGAGTGTAGAGTGTAGAGTGTAGGGTGTAGAGTGTAGGGTATAGAGTGTAGGGTATAGAGTGTAGGGTATAGAGTGTAGGGTGTAGGGATAAGAGTGTAGGGATTAGAGTGTAGGGTGTAGAGTGTAGGGTATAGAGTGTAGGGTATAGAGTGTAGGGTATAAAGCGTAGAGTGTAGGGTATAGAGTGTATAGTGTAGGGTATAGAGTGTAGGGTATAGAGTGTAGGGTATAGAGTGTAGGGTATAGGGTATAGAGTGTAGGGTGTAGAGTGTAGGGTGTAGGGTGTAGAGTGTATGGTATAGAGTGTAGGGTATAGAGTGTAGGGATTAGAGTGTAGGGTATAGAGTGTAGGGTATAGAGTGTAGGGTATAGAGTGTAGGGTGTAGAGTGTAGAGTGTAGGGTATAGAGTGTAGAGTGTAGGGTATAGAGTGTAGGGTATAGAGTAGAGTGTAGAGTGTAGGGTATAGAGTGTAGAGTGTAGGGGATAGAATGTAGGGTATAGAGAGTAAGGTGTAGAGTGTAGGGTATAGAGTGTATGGTATAGAGTGTGGGGTATAAAGTGTAGAGTGTAGGGTATGGAGTGTAGGGTATAGAGTGTATGGTATAGAGTGTAGGGTTTAAAGTGTAGAGTGTAGGGTATAGAGTGTAGGGTATAGAGTGTAGAGTGTAGGGTAAAGAGTGTAGGGCATAGAGTGTAGGGTATAGAGTGTAGAGTGTAGGGTATAGAGTGTAGGGTATAGAGTGTAGGGTATAAAGTGTAGAGTGTAGTGTATAGAGTGTAGGGTATAGAGTGTAGGGTATAGAGTGTAGGGTATAGAGTGTAGGCTATAGAGTGTAGAGTGTAGGGTGTAGAGTGTAGGGTATAGAGTGTAGGGTATAGAGTGTAGGGTATAGAGTGTGGAGAAGAGAGTGTAGGGTATAGAGTGTAGGGTATAGAATGTAGAGTGTAGGGTGTAGAGTGCAAAGTGTAGGGTATAGAGTGTAAGGTATAGAGTGTAGTGTATAGAGTGTATGTTATAGAGTGTAGGGTATAGAGTGTAGAGTTTAGGGTATAGAGTGTAGTGTATAGAGTGTATGGTATAGAGTGTATGGTATAGAGTGTAGAGTGTAGGGTATAGAGTGTAGGGTATAGAGTGTAGGGTATAGAGTGTAGGGTATAGAGTGTAGGGTATAGAGTGTAGAGTGTAGGGTATAGAGTGTGGGGTATAGAGTGTAGGGTATAGAGTGTAGGGTATAGAGTGTAAGGTATAGAGTGTAGGTTATAGAGTGTAGGGTATAGAGTGTAGGGTATAGAGTGTAGCTTATAGAGCGTAGGGTGTAGGGTATAGAGTGTAGGGTATAGAGTGTAGGGTATAGAGTGTAGAGTGTAGGGTATAGAGTGTATGGTATAAAGCTTAGGGTGTAGAGCGTAGGGTATAGAGTGTAGAGTTTAGGGTATAGAGTGTGGGGCATAGAGTGTATGGTATACAGTTTAGAGTGTAGGGTATAGAGTGTAGGGTATAGAGTGTAGGGTATAGAGTGTAGAGTGTAGGGTATAGAGTGTAGGGTATAGAGTGCAGGTTGTAGAGTGTAGGGTATAGAGTGTAGGGTATAGAGTGTAGGGTATAAAGTGTAGAGTGTAGGGTATAGAGTGTATAGTGTAGGGTATAGAGTGTAGGGTATAGAGTGTAGGGTATAGAGTGTATAGTGTAGGGTATAGAGTGTATGCTATAGAGTGTATGGTGTAGAGTGTATGGTATAGAGTGTAGGGTGTAGAGTGTATGGTATAGAGTGTAGGGTATAGAGTGTAGGGTATAGAGTGTAGGGTATAGAGTGTATGTTATAGAGTGTAGGGTATAGAGTGTAGAGTGTAGGGTATAGAGTTTAGAGTGTAGGGTATAGAGTGTAGGGTATAGAGTGTAAGGTATATAGTGTAGAGTGTAGGGTATAGAGTGTAGGGTATAGAGTGTAGGGTATAGAGTGTAGGGTAAAGAGTGTAGAGTGTAGGGTACAGAGTGCAGGGTGTAGAGTGTAGGGTATAGAGTGTAGAGTGTAGGGTGTAGAGTGTAGGGTGTAGAGTGTAGGGTGTAGAGTGTAGGGTGTAGGGTATAGAGTGTAGGGTATAGAGTGTAGGGTATAGAGTGTAGGGTGTAGAGTGTAGGGTGTAGAGTGTAGGGTATAGAGTGTAGGGTATAGAGTGTAGGTTATAGAGTGTAGGGTGTAGGGATTAGAGTGTAGGGATTAGAGTGTAGGGTGTAGAGTGTAGGGTGTAGAGTGTAGGGTATAGAGTGTAGGGTATAGAGTGTAGGGTATAGAGTGTAGAGTGTAGGGATTAGAGTGTAGGGATTAGAGTGTAGGGTATAGAGTGTAGGGTATAGAGTGTAGGGTATAGAGTGTAGGGAATAGAGTGTAGAGTGTAGGGTGTAGAATGTAAAGTGTAGGGTATAGAGTTTAAGGTATAGAGTGTAGTGTATAGAGTGTATGTTATAGAGTGTAGGGTATCGAGTGTAGAGTGTAGGGTATAGAGTGTAGGGTATAGAGTGTAGGGTATAGAGTGTAGGGTATAGAGTGTAGGGTATAGAGTGTAGGGTGTAGCGTATAGAGTGTAGGGTATAGAGTGCACATTGTAGAGTGTAGGGTATAGAGTGTAGGGTATAGAGAGTAGGGTATAAAGTGTAGAGTGTAGGGTTTAGAGTGTATAGTGTAGGGTATAGAGTGTAGGGTATAGAGTGTAGGGTATAGAGTGTAGAGTGTAGGGTATAGAGTGTATGCTATAGAGTGTATGGTGTAGAGTGTATGGTATAGAGTGTAGGGTATAGAGTGTAGAGTGTAGGGTATAGAGTGTAGGGTATAGAGTGTAGGGTATAGAGTGTAGGGTATAGAGTGCATGTTATAGAGTGTAGGGTATAGAGTGTAGAGTGTAGAGTGTAGGGTATAGAGTTTAGAGTGTAGGGTATAGAGAGTAGGGTATAGAGTGTAGGGTATAGAGTGTAGGGTGTAGAGTGTAGGGTATAGAGTGCAGGGTATAGAGTGTAGGGTATAGAGTGTATGGTATAGAGTGTAGGGTATAGAGTGTAGGGTATAGAGTGTAGGGTATAGAGTGTATGGTATAGAGTGTAGGGTATAGAGTGTAGAGTGTAGGGTATAGAGTGTAGGGTATAGAGTGTAGGGTATAGAGTGTAGGCTATAGAGTGTAGGGTATAGAGTGTAGAGTGTAGGGTATAGAGTGTAGGGTGTAGAGTGTAGGGTATAGAGTGTTGGGTGTAGAGTGCAGGGTGTAGAGTGTAGGGTGTAGAGTGCAGTGTATAGAGTGTAGGTATAGATTGTAGGGTAAAAAGTGTAGAGTGTAGGGTATAGAGTGTAGGGTATAGAGTGTAGGGTGTAGAGTGTAGGGTGTAGAGTGTATGGTATAGAGTGTAGGGTATAGATTGTAGGGTATAGAGTGTAGAGTGTAGGGTATAGAGTGTAGGGTATAGAGCTTAGGGTGTAGAGTGTAGGACATAGAGTGTAGAGTTTAGGGTATAGAGTGTGGGGCATAGAGTGTATGGTATACAGTGTAGAGTGTAGAGTGTAGGGTATAGAGTGTATAATGTAGGGTACAGAGTGTAGGGTATAGAGTGTAGGGTGTAGAGTGTAGGGTGTAGAGTGTAGGGTATAGAGTGTAGGGTGTAGAGTGTATGGTATAGAGTGTAGGGTATAGAGTGTAGAGTGTAGGGTATAGAGTGTAGGGTATAGAGTGTAGGGTATAGAGTGTAGGGTATAGAGTGTAGGGTGTAGAGTGTAGGGTATAGAGTGTAGAGTTTAGGGTAGAGAGTGTGGGGCATAGAGTGTATGGTATACAGTGTAGAGTGTAGGGTATAGAATGTATAGTGTAGGGTATAGAGTGTAGGTTATAGAGTGTATGGTATAGAGTGTAGGGTATAAAGTGTAGAGTGTAGGGTATAGAGTGTATGGTATAGAGTGTAGGGTATAAAGTGTAGAGTGTAGGGTATAGAGTGTAGTGTATAGAGTGTAGGGTATAGAGTGTAGGGTACAGAGTGTAGAGTGTAGGGTACAGAGTGCAGGGTGTAGAGTGTAGGGTATAGAGTGTAGAGTGTAGAGTGTAGGGTGTAGAGTGTAGGGTATAGAGTGTAGGGTATAGAGTGTAGGGTATAAAGTGTAGGGTGTAGGGTATAGAGAATCTGGAATTGCTTGCCTGAGGAGGTGGTGATGGCGAACTCAGTCGAGGGGTTCAAGAGAGGCCTGGATGTCTTCCTGGAGCAGAACAATATTGTATCATACAATTATTAGGTTCTGTAGAAGGACGTAGATCTGGGTATTTATTATGATGGAATATAGGCTGAACTGGATGGACAAATGTCTTTTTTCGGCCTTACTAACTATGTTACTATGTTACTATGTTAGTGTAGGGTATAGAGTGCAGGTTGTAGAGTGTAGGGTATAGAGTGTATGGTATAGGGTGTAGGGTATAAAGTGTAGGGTATAGAGTGTAGGGTACAGAGTGTAGGGTATAGAGTGTAGGGTATAGAGTGTAGGCTATAGAGTGTAGAGTATATAGTGTAGAGTGTAGGGTATAGAGTGTAGGGTATAGAGTGTAGGGTATAGAGTGTGGAGTATAGAGTGTAGGGTATAGAATGTAGAGTGTAGAGTGTAGGGTGTAGAGTGCAAAGTGTAGGGTATAGAGTGTAAGATATAGAGTGTAGTGTATAGAGTGTGGAGTATAGAGTGTAGGGTATAGAATGTAGAGTGTAGAGTGTAGGGTGTAGAGTGCAAAGTGTAGGGTATAGAGTGTAAGATATAGAGTGTAGTGTATAGAGTGTATGTTATAGAGTGTAGGGTATAGAGTGTAGAGTTTAGGGTATAGAGTGTAGTGTATAGATTGTATGGTATAGAGTGTATGGTATAGAGTGTAGAGTGTAGGGTATAGAGTGTAGGGTATAGAGTGTAGGGTATAGAGTGTAGGGTGTAGAGTGTAGGGTATAGAGTGTAGGGTATAGAGTGTAGGGTATAGAGTGTAGGTTATAGAGTGTAGCGTATAGAGCGTAGGGTGTAGGGTATAGAGTGTAGGGTATAGAGTGTAGGGTATAGAGTGTAGGGTATAGAGTGTATGGTATAGAGCTTAGGGTGCAGAGTGTAGGGTATAGAATGTAGAGTTTAGGGTAGAGAGTGTGGGGCATAGAGTGTATGGTATACAGTGTAGAGTGTAGGGTATAGAGTGTATAGTGTAGGGTATAGAGTGTAGGGTATAGAGTGTATGGTATAGAGTGTAGGGTATAAAGTGTAGAGTGTAGGGTATAGAGTGTATGGTATAGAGTGTAGGGTATAAAGTGTAGAGTGTAGGGTATAGAGTGTAGGGTATAGAGTGTAGGCTATAGAGTGTAGGGTTAAGAGTGTAGGGTATAGAATGTAGAGTGTAGGGTATAGAGTGTAAAGTGTAGGGTATAGAGTGTAGGATATAGAGTGTAGAGTGTAGGGTATAGAGTGTAGGGTATACAGTGTATGGTATAGAGTGTAGGGTATAGAGTGTAGGGTATAGAGTGTATGGTATAGAGTGTAGGGTATAGAGTGTAGGGTATAGAGTGTAGGGTATAGAGTGTATGGTATAGAGTGTAGGGTATAGAGTGTAGAGTGTAGGGTATAGAGTGTAGGGTATAGAGTGTAGGGTATAGAGTGTAGGCTATAGAGTGTAGGGTATAGAGTGTAGAGTGTAGGGTATAGAGTGTAGGGTGTAGAGTGTAGGGTATAGAGTGTTGGGTGTAGAGTGCAGGGTGTAGAGTGCAGGGTGTAGAGTGCAGGGTATAGAGTGTAGGGTATAGAGTGTAGGGTATAAAGTGTAGAGTGTAGGGTATAGAGTGTAGGGTATAGAGTGTAGGGTGTAGAGTGTAGGGTATAGAGTGTAGAGTTTAGGGTAGAGAGTGTGGGGCATAGAGTGTATGGTATACAGTGTAGAGTGTAGGGTATAGAGTGTATAGTGTAGGGTATAGAGTGTAGGTTATAGAGTGTATGGTATAGAGTGTAGGGTATAAAGTGTAGAGTGTAGGGTATAGAGTGTATGGTATAGAGTGTAGGGTATAAAGTGTAGAGTGTAGGGTATAGAGTGTAGGGTAAAGAGTGTAGAGTGTAGGGTACAGAGTGCAGGGTGTAGAGTGTAGGGTATAGAGTGTAGAGTGTAGAGTGTAGGGTGTAGAGTGTAGGGTATAGAGTGTAGGGTATAGAGTGTAGGGTATAGAGTGTAGGGTATAAAGTGTAGGGTGTAGGGTATAGAGTGTAGGGTATAGAGTGCAGGTTGTAGAGTGTCGGGTATAGAGTGTATGGTATAGGGTGTAGGGTATAAAGTGTAGGGTATAGAGTGTAGGGTATAGAGTGTAGGGTATAGAGTGTAGGGTATAGAGTGTAGGCTATAGAGTGTAGAGTATATAGTGTAGAGTGTAGGGTATAGAGTGTAGGGTATAGAGTGTAGGGTATAGAGTGTGGAGTATAGAGTGTAGGGTATAGAATGTAGAGTGTAGAGTGTAGGGTGTAGAGTGCAAAGTGTAGGGTATAGAGTGTAAGATATAGAGTGTAGTGTATAGAGTGTATGTTATAGAGTGTAGGGTATAGAGTGTAGAGTTTAGGGTATAGAGTGTAAGGTATAGAGTGTCGGGTGTGGAGTGTAGGGTATAGAGTGTAGGGTATAGAGTGTATGGTATAGAGTGTAGGGTATAGAGTGTATGGTATAGAGTGTAGAGTGTAGGGTATAGAGTGTGTTTTATAGAGTGTAGGGTATAGAGTGTAGGGTATAGAGTGTAGAGTGTAGGGTATAGAGTGTAGGGTATAGAGTGTAGAGTGTAGGGTATAGAGTGTAGGGTATAGAGTGTAGGGTATAGAGTGTAGAGTGTAGGGATTAGAGTGTAGGGATTAGAGTGTAGGGTATATAGTGTAGAGTGTAGAGTATAGAGTGTAGGGTATAGAGTGTAGGGATTAGAGTGTAGGGATTAGATTGTAGGGATTAGAGTGTAGGGATTAGAGTGTAGGGATTAGAGTGTAGGGTATAGAGTGTAGGGTATAGAGTGTAGGGTATAGAGTGTAGGGTATAGTGTGTATGGTATAGAGTGTAGGGTATAAAGTGTAGAGTGTATGGTATAGAGTGTAGGGTATAGAGTGTAAAGTGTAGGGTATAGAGTGTATGGTATAGAGTGTAGGGTGTAGAGTGTATGGTATAGAGTGTAGGGTATAGAGTGTAGAGTGTAGGGTATAGAGTGTAGGGTATAGAGTGTAGGGTATAGAGTGTAGGGTATAGAGTGTAGGGTACAGAGTGTAGAGTGTAGGGTATAGAGTGTAGGGTACAGAGTGCAGGGTGTAGAGTGTAGGGTATAGAGTGTATAGTGTAGGGTATAGAGTGTAGGGTATAGAGTGTAGGGTATAGTGTGTATGGTATAGAGTGTAGGGTATAAAGTGTAGAGTGTATGGTATAGAGTGTAGGGTATAGAGTGTAAAGTGTAGGGTATAGAGTGTATGGTATAGAGTGTAGGGTGTAGAGTGTATGGTATAGAGTGTAGGGTATAGAGTGTAGAGTGTAGGGTATAGAGTGTAGGGTATAGAGTGTAGGGTATAGAGTGTAGGGTATAGAGTGTAGGGTACAGAGTGTAGAGTGTAGGGTATAGAGTGTAGGGTACAGAGTGCAGGGTGTAGAGTGTAGGGTATAGAGTGTATAGTGTAGGGTATAGAGTGTAGGGTATAGAGTGTAGGGTGTAGAGTGTAGGGTAGAGAGTGTGGGACATAGAGTGTATGGTATACAGTGTAGAGTGTAGGGTATAGAGTGTATAGTGTAGGGTATAGAGTGTAGGGTATAGAGTGTATGGTATAGAGTGTAGGGTATAAAGTGTAGAGTGTAGGGTATAGAGTGTATGGTATAGAGTGTAGGGTATAAAGTGTAGAGTGTAGGGTATAGAGTGTAGGGTATAGAGTGTAGGGTAAAGAGTGTAGAGTGTAGGGTACAGAGTGCAGGGTGTAGAGTGTAGGGTATAGAGTGTAGAGTGTAGAGTGTAGGGTGTAGAGTGTAGGGTATAGAGTGTAGGGTATAGAGTGTAGGGTATAGAGTGTAGGGTATAAAGTGTAGGGTGTAGGGTATAGAGTGTAGGGTATAGAGTGCAGGTTGTAGAGTGTAGGGTATAGAGTGTATGGTATAGGGTGTAGGGTATAAAGTGTAGGGTATAGAGTGTAGGGTATAGAGTGTAGGGTATTGAGTGTAGGGTATAGAGTGTAGGCTATAGAGTGTAGAGTATATAGTGTAGAGTGTAGGGTATAGAGTGTAGGGTATAGAGTGTAGGGTATAGAATGTGGAGTATAGAGTGTAGGGTATTGAATGTAGAGTGTAGAGTGTAGGGTGTAGAGTGCAAAGTGTAGGGTATAGAGTGTAAGATATAGAGTGTAGTGTATAGAGTGTATGTTATAGAGTGTAGGGTATAGAGTGTAGAGTTTAGGGTATAGAGTGTAGTGTATAGATTGTATGGTATAGAGTGTATGGTATAGAGTGTAGAGTGTAGGGTATAGAGTGTAGGGTATAGAGTGTAGGGTATACAGTGTAGGGTGTAGAGTGTAGGGTATAGAGTGTAGGGTATAGAGTGTAGGGTATAGAGTGTAGGTTATAGAGTGTAGCGTATAGAGCGTAGGGTGTAGGGTATAGAGTGTAGGGTATAGAGTGTAGGGTATAGAGTGTAGGGTATAGAGTGTATGGTATAGAGCTTAGGGTGTAGAGTGTAGGGTATAGAGTGTAGGGTATAGAGTGTATGGTATAGAGTGTAGGGTATAAAGTGTAGAGTGTAGGGTATAGAGTGTATGGTATAGAGTGTAGGGTATAAAGTGTAGAGTGTAGGGTATAGAGTGTAGGGTATAGAGTGTAGGGTATAGAGTGTAGAGTTTAGAGTGTAGGGTATAGAATGTAGAGTGTAGGGTGTAGAGTGTAAAGTGTAGGGTATAGAGTGTAGGATATAGAGTGTAGAGTGTAGGGTATAGAGTGTAGGGTATACAGTGTATGGTATAGAGTGTAGGGTATAGAGTGTAGAGTGTAGGGTATAGAGTGTAGGGTATAGAATGTAGGGTATAGAGTGTAGGGTATAGATTGTAGGGTATATGGTATAGAGTGTATAGTGTAGAGTGTAGGGTATAGAGTGTAGGGTGTAGAGTGTGGGGTGTAGAGTGTAGGATGTAGAGTGTAGAGTGTAGGGTATAGAGTGTAGGGTATAGAGTGTAGAGTGTAGGGTATAGAGTGTAGGGTATAGAGTGTAGGGTATAGAGTGTAGGCTATAGAGTGTAGGGTATAGAGTGTAGAGTGTAGGGTATAGAGTGTAGGGTGTAGAGTGTAGGGTATAGAGTGTTGGGTGTAGAGTGCAGGGTGTAGAGTGCAGGGTGTAGAGTGCAGGGTATAGAGTGTAGGGTATAGAGTGTAGGGTATAAAGTGTAGAGTGTAGGGTATAGAGTGTAGGGTATAGAGTGTAGGGTGTAGAGTGTAGGGTATAGAGTGTAGAGTTTAGGGTAGAGAGTGTGGGGCATAGAGTGTATGGTATACAGTGTAGAGTGTAGGGTATAGAGTGTATAGTGTAGGGTATAGAGTGTAGGTTATAGAGTGTATGGTATAGAGTGTAGGGTATAAAGTGTAGAGTGTAGGGTATAGAGTGTATGGTATAGAGTGTAGGGTATAAAGTGTAGAGTGTAGGGTATAGAGTGTAGGGTAAAGAGTGTAGAGTGTAGGGTACAGAGTGCAGGGTGTAGAGTGTAGGGTATAGAGTGTAGAGTGTAGAGTGTAGGGTGTAGAGTGTAGGGTATAGAGTGTAGGGTATAGAGTGTAGGGTATAGAGTGTAGGGTATAAAGTGTAGGGTGTAGGGTATAGAGTGTAGGGTATAGAGTGCAGGTTGTAGAGTGTCGGGTATAGAGTGTATGGTATAGGGTGTAGGGTATAAAGTGTAGGGTATAGAGTGTAGGGTATAGAGTGTAGGGTATAGAGTGTAGGGTATAGAGTGTAGGCTATAGAGTGTAGAGTATATAGTGTAGAGTGTAGGGTATAGAGTGTAGGGTATAGAGTGTAGGGTATAGAGTGTGGAGTATAGAGTGTAGGGTATAGAATGTAGAGTGTAGAGTGTAGGGTGTAGAGTGCAAAGTGTAGGGTATAGAGTGTAAGATATAGAGTGTAGTGTATAGAGTGTATGTTATAGAGTGTAGGGTATAGAGTGTAGAGTTTAGGGTATAGAGTGTAAGGTATAGAGTGTCGGGTGTGGAGTGTAGGGTATAGAGTGTAGGGTATAGAGTGTATGGTATAGAGTGTAGGGTATAGAGTGTATGGTATAGAGTGTAGAGTGTAGGGTATAGAGTGTGTTTTATAGAGTGTAGGGTATAGAGTGTAGGGTATAGAGTGTAGAGTGTAGGGTATAGAGTGTAGGGTATAGAGTGTAGAGTGTAGGGTATAGAGTGTAGGGTATAGAGTGTAGGGTATAGAGTGTAGAGTGTAGGGATTAGAGTGTAGGGATTAGAGTGTAGGGTATATAGTGTAGAGTGTAGAGTATAGAGTGTAGGGTATAGAGTGTAGGGATTAGAGTGTAGGGATTAGAGTGTAGGGATTAGAGTGTAGGGATTAGAGTGTAGGGATTAGAGTGTAGGGTATAGAGTGTAGGGTATAGAGTGTAGGGTATAGAGTGTAGGGTATAGTGTGTATGGTATAGAGTGTAGGGTATAAAGTGTAGAGTGTATGGTATAGAGTGTAGGGTATAGAGTGTAAAGTGTAGGGTATAGAGTGTATGGTATAGAGTGTAGGGTGTAGAGTGTATGGTATAGAGTGTAGGGTATAGAGTGTAGAGTGTAGGGTATAGAGTGTAGGGTATAGAGTGTAGGGTATAGAGTGTAGGGTATAGAGTGTAGGGTACAGAGTGTAGAGTGTAGGGTATAGAGTGTAGGGTACAGAGTGCAGGGTGTAGAGTGTAGGGTATAGAGTGTATAGTGTAGGGTATAGAGTGTAGGGTATAGAGTGTAGGGTGTAGAGTGTAGGGTAGAGAGTGTGGGACATAGAGTGTATGGTATACAGTGTAGAGTGTAGGGTATAGAGTGTATAGTGTAGGGTATAGAGTGTAGGGTATAGAGTGTATGGTATAGAGTGTAGGGTATAAAGTGTAGAGTGTAGGGTATAGAGTGTATGGTATAGAGTGTAGGGTATAAAGTGTAGAGTGTAGGGTATAGAGTGTAGGGTATAGAGTGTAGGGTAAAGAGTGTAGAGTGTAGGGTACAGAGTGCAGGGTGTAGAGTGTAGGGTATAGAGTGTAGAGTGTAGAGTGTAGGGTGTAGAGTGTAGGGTATAGAGTGTAGGGTATAGAGTGTAGGGTATAGAGTGTAGGGTATAAAGTGTAGGGTGTAGGGTATAGAGTGTAGGGTATAGAGTGCAGGTTGTAGAGTGTAGGGTATAGAGTGTATGGTATAGGGTGTAGGGTATAAAGTGTAGGGTATAGAGTGTAGGGTATAGAGTGTAGGGTATTGAGTGTAGGGTATAGAGTGTAGGCTATAGAGTGTAGAGTATATAGTGTAGAGTGTAGGGTATAGAGTGTAGGGTATAGAGTGTAGGGTATAGAATGTGGAGTATAGAGTGTAGGGTATTGAATGTAGAGTGTAGAGTGTAGGGTGTAGAGTGCAAAGTGTAGGGTATAGAGTGTAAGATATAGAGTGTAGTGTATAGAGTGTATGTTATAGAGTGTAGGGTATAGAGTGTAGAGTTTAGGGTATAGAGTGTAGTGTATAGATTGTATGGTATAGAGTGTATGGTATAGAGTGTAGAGTGTAGGGTATAGAGTGTAGGGTATAGAGTGTAGGGTATACAGTGTAGGGTGTAGAGTGTAGGGTATAGAGTGTAGGGTATAGAGTGTAGGGTATAGAGTGTAGGTTATAGAGTGTAGCGTATAGAGCGTAGGGTGTAGGGTATAGAGTGTAGGGTATAGAGTGTAGGGTATAGAGTGTAGGGTATAGAGTGTATGGTATAGAGCTTAGGGTGTAGAGTGTAGGGTATAGAGTGTAGGGTATAGAGTGTATGGTATAGAGTGTAGGGTATAAAGTGTAGAGTGTAGGGTATAGAGTGTATGGTATAGAGTGTAGGGTATAAAGTGTAGAGTGTAGGGTATAGAGTGTAGGGTATAGAGTGTAGGGTATAGAGTGTAGAGTTTAGAGTGTAGGGTATAGAATGTAGAGTGTAGGGTGTAGAGTGTAAAGTGTAGGGTATAGAGTGTAGGATATAGAGTGTAGAGTGTAGGGTATAGAGTGTAGGGTATACAGTGTATGGTATAGAGTGTAGGGTATAGAGTGTAGAGTGTAGGGTATAGAGTGTAGGGTATAGAATGTAGGGTATAGAGTGTAGGGTATAGATTGTAGGGTATAGGGTATAGAGTGTATGGTGTAGAGTGTAGGGTATAGAGTGTAGGGTGTAGAGTGTGGGGTGTAGAGTGGTGTAGAGTGTAGGATGTAGAGTGTAGAGTGTAGGGTATAGAGTGTAGGGTATAGAGTGTAGAGTGTAGGGTATAGAGTGTAGGGTATAGAGTGTAGGGTGTAGAGTATAGGGTGTAGAGTGTAGGGATTAGAGTGTAGGGTATAGAGTGTAGAGTGTAGGGTATAGAGTGTAGGGTATAGAGTGTAGAGTGTAGGGTTAGATTGTAGGGTATAGAGTGTAGGGTATAGAGTGTATGGTATAGAGTGTAGGGTATACAGTGTAGAGTGTATGGTATAGAGTGTAGGGTATAAAGTGTAGAGTGTAGGGTATAGAGTGTAGGGTATAGAGTGTAGGGTATAGAGTGTAGAGTGTAGGGTATAGAGTGTAGGGTACAGAGTGCAGAGTGTAGGGTATAGAGTGTAGGGTATATAGTGTAGGGTATAGAGTGTAGGGTAAAGAGTGTAGAGTGTAGGGTACAGAGTGCAGGGTGTAGAGTGTAGGGTATAGAGTGTAGGGTGTAGAGTGTAGGGTGTAGAGTGTAGGGTATAGAGTGTAGAGTGTAGGGTGTAGAGTGTAGTGTGTAGGGTATAGAGTGTAGGGTATAGAGTGTAGGGTATAGAGTGTAGGGTATAGGGTGTAGGGATTAGAGTGTAGGGATTAGAGTGTAGGGTGTAGAGTGTAGGGTATAGAGTGTAGGGTATAGAGTGTAGTGTATAGAGTGCAGGTTGTAGAGTGTAGGGTATAGAGTGTAGGGTAAAGAGTGTAGAGTGTAGGGTACAGAGTGCAGGGTGTAGAGTGTAGGGTATAGAGTGTAGGGTGTAGGTTGTAGAGTGTAGGGTATAGGGTGTAGAGTGTAGGGTGTAGGGTATAGAGTGTAGGGTATAGAGTGTAGGGTATAGAGTGTAGGGTATAGAGTGTAGAGTGTAGGGATTAGAGTGTAGGGTATAGAGTGTAGGCTATAGAGTGTAGGGTGTAGAGTGTAGGGTATAGAGTGTATGGTATAGAGTGTAGGGTATAGAGTGTAGGGTATAGAGTGTATGTTATAGAGTGTAGGGTATAGAGTGTAGAGTGTAGGGAATAGAGTTTAGAGTGTAGGGTATAGAGTGTAGGGTATAGAGTGTAAGGTATAGAGTGTAGAGTGTAGGGTATAGAGTGTAGGGTATAGAGTGTAGGGTATAGAGTGTAGGATAAAGAGTGTAGAGTGTAGGGTACAGAGTGTAGGGTGTAGAGTGTAGGGTATAGAGTGTAGGGTGTAGAGTGTAGGGTGTAGGGTATAGAGTGTAGGGTATAGAGTGTAGGGTATAGAGTGTAGAGTGTAGAGTGTAGGGTATAGAGTGTAGGGTATAGAGTGTAGGGTATAGAGTGTAGGGTGTAGAGATTAGAGTGTAGGGAATAGAGTGTAGGGTGTAGAGTGTAGGATGTAGAGTGTAGGGTATAGAGTGTAGGGTATAGAGTGTAGGGTATAGAGTGTAGGGTATAAAGCGTAGAGTGTAGGGTATAGAGTGTATAGTGTAGGGTATAGAGTGTAGGGTATAGAGTGTAGGGTATAGAGTGTAGGGTATAGGGTATAGAGTGTAGGGTGTAGAGTGTAGGGTGTAGGGTGTAGAGTGTATGGTATAAAGTGTAGGGTATAGAGTGTAGGGATTAGAGTGTAGGGTATAGAGTGTAGGGTATAGAGTGTAGGGTATAGAGTGTAGGGTGTAGAGTGTAGGGTATAGAGTGTAGAGTGTAGGGTATAGAGTGTAGGGTATAGAGTAGAGTGTAGAGTGTAGGGTATAGAGTGTATGTTATAGGGTATAGAGTGTAGAGTGTAGAGTATAGAGTTTAGAGTGTAGGGTATAGAGTGTAGGGTATAGAGTGTAAGGTATAGAGTGTAGGGTGTAGAGTGTAGGGTATAGAGTGTAGGGTATAGAGTGTATGGTATAGAGTGTATGGTATAGAGTGTAGGGTATAGAGTGTAGAGTGTAGGGTATAGAGTGTAGGGTATAGAGTGTAGAGTGTAGGGTATAGAGTGTAGGGTATAGAGTGTAGGGTGTAGAGTGTAGGGTGTAGAGTGTAGGGATTAGAGTGTAGGGTATAGAGTGTAGAGTGTAGGGTATAGAGTGTAGGGTATAGAGTGTAGAGTGTAGGGATTAGATTGTAGGGTATAGAGTGTAGGGTATAGAGTGTATGGTATAGAGTGTAGGGTATACAATGTAGAGTGCATGGTATAGAGTGTAGGGTATAAAGTGTAGAGTGTAGGGTATAGAGTGTAGGGTATAGAGTGTAGGGTATAGAGTGTAGAGTGTAGGGTATAGAGTGTAGGGTACAGAGTGCAGAGTGTAGGGTATAGAGTGTAGGGTATATAGTGTAGGGTATAGAGTGTAGGGTAAAGAGTGTAGAGTGTAGGGTACAGAGTGCAGGGTGTAGAGTGTAGGGTATAGAGTGTAGAGTGTAGGGTGTAGAGTGTAGGGTGTAGAGTGTAGGGTATAGAGTGTAGAGTGTAGGGTGTAGAGTGTAGTGTGTAGGGTATAGAGTGTAGGGTATAGAGTGTAGGGTATAGAGTGTAGGGTATAGGGTGTAGGGATTAGAGTGTAGGGATTAGAGTGTAGGGATTAGAGTGTAGGGTGTAGAGTGTAGGGTATAGAGTGTAGGGTATAGAGTGTAGTGTATAGAGTGCAGGTTGTAGAGTGTAGGGTATAGAGTGTAGGGTATAGAGTGTAGAGTGTAGGGTATAGAGTGTAGGGTACAGAGTGCAGAGTGTAGGGTATAGAGTGTAGGGTATATAGTGTAGGGTATAGAGTGTAGGGTAAAGAGTGTAGAGTGTAGGGTACAGAGTGCAGGGTGTAGAGTGTAGGGTATAGAGTGTAGAGTGTAGGGTGTAGAGTGTAGGGTGTAGAGTGTAGGGTATAGAGTGTAGAGTGTAGGGTGTAGAGTGTAGTGTGTAGGGTATAGAGTGTAGGGTATAGAGTGTAGGGTATAGAATGTAGGGTATAGGGTGTAGGGATTAGAGTGTAGGGATTAGAGTGTAGGGTGTAGAGTGTAGGGTATAGAGTGTAGGGTATAGAGTGTAGTGTATAGAGTGCAGGTTGTAGAGTGTAGGGTATAGAGTGTAGGGTAAAGAGTGTAGAGTGTAGGGTACAGAGTGCAGGGTGTAGAGTGTAGGGTATAGAGTGTAGGGTGTAGGTTGTAGAGTGTAGGGTATAGGGTGTAGAGTGTAGGGTGTAGGGTATAGAGTGTAGGGTATAGAGTGTAGGGTATAGAGTGTAGGGTATAGAGTGTAGAGTGTAGGGATTAGAGTGTAGGGTATAGAGTGTAGGCTATAGAGTGTAGGGTGTAGAGTGTAGGGTATAGAGTGTATGGTATAGAGTGTAGGGTATAGAGTGTAGGGTATAGAGTGTATGTTATAGAGTGTAGGGTATAGAGTGTAGAGTGTAGGGAATAGAGTTTAGAGTGTAGGGTATAGAGTGTAGGGTATAGAGTGTAAGGTATAGAGTGTAGAGTGTAGGGTATAGAGTGTAGGGTATAGAGTGTAGGGTATAGAGTGTAGGATAAAGAGTGTAGAGTGTAGGGTACAGAGTGTAGGGTGTAGAGTGTAGGGTATAGAGTGTAGGGTGTAGAGTGTAGGGTGTAGGGTATAGAGTGTAGGGTGTAGAGTGTAGGATGTAGAGTGTAGGGTATAGAGTGTAGGGTATAGAGTGTAGGGTATAGAGTGTAGGGTATAAAGCGTAGAGTGTAGGGTATAGAGTGTATAGTGTAGGGTATAGAGTGTAGGGTATAGAGTGTAGGGTATAGAGTGTAGGGTATAGGGTATAGAGTGTAGGGTGTAGAGTGTAGGGTGTAGGGTGTAGAGTGTATGGTATAAAGTGTAGGGTATAGAGTGTAGGGATTAGAGTGTAGGGTATAGAGTGTAGGGTATAGAGTGTAGGGTATAGAGTGTAGGGTGTAGAGTGTAGGGTATAGAGTGTAGAGTGTAGGGTATAGAGTGTAGGGTATAGAGTAGAGTGTAGAGTGTAGGGTATAGAGTGTATGTTATAGGGTATAGAGTGTAGAGTGTAGGGTATAGAGTTTAGAGTGTAGGGTATAGAGTGTAGGGTATAGAGTGTAAGGTATAGAGTGTAGGGTGTAGAGTGTAGGGTATAGAGTGTAGGGTATAGAGTGTATGGTATAGAGTGTAGGGTATAGAGTGTATGGTATAGAGTGTAGGGTATAGAGTGTAGAGTGTAGGGTATAGAGTGTAGGGTATAGAGTGTAGAGTGTAGGGTATAGAGTGTAGGGTATAGAGTGTAGGGTGTAGAGTGTAGGGTGTAGAGTGTAGGGATTAGAGTGTAGGGTATAGAGTGTAGAGTGTAGGGTATAGAGTGTAGGGTATAGAGTGTAGAGTGTAGGGATTAGATTGTAGGGTATAGAGTGTAGGGTATAGAGTGTATGGTATAGAGTGTAGGGTATACAATGTAGAGTGCATGGTATAGAGTGTAGGGTATAAAGTGTAGAGTGTAGGGTATAGAGTGTAGGGTATAGAGTGTAGGGTATAGAGTGTAGAGTGTAGGGTATAGAGTGTAGGGTACAGAGTGCAGAGTGTAGGGTATAGAGTGTAGGGTATATAGTGTAGGGTATAGAGTGTAGGGTAAAGAGTGTAGAGTGTAGGGTACAGAGTGCAGGGTGTAGAGTGTAGGGTATAGAGTGTAGAGTGTAGGGTGTAGAGTGTAGGGTGTAGAGTGTAGGGTATAGAGTGTAGCGTGTAGGGTGTAGAGTGTAGTGTGTAGGGTATAGAGTGTAGGGTATAGAGTGTAGGGTATAGAGTGTAGGGTATAGGGTGTAGGGATTAGAGTGTAGGGATTAGAGTGTAGGGATTAGAGTGTAGGGTGTAGAGTGTAGGGTATAGAGTGTAGGGTATAGAGTGTAGTGTATAGAGTGCAGGTTGTAGAGTGTAGGGTATAGAGTGTAGGGTAAAGAGTGTAGAGTGTAGGGAACAGAGTGCAGGGTGTAGAGTGTAGGGTATAGAGTGTAGGGTGTAGGTTGTAGAGTGTAGGGTATAGGGTGTAGAGTGTAGGGTGTAGAGTGTAGGGTGTAGGGTATAGAGTGTAGGGCATAGAGTGTAGGGTATAGAGTGTAGGGTATAGAGTGTAGAGTGTAGGGATTAGAGTGTAGGGTATAGAGTGTAGGCTATAGAGTGTAGGGTGTAGAGTGTAGGGTATAGAGTGTATGGTATAGAGTGTAGGGTATAGAGTGTAGGGTATAGAGTGTATGTTATAGAGTGTAGGGTATAGAGTGTAGAGTGTAGGGAATAGAGTTTAGAGTGTAGGGTTTAGAGTGTAGGGTATATAGTGTAAGGGATAGAGTGTAGAGTGTAGGGTATAGAGTGTAGGGTATAGAGTGTAGGGTATAGAGTGTAGGGTAAAGAGTGTAGAGTGTAGGGTACAGAGTGCAGGGTGTAGAGTGTAGGGTATAGAGTGTAGGGTGTAGAGTGTAGGGTATAGAGTGTAGGGTGTAGAGTGTAGGGTGTAGGGTATAGAGTGTAGGGTATAGAGTGTAGGGTATAGAGTGTAGAGTGTAGAGTGTAGGGTGTAGAGTGTAGGGTATAGAGTGTAGGGTATAGAGTGTAGGGTATAGAGTGTAGGGATTAGAGTGTAGGGTATAGAGTGTAGGGTATAGAGTGTAGGGTACAGAGTGTAGGGTATAGAGTGTAGGGTATAGAGTGTAGGGTACAGAGTGTAGGGTATAGAGTGTAGGGTATAGAGTGTAGGGTATAGAGTGTAGAGTGTAGGGTATAGAGTGTAGGGTATAGAGTAGAGTGTAGAGTGTAGGGTATAGAGTGTAGAGTGTAGCGGATAGAATGTAGGGTATAGAGTGTAAGGTGTAGAGTGTAGGGTATAGAGTGTATGGTATAGAGTGTGGGGTATAAAGTGTAGAGTTTAGGGTATGGAGTGTAGGGTATAGAGTGTAGAGTGTAGTGTATAGAGTGTAGGGTATAGAGTGTAGGGTATAGAGTGTAGGGTAAAGAGTGTAGAGTGTAGGGTACAGAGCGCAGGGTGTAGAGTGTAGGGTATAGAGTGTAGGGTGTAGAGTGTAGGGTATAGAGTGTAGGGTGTAGAGTGTAGGGTGTGAGGTATAGAGTGTAGGGTATAGAGTGTAGGGTATAGAGTGTAGAGTGTAGAGTGTAGGGTGTAGAGTGTAGGGTATAGAGTGTAGGGTATAGAGTGTAGGGTATAGAGTGTAGGGTGTAGGGATAACAGTGTAGGGATTAGAGTGTAGGGTGTAGAGTGTAGGGTGTAGAGTGTAGGGTATAGAGTGTAGGGTATAGAGTGTAGGGTATAAAGCGTAGAGTGTAGGGTATAGAGTGTAAGGTATAGAGTGTAGGGTGTAGAGTGTAGGGTATAGAGTGTAGGGTATAGAGTGTATGGTATAGAGTGTAGAGTGTAGGGTATAGAGTGTAGGGTATAGAGTGTAGAGTGTAGGGTATAGAGTGTAGGGTATAGAGTGTAGGGTGTAGAGTGTAGGGTGTAGAGTGTAGGGATTAGAGTGTAGGGTATAGAGTGTAGAGTGTAGGGTATAGAGTGTAGGGTATAGAGTGTAGAGTGTAGGGATTAGATTGTAGGGTATAGAGTGTAGGGTATAGAGTGTATGGTATAGAGTGTAGGGTATACAATGTAGAGTGCATGGTATAGAGTGTAGGGTATAAAGTGTAGAGTGTAGGGTATAGAGTGTAGGGTATAGAGTGTAGGGTATAGAGTGTAGAGTGTAGGGTATAGAGTGTAGGGTACAGAGTGCAGAGTGTAGGGTATAGAGTGTAGGGTATATAGTGTAGGGTATAGAGTGTAGGGTAAAGAGTGTAGAGTGTAGGGTACAGAGTGCAGGGTGTAGAGTGTAGGGTATAGAGTGTAGAGTGTAGGGTGTAGAGTGTAGGGTGTAGAGTGTAGGGTATAGAGTGTAGAGTGTAGGGTGTAGAGTGTAGTGTGTAGGGTATAGAGTGTAGGGTATAGAGTGTAGGGTATAGAGTGTAGGGTATAGGGTGTAGGGATTAGAGTGTAGGGATTAGAGTGTAGGGATTAGAGTGTAGGGTGTAGAGTGTAGGGTATAGAGTGTAGGGTATAGAGTGTAGTGTATAGAGTGCAGGTTGTAGAGTGTAGGGTATAGAGTGTAGGGTATAGAGTGTAGAGTGTAGGGTATAGAGTGTAGGGTACAGAGTGCAGAGTGTAGGGTATAGAGTGTAGGGTATATAGTGTAGGGTATAGAGTGTAGGGTAAAGAGTGTAGAGTGTAGGGTACAGAGTGCAGGGTGTAGAGTGTAGGGTATAGAGTGTAGAGTGTAGGGTGTAGAGTGTAGGGTGTAGAGTGTAGGGTATAGAGTGTAGAGTGTAGGGTGTAGAGTGTAGTGTGTAGGGTATAGAGTGTAGGGTATAGAGTGTAGGGTATAGAATGTAGGGTATAGGGTGTAGGGATTAGAGTGTAGGGATTAGAGTGTAGGGTGTAGAGTGTAGGGTATAGAGTGTAGGGTATAGAGTGTAGTGTATAGAGTGCAGGTTGTAGAGTGTAGGGTATAGAGTGTAGGGTAAAGAGTGTAGAGTGTAGGGTACAGAGTGCAGGGTGTAGAGTGTAGGGTATAGAGTGTAGGGTGTAGGTTGTAGAGTGTAGGTTATAGGGTGTAGAGTGTAGGGTGTAGGGTATAGAGTGTAGGGTATAGAGTGTAGGGTATAGAGTGTAGGGTATAGAGTGTAGAGTGTAGGGATTAGAGTGTAGGGTATAGAGTGTAGGCTATAGAGTGTAGGGTGTAGAGTGTAGGGTATAGAGTGTATGGTATAGAGTGTAGGGTATAGAGTGTAGGGTATAGAGTGTATGTTATAGAGTGTAGGGTATAGAGTGTAGAGTGTAGGGAATAGAGTTTAGAGTGTAGGGTATAGAGTGTAGGGTATAGAGTGTAAGGTATAGAGTGTAGAGTGTAGGGTATAGAGTGTAGGGTATAGAGTGTAGGGTATAGAGTGTAGGATAAAGAGTGTAGAGTGTAGGGTACAGAGTGTAGGGTGTAGAGTGTAGGGTATAGAGTGTAGGGTGTAGAGTGTAGGGTGTAGGGTATAGAGTGTAGGGTATAGAGTGTAGGGTATAGAGTGTAGAGTGTAGAGTGTAGGGTATAGAGTGTAGGGTATAGAGTGTAGGGTATAGAGTGTAGGGTGTAGAGATTAGAGTGTAGGGATTAGAGTGTAGGGTGTAGAGTGTAGGATGTAGAGTGTAGGGTATAGAGTGTAGGGTATAGAGTGTAGGGTATAGAGTGTAGGGTATAAAGCGTAGAGTGTAGGGTATAGAGTGTATAGTGTAGGGTATAGAGTGTAGGGTATAGAGTGTAGGGTATAGAGTGTAGGGTATAGGGTATAGAGTGTAGGGTGTAGAGTGTAGGGTGTAGGGTGTAGAGTGTATGGTATAAAGTGTAGGGTATAGAGTGTAGGGATTAGAGTGTAGGGTATAGAGTGTAGGGTATAGAGTGTAGGGTATAGAGTGTAGGGTGTAGAGTGTAGGGTATAGAGTGTAGAGTGTAGGGTATAGAGTAGAGTGTAGAGTGTAGGGTATAGAGTGTATGTTATAGGGTATAGAGTGTAGAGTGTAGGGTATAGAGTTTAGAGTGTAGGGTATAGAGTGTAGGGTATAGAGTGTAAGGTATAGAGTGTAGGGTGTAGAGTGTAGGGTATAGAGTGTAGGGTATAGAGTGTATGGTATAGAGTGTAGGGTATAGAGTGTATGGTATAGAGTGTAGGGTATAGAGTGTAGAGTGTAGGGTATAGAGTGTAGGGTATAGAGTGTAGAGTGTAGGGTATAGAGTGTAGGGTATAGAGTGTAGGGTGTAGAGTGTAGGGTGTAGAGTGTAGGGATTAGAGTGTAGGGTATAGAGTGTAGAGTGTAGGGTATAGAGTGTAGGGTATAGAGTGTAGAGTGTAGGGATTAGATTGTAGGGTATAGAGTGTAGGGTATAGAGTGTATGGTATAGAGTGTAGGGTATACAATGTAGAGTGCATGGTATAGAGTGTAGGGTATAAAGTGTAGAGTGTAGGGTATAGAGTGTAGGGTATAGAGTGTAGGGTATAGAGTGTAGAGTGTAGGGTATAGAGTGTAGGGTACAGAGTGCAGAGTGTAGGGTATAGAGTGTAGGGTATATAGTGTAGGGTATAGAGTGTAGGGTAAAGAGTGTAGAGTGTAGGGTACAGAGTGCAGGGTGTAGAGTGTAGGGTATAGAGTGTAGAGTGTAGGGTGTAGAGTGTAGGGTGTAGAGTGTAGGGTATAGAGTGTAGAGTGTAGGGTGTAGAGTGTAGTGTGTAGGGTATAGAGTGTAGGGTATAGAGTGTAGGGTATAGAGTGTAGGGTATAGGGTGTAGGGATTAGAGTGTAGGGATTAGAGTGTAGGGATTAGAGTGTAGGGTGTAGAGTGTAGGGTATAGAGTGTAGGGTATAGAGTGTAGTGTATAGAGTGCAGGTTGTAGAGTGTAGGGTATAGAGTGTAGGGTAAAGAGTGTAGAGTGTAGGGTACAGAGTGCAGGGTGTAGAGTGTAGGGTATAGAGTGTAGGGTGTAGGTTGTAGAGTGTAGGGTATAGGGTGTAGAGTGTAGGGTGTAGAGTGTAGGGTGTAGGGTATAGAGTGTAGGGCATAGAGTGTAGGGTATAGAGTGTAGGGTATAGAGTGTAGAGTGTAGGGATTAGAGTGTAGGGTATAGAGTGTAGGCTATAGAGTGTAGGGTGTAGAGTGTAGGGTATAGAGTGTATGGTATAGAGTGTAGGGTATAGAGTGTAGGGTATAGAGTGTATGTTATAGAGTGTAGGGTATAGAGTGTAGAGTGTAGGGAATAGAGTTTAGAGTGTAGGGTATAGAGTGTAGGGTATATAGTGTAAGGGATAGAGTGTAGAGTGTAGGGTATAGAGTGTAGGGTATAGAGTGTAGGGTATAGAGTGTAGGGTAAAGAGTGTAGAGTGTAGGGTACAGAGTGCAGGGTGTAGAGTGTAGGGTATAGAGTGTAGGGTGTAGAGTGTAGGGTATAGAGTGTAGGGTGTAGAGTGTAGGGTGTAGGGTATAGAGTGTAGGGTATAGAGTGTAGGGTATAGAGTGTAGAGTGTAGAGTGTAGGGTGTAGAGTGTAGGGTATAGAGTGTAGGGTATAGAGTGTAGGGTATAGAGTGTAGGGATTAGAGTGTAGGGTATAGAGTGTAGGGTATAGAGTGTAGGGTACAGAGTGTAGGGTATAGAGTGTAGGGTATAGAGTGTAGGGTACAGAGTGTAGGGTATAGAGTGTAGGGTATAGAGTGTAGGGTATAGAGTGTAGAGTGTAGGGTATAGAGTGTAGGGTATAGAGTAGAGTGTAGAGTGTAGGGTATAGAGTGTAGAGTGTAGCGGATAGAATGTAGGGTATAGAGTGTAAGGTGTAGAGTGTAGGGTATAGAGTGTATGGTATAGAGTGTGGGGTATAAAGTGTAGAGTTTAGGGTATGGAGTGTAGGGTATAGAGTGTAGAGTGTAGTGTATAGAGTGTAGGGTATAGAGTGTAGGGTATAGAGTGTAGGGTAAAGAGTGTAGAGTGTAGGGTACAGAGCGCAGGGTGTAGAGTGTAGGGTATAGAGTGTAGGGTGTAGAGTGTAGGGTATAGAGTGTAGGGTGTAGAGTGTAGGGTGTGAGGTATAGAGTGTAGGGTATAGAGTGTAGGGTATAGAGTGTAGAGTGTAGAGTGTAGGGTGTAGAGTGTAGGGTATAGAGTGTAGGGTATAGAGTGTAGGGTATAGAGTGTAGGGTGTAGGGATAACAGTGTAGGGATTAGAGTGTAGGGTGTAGAGTGTAGGGTGTAGGGATAACAGTGTAGGGATTAGAGTGTAGGGTATAGAGTGTAGGGTATAAAGCGTAGAGTGTAGGGTATAGAGTGTATAGTGTAGGGTATAGAGTGTAGGGTATAGAGTGTAGGGTATAGAGTGTAGGGTATAGGGTATAGAGTGTAGGGTGTAGAGTGTAGGGTGTAGGGTGTACAGTGTATGGTATAGAGTGTAGGGTATAGAGTGTAGGGATTAGAGTGTAGGGTATAGAGTGTAGGGTATAGAGTGTAGGGTATAGAGTGTAGGGTGTAGAGTGTAGAGTGTAGGGTATAGAGTGTAGAGTGTAGGGTATAGAGTGTAGGGTATAGAGTAGAGTGTAGAGTGTAGGGTATAGAGTGTAGAGTGTAGGGGATAGAATGTAGGGTATAGAGTGTAAGGTGTAGAGTGTTGGGTATAGAGTGTATGGTATAGAGTGTGGGGTATAAAGTGTAGAGTGTAGGGTATGGAGTGTAGGGTATAGAGTGTATGGTATAGAGTGTAGGGTATAAAGTGTAGAGTGTAGGGTATAGAGTGTAGGGTATAGAGTGTATGGTATAGAGTGTAGGGTATAAAGTGTAGAGTGTAGGGTATAGAGTGTATGGTATAGAGTGTAGGGTATAAAGTGTAGAGTGTAGGGTATAGAGTGTAGGGTATAGAGTGTAGGGTATAGAGTGTAGGGTAAAGAGTGTAGAGTGTAGGGTACAGAGTGCAGGGTGTAGAGTGTAGGGTATAGAGTGTAGAGTGTAGGGTGTAGGGTGTAGGGTATAGAGTGTAGGGTATAGAGTGTAGGGTATAGAGTGTAGGGTATAAAGTGTAGGGTGTAGGGTATAGAGTGTAGGGTATAGAGTGCAGGTTGTAGAGTGTAGGGTATAGAGTGTATGGTATAGGGTGTAGGGTATAAAGTGTAGGGTATAGATTGTAGGGTATAGAGTGTAGGGTATAGAGTGTAGGGTATAGAGTGTAGGCTATAGAGTGTAGAGTATATAGTGTAGAGTGTAGGGTATAGAGTGTAGGGTATAGAGTGTAGGGTATAGAGTGTGGAGTATAGAGTGTAGGGTATAGAATGTAGAGTGTAGAGTGTAGGGTGTAGAGTGCAAAGTGTAGGGTATAGAGTGTAAGATATAGAGTGTAGTGTATAGAGTGTATGTTATAGAGTGTAGGGTATAGAGTGTAGAGTTTAGGGTATAGAGTGTAGTGTATAGATTGTATGGTATAGAGTGTATGGTATAGAGTGTAGAGTGTAGGGTATAGAGTGTAGGGTATAGAGTGTAGGGTATAGAGTGTAGGGTGTAGAGTGTAGGGTATAGAGTGTAGGGTATAGAGTGTAGGGTATAGAGTGTAGGTTATAGAGTGTAGCGTATAGAGCGTAGGGTGTAGGGTATAGAGTGTAGGGTATAGAGTGTAGGGTATAGAGTGTAGGGTATAGAGTGTATGGTATAGAGTGTAGGGTATAGAGTGTAGAGTGTAGGGTATAGAGTTTAGAGTGTAGGGTATAGAGTGTAGGGTATAGAGTGTAAGGTATATAGTGTAGAGTGTAGGGTATAGAGTGTAGGGTATAGAGTTTAGAGTGTAGGGTATAGAGTGTAGGGTATAGAGTGTAAGGTATATAGTGTAGAGTGTAGGGTATAGAGTGTAGGATATAGAGTGTAGGGTATCGAGTGTAGGGTAAAGAGTGTAGAGTGTAGGGTACAGAGTGCAGGGTGTAGAGTGTAGGGTATAGAGTGTAGAGTGTAGGGTGTAGAGTGTAGAGTGTAGGGTGTAGAGTGTAGGGTGTAGGGTATAGAGTGTAGGGTATAGAGTGTAGGGTATAGAGTGTAGGGTGTAGAGTGTAGGGTGTAGAGTGTAGGGTATAGAGTGTAGGGTATAGAGTGTAGGTTATAGAGTGTAGGGTGTAGGGATTAGAGTGTAGGGTATAGAGTGTAGGGTATAGAGTGTAGGGTATAGAGTGTAGAGTGTAGGGATTAGAGTGTAGTGATTAAAGTGTAGGGTATAGAGTGTAGGGTATAGAGTGTAGGGTACAGAGTGCAGGGTGTAGAGTGTAGGGTATAGAGTGTAGAGTGTAGGGTGTAGAGTGTAGGGTGTAGAGTGTAGGGTGTAGAGTGTAGGGTGTAGGGTATAGAGTGTAGGGTATAGAGTGTAGGGTATAGAGTGTAGGGTGTAGAGTGTAGGGTGTAGAGTGTAGGGTATAGAGTGTAGGGTATAGAGTGTAGGTTATAGAGTGTAGGGTGTAGGGATTAGAGTGTAGGGATTAGAGTGTAGGGTGTAGAGTGTAGGGTGTAGAGTGTAGGGTATAGAGTGTAGGGTATAGAGTGTAGGGTATAGAGTGTAGAGTGTAGGGATTAGAGTGTAGTGATTAAAGTGTAGGGTATAGAGTGTAGGGTATAGAGTGTAGGGTATAGAGTGTAGGGTATAGAGTGTAGGGTATAGAGTGTAGGGAATAGAGTGTAGAGTGTAGGGTGTAGAATGTAAAGTGTAGGGTATAGAGTGTAAGGTATAGAGTGTAGTGTATAGAGTGTATGTTATAGAGTGTAGGGTATAGAGTGTAGAGTGTAGGGTATAGAGTGTAGGGTATGGAGTGTAGGGTATAGAGTGTAGGGTATAGAGTGTATAGTGTAGGGTATAGAGTGTAGGGTATAGAGTGTATGGTATAGAGTGTAGGGTATAAAGTGTAGAGTGTAGGGTATAGAGTGTATGGTATAGAGTGTAGGGTATAAAGTGTAGAGTGTAGGGTATAGAGTGTAGGGTATAGAGTGTAGGCTATAGAGTATAGAGTTTAGAGTGTAGGGTATAGAATGTAGAGTGTAGGGTGTAGAGTGTAAAGTGTAGGGTATATAGTGTAGGATATAGAGTGTAGAGTGTAGGGTATAGAGTGTAGGGTATACAGTGTATGGTATAGAGTGTAGGATATAGAGTGTAGAGTGTAGGGTATAGAGTGTAGGGTATAGAGTGTAGGGTATAGATTGTAGGGTATAGGGTATAGGGTATAGAGTGTATGGTGTAGAGTGTAGGGTATAGAGTGTAGGGTATAGAGTATAGCGTGTATGGAATAGAGTGTAGTGTATAGAGTGTAGGGTATAGGGTATAGAGTGTAGGGTATAGTGTAGGGTATAGATTTTAGAGTGTAGGGTATAGAGTGTAAGGTATAGAGTGTAGGGTGTGGAGTGTAGGGTATAGAGTGTAGGGTATAGAGTGTATGGTATAGAGTGTAGGGTATAGAGTGTATGGTATAGAGTGTAGAGTGTAGAGTATAGAGTGTATTTTATAGAGTGTAGGGTATAGAGTGTAGGGTATAGAGTGTAGAGTGTAGGGTATAGAGTGTAGGGTGTAGAGTGTAGGGTATAGAGTGTAGGGATTAGAGTGTAGGGATTAGAGTGTAGGGTATAGAGTGTAGAGTGTAGAGTATAGAGTGTGGGGTATAGAGTGTAGGGATTAGAGTGTAGGGATTAGAGTGTAGGGATTAGAGTGTAGGGATTAGAGTGTAGGGTATAGAGTGTAGGGTATAGAGTGTAGGGTATTGAGTGTAGGGTATAGTGTGTATGGTATAGAGTGTAGGGTATAACGTGTAGAGTGTATGGTATAGAGTGTAGGGTATAGAGTGTAAAGTGTAGGGTATAGAGTGTATGGTATAGAGTGTAGGGTGTAGAGTGTATGGTATAGAGTGTAGGGTATAGAGTGTAGAGTGTAGGGTATAGAGTGTAGGGTATAGAGTGTAGGGTATAGAGTGTAGGGTATAGAGTGTAGGGTACAGAGTGTAGAGTGTAGGGTATAGAGTGTAGGGTACAGAGTGCAGGGTGTAGAGTGTAGGGTATAGAGTGTATAGTGTAGGGTATAGAGTGTAGGGTATAGAGTGTAGGGTGTAGAGTGTAGGGTGTAGAGTGTAGGGTGTAGAGTGTAGGGTGTAGAGTGTATGGTATAGAGTGTAGGGTATAGAGTGTAGAGTGTAGGGTATAGAGTGTAGGGTATAGAGTGTTGGGTGTAGAGTGTAGGGTATAGAGTGTAGAGTTTAGGGTAGAGAGTGTGGGGCATAGAGTGTATGGTATACAGTGTAGAGTGTAGGGTATAGAGTGTATAGTGTAGGGTATAGAGTGTAGGGTATAGAGTGTATGGTATAGAGTGTAGGGTATAAAGTGTAGAGTGTAGGGTATAGAGTGTATGGTATAGAGTGTAGGGTATAAAGTGTAGAGTGTAGGGTATAGAGTGTAGGGTATAGAGTGTAGGGTATAGAGTGTAGGGTATAGAGTGTAGGGTAAAGAGTGTAGAGTGTAGGGTACAGAGTGCAGGGTGTAGAGTGTAGGGTATAGAGTGTAGAGTGTAGAGTGTAGGGTGTAGAGTGTAGGGTATAGAGTGTAGGGTATAGAGTGTAGGGTATAGAGTGTAGGGTATAAAGTGTAGGGTGTAGGGTATAGAGTGTAGGGTATAGAGTGCAGGTTGTAGAGTGTAGGGTATAGAGTGTATGATATAGGGTGTAGGGTATAAAGTGTAGGGTATAGAGTGTAGGGTATAGCGTGTACGGTATAGAGTGTAGGGTATAGAGTGTAGGGTATAGAGTGTAGGCTATAGAGTGTAGAGTATATAGTGTAGAGTGTAGGGTATAGAGTGTAGGGTATAGGGTGTAGGGTATAGAGTGTGGAGTATAGAGTGTAGGGTATAGGATGTAGAGTGTAGAGTGTAGGGTGTAGAGTGCAAAGTGTAGGGTATAGAGTGTAAGATATAGAGTGTAGTGTATACAGTGTATGTTATAGAGTGTAGGGTATAGAGTGTAGAGTTTAGGGTATAGAGTGTAGTGTATAGATTGTATGGTATAGAGTGTATGGTATAGAGTGTAGAGTGTAGGGTATAGAGTGTAGGGTATAGAGTGTAGGGTATAGAGTGTAGGGTGTAGAGTGTAGGGTATAGAGTGTAGGGTATAGAGTGTAGGGTATAGAGTGTAGGTTACAGAGTGTAGCGTATAGAGCGTAGGGTGTAGGGTATAGAGTGTAGGGTATAGAGTGTAGGGTATAGAGTGTAGGGTATAGAGTGTAGGGTATAGAGTGTATGGTATAGAGCTTAGGGTGTAGAGTGTAGGGTATAGAATGTAGAGTTTAGGGTAGAGAGTGTGGGGCATAGAGTGTATGGTATACAGTGTAGAGTGTAGGGTATAGAGTGTATAGTGTAGGGTATAGAGTGTAGGGTATAGAGTGTATGGTATAGAGTGTAGGGTATAAAGTGTAGAGTGTAGGGTATAGAGTGTATGGTATAGAGTGTAGGGTATAAAGTGTAGAGTGTAGGGTATAGAGTGTAGAGTATAGAGTGTAGGCTATAGAGTGTAGAGTTTAGAGTGTAGGGTATAGAATGTAGAGTGTAGGGTGTAGAGTGTAAAGTGTAGGGTATAGAGTGTAGGATATAGAGTGTAGAGTGTAGGGTATAGAGTGTAGGGTTACAGTGTATGGTATAGAGTGTAGGGTATAGAGTGTAGAGTGTAGGGTATAGAGTGTAGGGTATAGAGTGTAGGGTATAGAGTGTAGGGTATAGATTGTAGGGTATAGGGTATAGAGTGTATGGTGTAGAGTGTAGGGTATAGAGTGTAGGGTGTAGGGTATAGAGTGTAGGGTGTAGAGTGTAGGGTACAGAGTGTAGGGTATAGAGTGTAGGGTATAGAGTGTAGGTTATAGAGTGTAGCGTATAGAGCGTAGGGTGTAGGGTATAGAGTGTAGGGTATAGAGTGTAGGGTATAGAGTGTAGGGTATAGAGTGTATGGTATAGAGTGTAGGGTATAGAGTGTAGAGTGTAGGGTATAGAGTTTAGAGTGTAGGGTATAGAGTGTAGGGTATAGAGTGTAAGGTATATAGTGTAGAGTGTAGGGTATAGAGTGTAGGGTATAGAGTGTAGGGTATAGAGTGTAGGGTAAAGAGTGTAGAGTGTAGGGTACAGAGTGCAGGGTGTAGAGTGTAGGGTATAGAGTGTAGAGTGTAGGGTGTAGAGTGTAGGGTGTAGAGTGTAGGGTGTAGAGTGTAGGGTGTAGGGTATAGAGTGTAGGGTATAGAGTGTAGGGTATAGAGTGTAGGGTGTAGAGTGTAGGGTGTAGAGTGTAGGGTATAGAGTGTAGGGTATAGAGTGTAGGTTATAGAGTGTAGGGTGTAGGGATTAGAGTGTAGGGATTAGAGTGTAGGGTGTAGAGTGTAGGGTGTAGAGTGTAGGGTATAGAGTGTAGGGTATAGAGTGTAGGGTATAGAGTGTAGAGTGTAGGGATTAGAGTGTAGTGATTAAAGTGTAGGGTATAGAGTGTAGGGTATAGAGTGTAGGGTATAGAGTGTAGGGTATAGAGTGTAGGGTATAGAGTGTAGGGAATAGAGTGTAGAGTGTAGGGTGTAGAATGTAAAGTGTAGGGTATAGAGTGTAAGGTATAGAGTGTAGTGTATAGAGTGTATGTTATAGAGTGTAGGGTATAGAGTGTAGAGTGTAGGGTATAGAGTGTAGGGTATAGAGTGTAGTGTATAGAGTGTAGGGTATAGAGTGTATAGTGTAGGGTATAGAGTGTAGGGTATAGAGTGTATGGTATAGAGTGTAGGGTATAAAGTGTAGAGTGTAGGGTATAGAGTGTATGGTATAGAGTGTAGGGTATAAAGTGTAGAGTGTAGGGTATAGAGTGTAGGGTAGAGAGTGTAGGCTATAGAGTATAGAGTTTAGAGTGTAGGGTATAGAATGTAGAGTGTAGGGTGTAGAGTGTAAAGTGTAGGGTATAGAGAGTAGGATATAGAGTGTAGAGTGTAGGGTATAGAGTGTAGGGTATACAGTGTATGGTATAGAGTGTAGGATATAGAGTGTAGAGTGTAGGGTATAGAGTGTAGGGTATAGAGTGTAGGGTATAGAGTGTAGGGTATAGATTGTAGGGTATAGGGTATAGGGTATAGAGTGTATGGTGTAGAGTGTAGGGTATAGAGTGTAGGGTGTAGGGTGTAGAGTGTGGGGTGTAGAGTGGTGTAGAGTGTAGGATGTAGAGTGTATGGTATAGAGTGTAGGGTATAGAGTATAGCGTGTATGGTATAGAGTGTAGTGTATAGAGTGTAGGGTATAGGGTATAGAGTGTAGGGTATAGAGTGTAGGGTATAGATTTTAGAGTGTAGGGTATAGAGTGTAAGGTATAGAGTGTAGGGTGTGGAGTGTAGGGTATAGAGTGTAGGGTATAGAGTGTATGGTATAGAGTGTAGGGTATAGAGTGTATGGTATAGAGTGTAGAGTGTAGAGTATAGAGTGTATTTTATAGAGTGTAGGGCATAGAGTGTAGGGTATAGAGTGTAGAGTGTAGGGTATAGACTGTAGGGTATAGAGTGTAGAGTGTAGGGTATAGAGTGTAGGGATTAGAGTGTAGGGATTAGAGTGTAGGGTATAGAGTGTAGAGTGTAGAGTGTGGGGTATAGAGTGTAGGGATTAGAGTGTAGGGATTAGAGTGTAGGGATTAGAGTGTAGGGATTAGAGTGTAGGGTATAGAGTGTAGGGTATAGAGTGTAGGGTATAGAGTGTAGGGTATAGTGTGTATGGTATAGAGTGTAGGGTATAACGTGTAGAGTGTATGGTATAGAGTGTAGGGTATAGAGTGTAAAGTGTCGGGTATAGAGTGTATGGTATAGAGTGTAGGGTGTAGAGTGTATGGTATAGAGTGTAGGGTATAGAGTGTAGAGTGTAGGGTATAGAGTGTAGGGTATAGAGTGTAGGGTATAGAGTGTAGGGTATAGAGTGTAGGGTACAGAGTGTAGAGTGTAGGGTATAGAGTGTAGGGTACAGAGTGCAGGGTGTAGAGTGTAGGGTATAGAGTGTATAGTGTAGGGTATAGAGTGTAGGGTATAGAGTGTAGGGTGTAGAGTGTAGGGTGTAGAGTGTAGGGTGTAGAGTGTATGGTATAGAGTGTAGGGTATAGAGTGTAGAGTGTAGGGTATAGAGTGTAGGGTATAGAGTGTAGGGTATAGAGTGTAGGGTATAGAGTGTTGGGTGTAGAGTGTAGGGTATAGAGTGTAGAGTTTAGGGTAGAGAATGTGGGGCATAGAGTGTATGGTATACAGTGTAGAGTGTAGGGTATAGAGTGTATAGTGTAGGGTATAGAGTGTAGGGTATAGAGTGTATGGTATAGAGTGTAGGGTATAAAGTGTAGAGTGTAGGGTATAGAGTGTATGGTATAGAGTGTAGGGTATAAAGTGTAGAGTGTAGGGTATAGAGTGTAGGGTATAGAGTGTAGGGTATAGAGTGTAGGGTATAGAGTGTAGGGTAAAGAGTGTAGAGTGTAGGGTACAGAGTGCAGGGTGTAGAGTGTAGGGTATAGAGGGTAGAGTGTAGAGTGTAGGGTGTAGAGTGTAGGGTATAGAGTGTAGGGTATAGAGTGTAGGGTATAGAGTGTAGGGTATAAAGTGTAGGGTGTAGGGTATAGAGTGTAGGGTATAGAGTGCAGGTTGTAGAGTGTAGGGTATAGAGTGTATGATATAGGGTGTAGGGTATAAAGTGTAGGGTATAGAGTGTAGGGTATAGCGTGTACGGTATAGAGTGTAGGGTATAGAGTGTAGGGTATAGAGTGTAGGCTATAGAGTGTAGAGTATATAGTGTAGAGTGTAGGGTATAGAGTGTAGGGTATAGGGTGTAGGGTATAGAGTGTGGAGTATAGAGTGTAGGGTATAGGATGTAGAGTGTAGAGTGTAGGGTGTAGAGTGCAAAGTGTAGGGTATAGAGTGTAAGATATAGAGTGTAGTGTATAGAGTGTATGTTATAGAGTGTAGGGTATAGAGTGTAGAGTTTAGGGTATAGAGTGTAGTGTATAGATTGTATGGTATAGAGTGTATGGTATAGAGTGTAGAGTGTAGGGTATAGAGTGTAGGGTATAGAGTGTAGGGTATAGAGTGTAGGGTGTAGAGTGTAGGGTATAGAGTGTAGGGTATAGAGTGTAGGGTATAGAGTGTAGGTTACAGAGTGTAGCGTATAGAGCGTAGGGTGTAGGGTATAGAGTGTAGGGTATAGAGTGTAGGGTATAGAGTGTAGGGTATAGAGTGTAGGGTATAGAGTGTATGGTATAGAGCTTAGGGTGTAGAGTGTAGGGTATAAAATGTAGAGTTTAGGGTAGAGAGTGTGGGGCATAGAGTGTATGGTATACAGTGTAGAGTGTAGGGTATAGAGTGTATAGTGTAGGGTATAGAGTGTAGGGTATAGAGTGTATGGTATAGAGTGTAGGGTATAAAGTGTAGAGTGTAGGGTATAGAGTGTATGGTATAGAGTGTAGGGTATAAAGTGTAGAGTGTAGGGTATAGAGTGTAGGGTATAGAGTGTAGGCTATAGAGTGTAGAGTTTAGAGTGTAGGGTATAGAATGTAGAGTGTAGGGTGTAGAGTGTAAAGTGTAGGGTATAGAGTGTAGGATATAGAGTGTAGAGTGTAGGGTATAGAGTGTAGGGTTACAGTGTATGGTATAGAGTGTAGGGTATAGAGTGTAGAGTGTAGGGTATAGAGTGTAGGGTATAGAGTGTAGGGTATAGAGTGTAGGGTATAGATTGTAGGGTATAGGGTATAAAGTGTATGGTGTAGAGTGTAGGGTATAGAGTGTAGGGTGTAGGGTGTAGAGTGTGGGGTGTAGAGTGGTGTAGAGTGTAGGATGTAGAGTGTATGGTATAGAGTGTAGGGTATAGAGTATAGCTTGTATGGTATAGAGTGTAGTGTATAGAGTGTAGGGTATAGGATATAGAGTGTAGGGTATAGAGTGTAGGGTATATATTTTAGAGTGTAGGGTATAGAGTGTAAGGTATAGAGTGTAGGGTGTGGAGTGTAGGGTATAGAGTGTAGGGTATAGAGTGTATGCTATAGAGTGTAGGGTATAGAGTGTAGAGTGTAGGGTATAGAGTGTAGGGTATAGAGTGTAGAGTGTAGGGTATAGAGTGTAGGGTATAGAGTGTAGAGTGTAGGGATTAGAGTGTAGGGATTAGAGTGTAGGGTATAGAGTGTAGAGTGTAGATTATAGAGTGTAGGGATTAGAGTGTAGGGATTAGAGTGTAGGGATTAGAGTGTAGGGATTAGAGTGTAGGGTATAGAGTGTAGGGTATAGAGTGTAGGGTATAGAGTGTAGGGTATAGTGTGTATGGTATAGAGTGTAGGGTATAAAGTGTAGAGTGTATGGTATAGAGTGTAGGGTATAGAGTGTAAAGTGTAGGGTATAGAGTGTATGGTATAGAGTGTAGGGTGTAGAGTGTATGGTATAGAGTGTAGGGTATAGAGTGTAGAGTGTAGGGTATAGAGTGTAGGGTATAGAGTGTAGGGTATAGAGTGTAGAGTGTAGGGTATAGAGTTTAGGGTATAGTGTGTTATAGAGTGTAGGGTATAGAGTGTAGGGTATAGAGTGTAGAGTGTAGGGTATAGAGTTTAGGGTATAGTGTGTAGGGTATATAGTGTAGAGTGTAGGGTATAGAGTGTAGAGTGCAGGGTGTAGAGTGTAGGGTATAGAGTGTAGAGTGTAGGGTATAGAGTTTAGGGTATAGTGTGTAGGGTATATAGTGTAGAGTGTAGGGTATAGAGTGTAGAGTGTAGGGTATAGAGTGTAGGGTATAGAGTGTAGCGTATAGAGCGTAGGGTGTAGGGTATAGAGTGTAGGGTATAGAGTGTAGGGTGTAGGGTATAGAGTGTAGGGTATAGAGCTTAGGGTGTAGAGTGTAGGGTATAGAGTGTAGAGTTTAGGGTATAGAGTGTGGGGCATAGAGTGTATGGTATACAGTGTAGAGTGTAGGGTATAGAGTGTATAGTGTAGGGTATAGAGTGTAGCGTATAGAGCGTAGGGTGTAGGGTATAGAGTGTAGGGTATAGAGTGTAGGGTATAGAGTGTAGGGTATAGAGTGTAGGGTATAGAGCTTAGGGTGTAGAGTGTAGGGTATAGAGTGTAGAGTTTAGGGTATAGAGTGTGGGGCATAGAGTGTATGGTGTACAGTGTAGAGTGTAGGGTATAGAGTGTATAGTGTAGGGTATAGAGTGTAGGGTATAGAGTGTAGGGTATAGAGTGTATGGTATAGAGTGTAGGGTATAAAGTGTAGAGTGTAGGGTATAGAGTGTAGGGTATAGAGTGTATGGTATAGAGTGTAGGGTATAGAGTGTAGGGTATAGAGTGTAGAGTGTAGGGATTAGAGTGTAGGGTATAGAGTGTAGGGTATAGAGTGTAGAGTGTAGGGTATAGAGTGTAGGGTATAGAGTGTAGAGTGTAGGGTATAGAGTGTAGGGTATAGAGTGTAGGGTGTAGGATATAGAGTGTAGGCTATAGAGTGTAGGCTATAGAGTGTAGGCTATAGAGTGTAGAGTATAGAGTGTAGGGTATAGAGTGTAGGGTATAGAATGTAGAGTGTAAAGTGTAGGGTATAGAGTGTAGTGTATAGAGTGTATGTTATAGAGTGTAGGGTATAGAGTGTAGAGTGTAAGGTATAGAGTGTAGTGTATAGAGTGTATGTTATAGAGTGTAGGGTATAGAGTGTAGGGTATAGAGTGTAGGGTATAGAGTGTAGGGTATACAGTGTATGGTATAGAGTGTAGGGTATAGAGTGTAGATTGTAGGGTATAGAGTGTAGGGTATAGAGTGTGGGGTATAGAGTGTAGGGTATAGATTGTAGGGTATAGGGTATAGAGTGTATGGTGTAGAGTGTAAGGTATAGAGTGCATAGTGTAGGGTATAGAGTGTAAGGTATAGAGTGTAGATTATAGAGTGTATGGTATAGAGTGTAGGGTATAGAGTGTAGTGTATAGAGTGTAGTGTATAGAGTGTAGGGTATAGAGTGTAGGGTATAGAGTGTAGAGTGTAGGGTATAGAGTGTATGCTGTAGAGTGTATGGTGTAGAGTGTATGGTATAGAGTGTAGAGTGTAGAGTGTACGGTATAGAGTGTAGGGTATAGAGTGTAGGGTATAGAGTGTATGTTATAGGGTATAGAGTGTAGAGTGTAGGGTATAGAGTTTAGAGTGTAGGGTATAGAGTGTAGGGTATAGAGTGTAAGGTATAGAGTGTAGGGTGTAGAGTGTAGGGTATAGAGTGTAGGGTATAGAGTGTATGGTATAGAGTGTATGGTATAGAGTGTAGGGTATAGAGTGTAGAGTGTAGGGTATAGAGCTTAGGGTGTAGAGTGTAGGGTATAGAGTGTAGAGTTTAGGGTATAGAGTGTGGGGCTTAGAGTGTATGGTATACAGTGTAGAGTGTAGGGTATAGAGTGTATAGTGTAGGGTATAGAGTGTAGGGTATAGAGTGTAGGGTATAGAGTGTATGGTATAGAGTGTAGGGTATAAAGTGTAGAGGGTAGGGTATAGAGTGTATGGTATAGAGTGTAGAGTGTAGGGTATCGAGTGTAGGGTATAGAGTGTAGAGTGTAGGGATTAGAGTGTAGGGTATAGAGTGTAGAGTGTAGGGTATAGAGTGTAGGGTATAGAGTGTAGAGTGTAGGGTATAGTGTGTAGGGTATAGAGTGTAGGGTGTAGGATATAGAGTGTAGGCTATAGAGTGTAGGCTATATAGTGTAGGCTATAGAGTGTAGAGTATAGAGTGTAGGGTATAGAGTGTAGGGTATAGAATGTAGAGTGTAAAGTGTAGGGTATAGAGTGTAGTGTATAGAGTGTATGTTATAGAGTGTAGGGTATAGAGTGTAGAGTGTAAGGTATAGAGTGTAGTGTATAGAGTGTATGTTATAGAGTGTAGGGTGTAGAGTGTAGGGTATAGAGTGTAGGGTATAGAGTGTAGGGTATAGAGTGTAGGGTATACAGTGTATGGTATAGAGTGTAGGGTATAGAGTGTAGGGTGTAGGATATAGAGTGTAGGCTATAGAGTGTAGGCTATATAGTGTAGGCTATAGAGTGTAGAGTATAGAGTGTAGGGTATAGAGTGTAGGGTATAGAATGTAGAGTGTAAAGTGTAGGGTATAGAGTGTAGGGTATACAGTGTATGGTATAGCGTTTAGGGTATAGAGTGTAGAGTGTAGGGTATAGAGTGTAGGGTATAGAGTGTGGGGTATAGAGTGTAGGGTAGAGATTGTAGGGTATAGGGTATAGAGTGTATGGTGTAGAGTGTAAGGTATAGAGTGTATAGTGTAGGGTATAGTGTGTAGGGAATAGAGTGTAGGTTATAGAGTGTAGGGTGTAGAGTGTAGGGTATAGAGTGTATGGTATAGAGTGTAGGGTGTAGAGTGTATGGTATAGAGTGTAGGGTATAGAGTGTAGTGTATAGAGTGTAGTGTATAGAGTGTAGGGTATAGAGTGTAGGGTATAGAGTGTATGCTGTAGAGTGTATGGTGTAGAGTGTATGGTATAGAGTGTAGGGTATAGAGTGTAGAGTGTACAGTATAGAGTGTAGGGTATAGAGTGTAGGGTATAGAGTGTATGTTATAGGGTTTAGAGTGTAAAGTGTAGGGTATAGAGTTTAGAGTGTAGGGTATAGAGTGTAGGGTATAGAGTGTAAGGTATAGAGTGTAGGGTGTAGAGTGTAGGGTATAGAGTGTAGGGTATAGAGTGTATGGTATAGAGTGTAGGGTATAGAGTGTATGGTATAGAGTGTAGAGTATAGAGTGTAGATTGTAGGGATTAGAGTGTAGGGTATAGAGTGTAGAGTGTAGGGTATAGAGTGTAGGGTATAGAGTGTAGAGTGTAGGGATTAGATTGTAGGGTATAGAGTGTAGGGTATAGAGTGTATGGTATATAGTGTAGGGTATACAGTGTAGAGTGTATGGTATAGAGTGTAGGGTATAAAGTGTAGAGTGTAGGGTATAGAGTGTATGGTATAGAGTGTAGGGTGTAGAGTGTATGGTATAGAGTGTAGAGTGTAGGGTATAGAGTGTAGGGTATAGAGTGTAGGGTATAGAGTGTAGAGTGTAGGGTATAGAGTGTAGGGTACAGAGTGCAGAGTGTAGGGTATAGAGTGTAGGGTATATAGTGTAGAGTGTAGGGTATAGAGTGTAAAGTGTAGGGTATAGAGTGTAGGGTATAGAGTGTAGGGTGTAGAGTGTAGAGTGTAGGGTATAGAGTGTAGGGTATAGAGTGTAGGGTATAGAGTGTAGAGTGTAGGGTATAGAGTGTAGGGTATAGAGTGTAGGGTATAGAGTGTAGGGTATAGAGTGTAGGGTATAGAGTGTAGGGTATAGAGTGTAGAGTGTAGGGTATACTGTAGGGTATAGAGTGTAGGGTATAGAGTGTAGGGTATAGAGTTTAGAGTGTAGGGTATAGAGTGTAGGGTATAGAGTGTAAGGTATAGAGTGTAGAGTGTAGGGTATAGAGTGTAGGGTATAGAGTGTAGGGTATAGAGTGTAGGGTATAGAGTGTAGGGTATAGAGTGTAGAGTGTAGGGTACAGAGTGCAGGGTGTAGAGGGTAGGGTATAGAGTGTAGAGTGTAGGTTGTAGAGTGTAGGGTATAGAGTGTAGGGTGTAGAGTGTAGGGTGTAGGGTATAGAGTGTAGGGTATAGAGTGTAGGGTATAGAGTGTAGGGTGTAGAGTGTAGAGTGTAGGGTGTAGAGTGTAGGGTATAGAGTGTAGGGTATAGAGTGTAGGGTATAGAGTGTAGGGTGTAGGGATTAGAGTGTAGGGTGTAGAGTGTATGGTATAGAGTGTAGGGTATAGAGTGTAGGGTATAGAGTGTAGGGTATAGAGTGTATGTTATAGAGTGTAGGGTATAGAGTGTAGAGTGTAGGGTATAGAGTTTAGAGTGTAGGGTATAGAGTGTAGGGTATAGAGTGTAGGGTATAGAGTGTAGGGTATAGAGTGTAGGGTATAGGGTGTAGGGTATAGAGTGTAGGGTATAGAGTGTAGGGTAAAGAGTGTAGACTGTAGGGTATAGAGTGTAGGGTACAGAGTGTAGGGTGTAGAGTGTAGGGTGTAGAGTGTAGGGTGTAGAGTGTAGCGTATAGAGTGTAGGGTATAGAGTGTAGGGTATAGAGTGTAGGGTATAGAGTGTAGGGTGTAGAGCGTAGGGTGTAGAGTGTAGGGTATAGAGTGTAGGGTATAGAGTGTAGGGTATAGAGTGTAGGGTATAGATTGTAGGGTATAGGGTATAGAGTGTATGGTGTAGAGTGTAAGGTATAGAGTGTATAGTGTAGGGTATAGAGTGTAGGGTATAGAGTGTAGGTTATAGAGTGTAGGGTATAGAGTGTAGAGTGTAGGGTATAGAGTGTATGGTATAGAGTGTAGGGTGTAGAGTGTATGGTATAGAGTGTAGGGTATAGAGTGTAGTGTATAGAGTGTAGTGTATAGAGTGTAGGGTATAGAGTGTAGGGTATAGAGTGTAGAGTGTAGGGTATAGAGTGTATGCTGTAGAGTGTATGGTGTAGAGTGTATGGTATAGAGTGTAGGGTATAGAGTGTAGAGTGTACGGTATAGAGTGTAGGGTATAGAGTGTAGGGTATAGAGTGTATGTTATAGGGTATAGAGTGTAGAGTGTAGGGTATAGAGTTTAGAGTGTAGGGTATAGAGTGTAGGGTATAGAGTGTAAGGTATAGAGTGTAGGGTGTAGAGTGTAGGGTATAGAGTGTAGGGTATAGAGTGTATGGTATAGAGTGTAGGGTATAGAGTGTAGAGTGTAGGGTATAGAGTGTAGGGTATAGAGTGTGGGGTATAGAGTGTAGGGTATAGATTGTAGGGTATAGGGTATAGAGTGTATGGTGTAGAGTGTAAGGTATAGAGTGTATAGTGTAGGGTATAGAGTGTAGGGCATAGAGTGTAGGTTATAGAGTGTAGGGTATAGAGTGTAGAGTGTAGGGTATAGAGTGTATGGTATAGAGTGTAGGGTGTAGAGTGTATGGTATAGAGTGTAGGGTATAGAGTGTAGTGTATAGAGTGTAGTGTATAGAGTGTAGGGTATAGAGTGTAGGGTATAGAGTGTAGAGTGTAGGGTATAGAGTGTATGCTGTAGAGTGTATGGTGTAGAGTGTATGGTATAGAGTGTAGGGTATAGAGTGTAGAGTGTACGGTTTAGAGTGTAGGGTATAGAGTGTAGGGTATAGAGTGTATGTTATAGGGTATAGAGTGTAGAGTGTAGGGTATAGAGTTTAGAGTGTAGGGTATAGAGTGTAGGGTATAGAGTGTAGGGTATAGAGTGTAAGGTATAGAGTGTAGGGTGTAGAGTGTAGGGTATAGAGTGTAGGGTATAGAGTGTATGGTATAGAGTGTAGGGTATAGCGTGTATGGTATAGAGTGTAGGGTATAGAGTGTAGAGTGTAGGGTATAGAGTGTAGGGTATAGAGTGTAGAGTGTAGGGTATAGAGTGTAGGGTATAGAGTGTAGGGTGTAGAGTGTAGGGTGTAGAGTGTAGGGATTAGAGTGTAGGGTATAGAGTGTAGAGTGTAGGGTATAGAGTGTAGGGTATAGAGTGTAGAGTGTAGGTATTAGATTGTAGGGTATAGAGTGTAGGGTATAGAGTGTATGGTATAGAGTGTAGGGTATACAGTGTAGAGTGTATGGTATAGAGTGTAGGGTATAAAGTGTAGAGTGTAGGGTATAAAGTGTATGGTATAGAGTGTAGGGTGTAGAGTGTATGGTATAGAGTGTAGAGTGTAGGGTATAGAGTGTAGGGTATAGAGTGTAGGGTATAGAGTGTAGAGTGTAGGGTATAGAGTGTAGGGTACAGAGTGCAGAGTGTAGGGTATAGAGTGTAGGGTATATAGTGTAGAGTGTAGGGTATAGAGTGTAAATTGTAGGGTATAGAGTGTAGGGTATAGAGTGTAGGGTATAGAGTGTAGGGTATAGAGTGTAGAGTGTAGGGTATAGAGTGTAGGGTATAGAGTGTAGGGTATAGAGTGTAGGGTATAGAGTGTAGGGTATAGAGTGTAGAGTGTAGGGTATAGAGTGTAGGGTATAGAGTGTAGGGTATAGAGTGTAGGGTATAGAGTTTAGAGTGTAGGGTATAGAGTGTAGGGTATAGAGTAAAGGGTATAGAGTGTAGGGTATCGAGTGTAGGGTATAGAGTGTAGGGTAAAGAGTGTAGAGTGTAGGGTACAGAGTGCAGGGTGTAGAGGGTAGGGTATAGAGTGTAGAGTGTAGGGTGTAGAGTGTAGGGTATAGAGTGTAGGGTGTAGAGTGTAGGGTGTAGGGTATAGAGTGTAGGGTATAGAGTGCAGGGCATAGAGTGTAGGGTGTAGAGTGTAGGGTATAGAGTGTAGGGTATAGAGTGTATGGTATAGAGTGTAGGGTATAGCGTGTATGGTATAGAGTGTAGGGTATAGAGTGTAGAGTGTAGGGTATAGAGTGTAGGGTATAGAGTGTATGGTATAGAGTGTAGGGTATAGCGTGTATGGTATAGAGTGTAGGGTATAGAGTGTAGAGTGTAGGGTATAGAGTGTAGGGTATAGAGTGTAGAGTGTAGGGTATAGAGTGTAGGGTATAGAGTGTAGGGTGTAGAGTGTAGGGTGTAGAGTGTAGGGATTAGAGTGTAGGGTATAGAGTGTAGGGTATAGAGTGTAGAGTGTAGGGATTAGATTGTAGGGTATAGAGTGTAGGGTATAGAGTGTATGGTATAGAGTGTAGGGTATACAGTGTAGAGTGTATGGTATAGAGTGTAGGGTATAAAGTGTAGAGTGTAGGGTATAGAGTGTATGGTATAGAGTGTAGGGTGTAGAGTGTATGGTATAGAGTGTAGAGTGTAGGGTATAGAGTGTAGGGTATAGAGTGTAGGGTATAGAGTGTAGAGTGTAGGGTATAGAGTGTAGGGTACAGAGTGCAGAGTGTAGGGTATAGAGTGTAGGGTATATAGTGTAGAGTGTAGGGTATAGAGTGTAAAGTGTAGGGTATAGAGTGTAGGGTATAGAGTGTAGGGTATAGAGTGTAGAGTGTAGGGTATAGAGTGTAGGGTATAGAGTGTAGGGTATAGAGTGTAGGGTATAGAGTGTAGAGTGTAGGGTATAGAGTGTAGGGTATAGAGTGTAGGGTATAGAGTGTAGAGTGTAGGGTATAGAGTGTAGGGTATAGAGTGTAGGGTATAGAGTTTAGAGTGTAGGGTATAGATTGTAGGGTATAGAGTGTAGGGTATAGAGTGTAGGGTATCGAGTATAGGGTATAGAGTGTAGGGTAAAGAGTGTAGAGTGTAGAGTACAGAGTGCAGGGTGTAGAGGGTAGGGTATAGAGTGTATAGTGTAGGGTGTAGAGTGTAGGGTATAGAGTGTAGGGTGTAGAGTGTAGGGTGTAGGGTATAGAGTGTAGGGTATAGAGTGCAGGGTATAGAGTGTAGGGTGTAGAGTGTAGAGTGTAGGGTGTAGAGTGTAGGGTATAGAGTGTAGGGTATAGAGTGTAGGGTATAGAGTGTAGGGTGTAGGGATTAGAGTGTAGGGTGTAGAGTGTATGGTATAGAGTGTAGGGTATAGAGTGTAGGGTATAGAGTGTATGTTATAGAGTGTAGGGTATAGAGTGTAGGGTATAGAGTGTAGGGTATAGAGTGTGGGGTATAGAGTGTAGGGTATAGATTGTAGGGTATAGGGTATAGAGTGTATGGTGTAGAGTTTAAGGTATAGAGTGTATAGTGTAGGGTATAGAGTGTAGGGTATAGAGTGTAGGTTATAGAGTGTAGGGTATAGAGTGTAGAGTGTAGGGTATAGAGTGTATGGTATAGAGTGTAGGGTGTAGAGTGTGTGGTATAGAGTGTAGGGTATAGAGTGTAGTGTATAGAGTGTAGTGTATAGAGTGTAGGGTATAGAGTGTAGGGTATAGAGTGTAGAGTGTAGGGTATAGAGTGTATGCTGTAGAGTGTATGGTGTAGAGTGTATGGTATAGAGTGTAGGGTATAGAGTGTAGAGTGTACGGTACAGAGTGTAGGGTATAGAGTGTAGGGTATAGAGTGTATGTTATAGGGTATAGAGTGCAGAGTGTAGGGTATAGAGTTTAGAGTGTAGGGTATAGAGTGTAGGGTATAGAGTGTAGGGTATAGAGTGTAAGGTATAGAGTGTAGGGTGTAGAGTGTAGGGTATAGAGTGTAGGGTATAGAGTGTAGGGTATAGAGTGTAGAATGTAGGGTATAGAGTGTAGGGTATAGAGTGTAGAGTGTAGGGTATAGAGTGTAGGGTATAGAGTGTAGGGTGTAGAGTGTAGGGTGTTGAGTGTAGGGATTAGAGTGTAGGGTATAGAGTGTAGAGTGTAGGGTATAGAGTGTAGGGTATAGAGTGTAGAGTGTAGGGATTAGATTGTAGGGTATAGAGTGTAGGGTATAGAGTGTATGGTATAGAGTGTAGGGTATACAGTGTAGAGTGTATGGTATAGAGTGTAGGGTATAAAGTGTAGAGTGTAGGGTATAGAGTGTATGGTATAGAGTGTAGGGTGTAGAGTGTATGGTATAGAGTGTAGAGTGTAGGGTATAGAGTGTAGGGTATAGAGTGTAGGGTATAGAGTGTAGAGTGTAGGGTATAGAGTGTAGGGTACAGAGTGCAGAGTGTAGGGTATAGAGTGTAGAATATATAGTGTAGAGTGTAGGGTATAGAGTGTAGGGTATAGAGTGTAGGGTATAGAGTGTAGGGTATAGAGTGTAGAGTGTAGGGTATAGAGTGTAGGGTATAGAGTGTAGGGTATAGAGTGTAGGGTATAGAGTGTAGGGTATAGAGTGTAGAGTGTAGGGTATAGAGTGTAGGGTATAGAGTGTAGGGTATAGAGTTTAGAGTGTAGGGTATAGAGTGTAAAGTGTAGGGTATAGAGTGTAGGGTATAGAGTGTAGGGTATAGAGTGTAGGGTATAGAGTGTAGAGTGTAGGGTATAGAGTGTAGGGTATAGAGTGTAGGGTATAGAGTGTAGGGTATAGAGTGTAGGGTATAGAGTGTAGAGTGTAGGGTATAGAGTGTAGGGTATAGAGTGTAGGGTATAGAGTTTAGAGTGTAGGGTATAGAGTGTAGGGTATAGAGTGTAGGGTATAGAGTGTAGGGTATCGAGTGTAGGGTATAGAGTGTAGGGTATAGAGTGTAGGGTATAGAGTGTAGAGTGTAGGGTATAGAGTGTAGGGTATAGAGTGTAGGGTATAGAGTGTAGGGTATAGAGTGTAGGGTATAGAGTGTAGAGTGTAGGGTATAGAGTGTAGGGTATAGAGTGTAGGGTATAGAGTTTAGAGTGTAGGGTATAGAGTGTAAAGTGTAGGGTATAGAGTGTAGGGTATAGAGTGTAGGGTATAGAGTGTAGGGTATAGAGTGTAGAGTGTAGGGTATAGAGTGTAGGGTATAGAGTGTAGGGTATAGAGTGTAGGGTATAGAGTGTAGGGTATAGAGTGTAGAGTGTAGGGTATAGAGTGTAGGGTATAGAGTGTAGGGTATAGAGTTTAGAGTGTAGGGTATAGAGTGTAGGGTATAGAGTGTAGGGTATAGAGTGTAGGGTATCGAGTGTAGGGTATAGAGTGTAGGGTAAAGAGTGTAGAGTGTAGGGTACAGAGTGCAGGGTGTAGAGGGTAGGGTATAGAGTGTATAGTGTAGGGTGAAGAGTGTAGGGTATAGAGTGTAGGGTGTAGAGTGTAGGGTGTAGGGTATAGAGTGTAGGGTATAGAGTGCAGGGTATAGAGTGTAGGGTGTAGAGTGTAGGGTATAGAGTGTAGGGTATAGAGTGTATGGTATAGAGTGTAGGGTATAGCGTGTATGGTATAGAGTGTAGGGTATAGAGTGTAGAGTGTAGGGTATAGAGTGTAGGGTATAGAGTGTAGAGTGTAGGGTATAGAGTGTAGGGTATAGAGTGTAGGGTGTAGAGTGTAGGGTGTAGAGTGTAGGGATTAGAGTGTAGGGTATAGAGTGTAGAGTGTAGGGTATAGAGTGTAGGGTATAGAGTGTAGAGTGTAGGGATTAGATTGTAGGGTATAGAGTGTAGGGTATAGAGTGTATGGTATAGAGTGTAGGGTATACAGTGTAGAGTGTACGGTATAGAGTGTAGGGTATAAAGTGTAGAGTGTAGGGTATAGAGTGTATGGTATAGAGTGTAGGGTGTAGAGTGTATGGTATAGAGTGTAGAGTGTAGGGTATAGAGTGTAGGGTATAGAGTGTAGAGTGTAGGGTATAGAGTGTAGGGTACAGAGTGCAGAGTGTAGGGTATAGAGTGTAGGGTATATAGTGTAGAGTGTAGGGTATAGAGTGTAAAGTGTAGGGTATAGAGTGCAGGGTATAGAGTGTAGGGTATAGAGTGTAGAGTGTAGGGTATAGAGTGTAGGGTATAGAGTGTAGGGTATAGAGTGTAGGGTATCGAGTGTAGAGTGTAGGGTATAGAGTGTAGGGTATAGAGTGTAGGGTATAGAGTGTAGGGTATAGAGTGTAGGGTATAGAGTGTAGAGTGTAGGGTATAGAGTGTAGGGTATAGAGTGTAGGGTATAGAGTGTAGGGTATAGAGTTTAGAGTGTAGGGTATAGATTGTAGGGTATAGAGTGTAGGGTATAGAGTGTAGGGTATCGAGTATAGGGTATAGAGTGTAGGGTAAAGAGTGTAGAGTGTAGAGTACAGAGTGCAGGGTGTAGAGGGTAGGGTATAGAGTGTATAGTGTAGGGTGTAGAGTGTAGGGTATAGAGTGTAGGGTGTAGAGTGTAGGGTGTAGGGTATAGAGTGTAGGGTATAGAGTGCAGGGTATAGAGTGTAGGGTATATAGTGTAGAGTGTAGGGTATAGAGTGTAAAGTGTAGGGTATAGAGTGTAGGGTATAGAGTGTAGGGTATAGAGTGTAGAGTGTAGGGTATAGAGTGTAGGGTATAGAGTGTAGGGTATAGAGTGTAGGGTATAGAGTGTAGAGTGTGGGGTATAGAGTGTAGGATATAGAGTGCAGGGTATAGAGTGTAGGGTATAGAGTGTAGGGTATAGAGTGTAGAGTGTAGGGTATAGAGTGTAGGGTATAGAGTGTAGGGTATAGAGTGTAGGGTATAGAGTTTAGAGTGTAGGGTATAGATTGTAGGGTATAGAGTATAGGGTATAGAGTGTAGGGTATCGAGTATAGGGTATAGAGTGTAGGGTAAAGAGTGTAGAGTGTAGAGTACAGAGTGCAGGGTGTAGAGGGTAGGGTATAGAGTGTATAGTGTAGGGTGTAGAGTGTAGGGTATAGAGTGTAGGGTGTAGAGTGTAGGGTGTAGGGTATAGAGTGTAGGGTATAGAGTGCAGGGTATAGAGTGTAGGGTGTAGAGTGTAGAGTGTAGGGTGTAGAGTGTAGGGTATAGATTGTAGGTTATAGAGTGTAAGGTATAGAGTGTAGGGTGTAGGGATTAGAGTGTAGGGTGTAGAGTGTATGGTATAGAGTGTAGGGTATAGAGTGTAGGGTATAGAATGTATGTTATAGAGTGTAGGGTATAGAGTGTAGGGTGTAGGGTATAGAGTTTAGAGTGTAGGGTATAGAGTGTAGGGTATAGAGTGTAGGGTATAGAGTGTAGGGTATAGAGTGTAGGGTAGAGGGTGTACGGTATAGAGTGTAGAGTGTAGGGTATAGAGTGTAGGGTATAGAGTGTAGGGTATAGAGTGTAGGGTAGAGGGTGTACGGTATAGAGTGTAGAGTGTAGGGTATAGAGTGTAGGGTATAGAGTGTAGAGTGTAGGGATTAGAGTGTAGGGTATAGAGTGTAGAGTGTAGGGTATAGAGTGTAGGGTATAGAGTGTAGAGTGTAGGGATTAGAGTGTAGGGTATAGAGTGTAGAGTGTAGGGATTAGATTGTAGGGTATAGATTGTAGGGTATAGAGTGTATGGTATAGAGTGTAGGGTATACAGTGTAGAGTGTATGGTATAGAGTGTAGGGTATAAAGTGTAGAGTGTAGGGTATAGAGTGTATGGCATAGAGTGTAGGGTGTAGAGTGTATGGTATAGAGTGTATAGTGTAGGGTATAGAGTGTAGGGTATAGAGTGTAGGGTATAGAGTGTAGAGTGTAGGGTATAGAGTGTAGGGTACAGAGTGCAGAGTGTAGGGTATAGAGTTTAGGGTATATAGTGTAGAGTGTAGGGTATAGAGTGTAAAGTGTAGGGTATAGAGTGTAGGGTATAGAGTGTAGGGTATAGAGTGTAGAGTGTAGGGTATAGAGTGTAGGGTATAGAGTGTAGGGTATAGAGTGTAGGGTATAGAGTGTAGAGTGTAGGGTATAGAGTGTAGGGTATAGAGTGTAGGGTATAGAGTGTAGGGTATAGAGTGTAGAGTGTAGGGTATATAGTGTAGGGTATAGAGTGTAGGGTATAGAGTGTAGGGTATAGAGTTTAGAGTGTAGGGTATAGATTGTAGGGTATAGAGTGTAGGGTATAGAGTGTAGGGTATCGAGTATAGGGTATAGAGTGTAGGGTAAAGAGTGTAGAGTGTAGAGTACAGAGTGCAGGGTGTAGAGGGTAGGGTATAGAGTGTATAGTGTAGGGTGTAGAGTGTAGGGTATAGAGTGTAGGGTGTAGAGTGTAGGGTGTAGGGTATAGAGTGTAGGGTATAGAGTGCAGGGTATAGAGTGTAGGGTATATAGTGTAGAGTGTAGGGTATAGAGTGTAAAGTGTAGGGTATAGAGTGTAGGGTTTAGAGTGTAGGGTATAGAGTGTAGAGTGTAGGGTATAGAGAGTAGGGTATAGAGTGTAGGGTATAGAGTGTAGGGTATAGAGTGTAGAGTGTAGGGTATAGAGTGTAGGGTATAGAGTGTAGGGTATAGAGTGTAGGGTATAGAGTGTAGAGTGTAGGGTATAGAGTGTAGGGTATAGAGTGTAGGGTATAGAGTGTAGGGTATAGAGTTTAGAGTGTAGGATATAGATTGTAGGGTATAGAGTGTAGGGTATAGAGTGTAGGGTATCGAGTATAGGGTATAGAGTGTAGGGTAAAGAGTGTAGAGTGTAGAGTACAGAGTGCAGGGTGTAGAGGGTAGGGTATAGAGTGTATAGTGTAGGGTGTAGAGTGTAGGGTATAGAGTGTAGGGTGTAGAGTGTATGGTGTAGGGTATAGAGTGTAGGGTATAGAGTGCAGGGTATAGAGTGTAGGGTGTAGAGTGTAGAGTGTAGGGTGTAGAGTGTAGGGTATAGAGTGTAGGTTATAGAGTGTAAGGTATAGAGTGTAGGGTGTAGGGATTAGAGTGTAGGGTGTAGAGTGTATGGTATAGAGTGTAGGGTATAGAGTGTAGGGTATAGAATGTATGTTATAGAGTGTAGGGTATAGAGAGTAGAGTGTAGGGTATAGAGTTTAGAGTGTAGGGTATAGACTGTAGGGTATAGAGTGTAGGGTATAGAGTGTAGGGTATAGAGTGTAGGGTAGAGGGTGTACGGTATAGAGTGTAGGGTATAGAGTGTAGGGTAAAGAGTGTAGAGTGTAGGGTATAGAGTGTAGGGTACAGAGTGTAGGGTGTAGAGTGTAGGGTGTAGAGTGTAGGGTGTAGAGTGTAGCGTATAGAGTGTAGGGTATAGAGTGTAGGGTATAGAGTGTAGGGTATAGAGTGTAGGGTATAGAGTGTAGGGTGTAGAGTGTAGGGTGTAGAGTGTAGGGTATAGAGTGTAGGGTATAGAGTGTAGGGTATAGAGTGTAGGGTATAGAGTGTAGGGTGTAGAGTGTAGGGTGTAGAGTGTAGGGTATAGAGTGTAGGGAGTAGAGTGTAGGGTATAGAGTGTAGAGTGTAGGGTATAGAGTGTAGAGTGTAGGGAGTAGAGTGTAGAGTGTAGGGTATAGAGTGTAGAGTGTAGAGTGTAGGGTATAGAGTGTAGGGTATAGAGTGTAGGGTATAGAGTGTAGGGTGTAGAGTGTAGGGTATAGAGTGCAGGTTGTAGAGTGTAGGGTATAGAGTGTAGGGTGTAGAGTGTAGGGTATAGAGTGTATAGTGTAGGGTATAGAGTGTAGGGTATAGAGTGTAGGGTATAGAGTGTATCGTGTAGGGTATAGAGTGTATGCTATAGAGTGTATGGTGTAGAGTGTATGGTGTAGAGTGTATGGTGTAGAGTGTAGGGTATAGAGTGTAGGGTATAGAGTGTATGGTATAGAGTGTAGAGTGTAGGGTATAGAGTGTAGGGTATAGAGTGTAGAGTGTAGGGATTAGAGTGTAGGGTATAGAGTGTAGGGTATAGAGTGTAGAGTGTAGGGTATAGAGTGTAGGGTATAGAGTGTAGAGTGTAGGGTATAGAGTGTAGGGTATAGAGTGTAGGGTGTAGGATATAGAGTGTAGGCTATCGAGTGTAGGCTATAGAGTGTAGGCTATAGAGTGTAGAGTATAGAGTGTAGGGTATAGAGTGCAGGGTATAGAATGTAGAGTGTAAAGTGTAGGGTATAGAGTGTAGTGTATAGAGTGTATGTTATAGAGTGTAGGGTATAGAGTGTAGAGTGTAAGGTATAGAGTGTAGTGTATAGAGTGTATGTTATAGAGTGTAGGGTGTAGAGTGTAGAGTGCAGGGTATAGAGTGTAGGGTATAGAGTGTAGGGTATAGAGTGTAGGGTATACAGTGTATGGTATAGAGTGTAGGGTATAGAGTGTAGAGTGTAGGGTATAGAGTGTAGGGTATAGAGTGTGGGGTATAGAGTGTAGGGTATAGATTGTAGGGTATAGGGTATAGAGTGTATGGTGTAGAGTGTAAGGTATAGAGTGTATAGTGTAGGGTATAGAGTGTAGGGTATAGAGTGTAGGTTATAGAGTGTAGGGTATAGAGTGTAGAGTGTAGGGTATAGAGTGTATGGTATAGAGTGTAGGGTGTAGAGTGTATGGTATAGAGTGTAGGGTATAGAGTGTAGTGTATAGAGTGTAGTGTATAGAGTGTAGGGTATAGAATGTAGGGTATAGAGTGTAGAGTGTAGGGTATAGAGTGTATGCTGTAGAGTGTATGGTGTAGAGTGTATGGTATAGAGTGTAGGGTATAGAGTGTAGAGTGTACGGTATAGAGTGTAGGGTATAGAGTGTAGGGTATAGAGTGTATGTTATAGGGTATAGAGTGTAGAGTGTAGGGTATAGAGTTTAGAGTGTAGGGTATAGAGTGTAGGGTATAGAGTGTAAGGTATAGAGTGTAGGGTGTAGAGTGTAGGGTATAGAGTGTAGGGTATAGAGTGTATGGTATAGAGTGAAGGGTATAGCGTGTATGGTATAGAGTGTAGGGTAAAGAGTGTAGAGTGTAGGGTATAGAGTGTAGGGTATAGAGTGTAGAGTGTAGGGTATAGAGTGTAGGGTATAGAGTGTATGGTATAGAGTGTAGGGTATAGCGTGTATGGTATAGAGTGTAGGGTATGGAGTGTAGAGTGTAGGGTATAGAGTGTAGGGTATAGAGTGTAGAGTGTAGGGTATAGAGTGTAGGGTATAGAGTGTAGGGTGTAGAGTGTAGGGTGTAGAGTGTAGGGATTAGAGTGTAGGGTATAGAGTGTAGAGTGTAGGGTTTAGAGTGTAGGGTATAGAGTGTAGAGTGTAGGGATTAGATTGTAGGGTATAGAGTGTAGGGTATAGAGTGTATGGTATAGAGTGTAGGGTATACAGTGTAGAGTGTATGGTATAGAGTGTAGGGTATAAAGTGTAGAGTGTAGGGTATAGAGTGTATGGTATAGAGTGTAGGGTGTAGAGTGTATGGTATAGAGTGTAGAGTGTAGGGTATAGAGTGTAGGGTATAGAGTGTAGGGTATAGAGTGTAGAGTGTAGGGTATAGAGTGTAGGGTACAGAGTGCAGAGTGTAGGGTATAGAGTGTAGGGTATATAGTGTAGAGTGTGGGGTAAAGAGTGTAAAGTGTAGGGTATAGAGTGTAGGGTATAGAGTGTAGGGTATAGAGTGTAGAGTGTATGGTATAGAGTGTAGGGTATAGAGTGTAGGGTATAGAGTGTAGGGTATAGAGTGTAGAGTGTAGGGTATAGAGTGTAGGGTATAGAGTGTAGGGTATAGAGTGTAAGGTATAGAGTGTAGGGTATAGAGTGTAGAGTGTAGGGTATAGAGTGTAGGGTATAGAGTGTAGGGTATAGAGTGTAGGGTATAGAGTGTAGGGTAAAGAGTGTAGAGTGTAGGGTACAGAGTGCAGGGTGTAGAGGGTAGGGTATAGAGTGTAGAGTGTAGGGTGTAGAGTGTAGGGTATAGAGTGTAGGGTGTAGAGTGTATGGTGTAGGGTATAGAGTGTAGGGTATAGAGTGCAGGGTATAGAGTGTAGGGTGTAGAGTGTAGAGTGTAGGGTGTAGAGTGTAGGGTATAGAGTGTAGGGTATAGAGTGTAGGGTATAGAGTGTAGGGTGTAGGGATTAGAGTGTAGGGTGTAGAGTGTATGGTATAGAGTGTAGGGTATAGAGTGTAGGGTATAGAGTGTATGTTATAGAGTGTAGGGTATAGAGTGTAGAGTGTAGGGTATAGAGTGTAGGGTATAGAGTGTAGGGTATAGAGTGTAGGGTATAGAGTGTAGGGTATAGGGTGCAGGGTATAGAGTGTAGGGTATAGAGTGTAGGGTAAAGAGTGTAGAGTGTAGGGTATAGAGTGTAGGGTACAGAGTGTAGGGTGTAGAGTGTAGGGTGTAGAGTGTAGGGTGTAGAGTGTAGCGTATAGAGTGTAGGGTATAGAGTGTAGGGTATAGAGTGTAGGGTATAGAGTGTAGGGTATAGAGTGTAGGGTGTAGAGTGTAGGGTATAGAGTGTAGGGTATAGAGTGTAGGGTATAGAGTGTAGGGTATAGAGTGTAGGGTGTAGAGTGTAGGGTGTAGAGTGTAGGGTATAGAGTGTAGGGAGTAGAGTGTAGGGTATAGAGTGTAGAGTGTAGGGTATAGAGTGTAGAGTGTAGGGAGTAGAGTGTAGAGTGTAGGGTATAGAGTGTAGAGTGTAGGGTGTAGGGTATAGAGTGTAGGGTATAGAGTGTAGGGTGTAGAGTGTAGGGTATAGAGTGTAGAGTGTAGGGTATAGAGTGTAGGGTACAGAGTGCAGAGTGTAGGGTATAGAGTGTAGGGTATATAGTGTAGAGTGTAGGGTATAGAGTGTAAAGTGTAGGGTATAGAGTGTAGGGTATAGAGTGTAGGGTATAGAGTGTAGAGTGTAGGGTATAGAGTGTAGGGTATAGAGTGTAGGGTATAGAGTGTATGGTATAGAGTGTAGAGTGTAGGGTATAGAGTGTAGGGTATAGAGTGTAGAGTGTAGGGATTAGAGTGTAGGGTATAGAGTGTAGGGTATAGAGTGTAGAGTGTAGGGTATAGAGTGTAGGGTATAGAGTGTAGAGTGTAGGGTATAGAGTGTAGGGTATAGAGTGTAGGGTGTAGGATATAGAGTGTAGGCTATCGAGTGTAGGCTATAGAGTGTAGGCTATAGAGTGTAGAGTATAGAGTGTAGGGTATAGAGTGTAAGGTATAGAATGTAGAGTGTAAAGTGTAGGGTATAGAGTGTAGTGTATAGAGTGTATGTTATAGAGTGTAGGGTATAGAGTGTAGAGTGTAAGGTATAGAGTGTAGTGTATAGAGTGTATGTTATAGAGTGTAGGGTGTAGAGTGTAGAGTGTAGGGTATAGAGTGTAGGGTATAGAGTGTAGGGTATAGAGTGTAGGGTATACAGTGTATGGTATAGAGTGTAGGGTATAGAGTGTAGAGTGTAGGGTATAGAGTGTAGGGTATAGAGTGTGGGGTATAGAGTGTAGGGTATAGATTGTAGGGTATAGGGTATAGAGTGTATGGTGTAGAGTGTAAGGTATAGAGTGTATAGTGTAGGGTATAGAGTGTAGGTTACAGAGTGTAGGGTATAAAGTGTAGAGTGTAGGGTATAGAGTGTATGGTATAGAGTGTAGGGTGTAGAGTGTATGGTATAGAGTGTAGGGTATAGAGTGTAGTGTATAGAGTGTAGTGTATAGAGTGTAGGGTATAGAATGTAGGGTATAGAGTGTAGAGTGTAGGGTATAGAGTGTATGCTGTAGAGTGTATGGTGTAGAGTGTATGGTATAGAGTGTAGGGTATAGAGTGTAGAGTGTACGGTATAGAGTGTAGGGTATAGAGTGTAGGGTATAGAGTGTATGTTATAGGGTATAGAGTGTAGAGTGTAGGGTATAGAGTTTAGAGTGTAGGGTATAGAGTGTAGGGTATAGAGTGTAAGGTATAGAGTGTAGGGTGTAGAGTGTAGGGTATAGAGTGTAGGGTATAGAGTGTATGGTATAGAGTGTAGGGTATAGCGTGTATGGTATAGAGTGTAGGGTAAAGAGTGTAGAGTGTAGGGTATAGAGTGTAGGGTATAGAGTGTAGAGTGTAGGGTATAGAGTGTAGGGTATAGAGTGTAGGGTGTAGAGTGTAGGGTGTAGAGTGTAGGGATTAGAGTGTAGGGTATAGAGTGTAGAGTGTAGGGTTTAGAGTGTAGGGTATAGAGTGTAGAGTGTAGGGATTAGATTGTAGGGTATAGAGTGTAGGGTATAGAGTGTATGGTATAGAGTGTAGGGTATACAGTGTAGAGTGTATGGTATAGAGTGTAGGGTATAAAGTGTAGAGTGTAGGGTATAGAGTGTATGGTATAGAGTGTAGGGTGTAGAGTGTATGGTATAGAGTGTAGAGTGTAGGGTATAGAGTGTAGGGTGTAGAGTGTAGGGTATAGAGTGTAGGGTGTAGAGTGTAGGGTGTAGGGTATAGAGTGTAGGGTATAGAGTGCAGGGTATAGAGTGTAGGGTGTAGAGTGTAGAGTGTAGGGTGTAGAGTGTAGGGTATAGAGTGTAGGTTATAGAGTGTAAGGTATAGAGTGTAGGGTGTAGGGATTAGAGTGTAGGGTGTAGAGTGTATGGTATAGAGTGTAGGGTATAGAGTGTAGGGTATAGAATGTATGTTATAGAGTGTAGGGTATAGAGTGTAGAGTGTAGGGTATAGAGTTTAGAGTGTAGGGTATAGAGTGTAGGGTATAGAGTGTAGGGTATAGAGTGTAGGGTATAGAGTGTAGGGTAGAGGGTGTACGGTATAGAGTGTAGGGTATAGAGTGTAGGGTAAAGAGTGTAGAGTGTATTGTATAGAGTGTAGGGTACAGAGTGTAGGGTGTAGAGTGTAGGGTGTAGAGTGTAGGGTGTAGAGTGTAGCGTATAGAGTGTAGGGTATAGAGTGTAGGGTATAGAGTGTAGGGTATAGAGTGTAGGGTATAGAGTGTAGGGTGTAGAGTGTAGGGTGTAGAGTGTAGGGTATAGAGTGTAGGGTATAGAGTGTAGGGTATAGAGTGTAGGGTATAGAGTGTAGGGTGTAGAGTGTAGGGTGTAGAGTGTAGGGTATAGAGTGTAGGGAGTAGAGTGTAGGGTATAGAGTGTAGAGTGTAGGGTATAGAGTGTAGAGTGTAGGGAGTAGAGTGTAGAGTGTAGGGTATAGAGTGTAGAGTGTAGGGTGTAGGGTATAGAGTGTAGGGTATAGAGTGTAGGGTGTAGAGTGTAGGGTATAGAGTGTAGAGTGTAGGGTATAGAGTGTAGGGTATAGAGTGTAGGGTATAGAGTGTAGGGTGTAGAGTGTAGGGTATGGAGTGCAGGTTGTAGAGTGTAGGGTATAGAGTGTAGGGTGTAGAGTGTAGGGTATAGAGTGTATAGTGTAGGGTATAGAGTGTAGGGTATAGAGTGTAGGGTATAGAGTGTATCGTGTAGGGTATAGAGTGTATGCTATAGAGTGTATGGTGTAGAGTGTATGGTGTAGAGTGTATGGTGTAGAGTGTAGGGTATAGAGTGTAGGGTATAGAGTGTATGGTATAGAGTGTAGAGTGTAGGGTATAGAGTGTAGGGTATAGAGTGTAGAGTGTAGGGATTAGAGTGTAGGGTATAGAGTGTAGGGTATAGAGTGTAGAGTGTAGGGTATAGAGTGTAGGGTATAGAGTGTAGAGTGTAGGGTATAGAGTGTAGGGTATAGAGTGTAGGGTGTAGGATATAGAGTGTAGGCTATCGAGTGTAGGCTATAGAGTGTAGGCTATAGAGTGTAGAGTATAGAGTGTAGGGTATAGAGTGTAGGGTATAGAATGTAGAGTGTAAAGTGTAGGGTATAGAGTGTAGTGTATAGAGTGTATGTTATAGAGTGTAGAGTATAGAGTGTAGAGTGTAAGGTATAGAGTGTAGTGTATAGAGTGTATGTTATAGAGTGTAGGGTGTAGAGTGTAGAGTGTAGGGTATAGAGTGTAGGGTATAGAGTGTAGGGTATAGAGTGTAGGGTATACAGTGTATGGTATAGAGTGTAGGGTATAGAGTGTAGAGTGTAGGGTATAGAGTGTAGGGTATAGAGTGTGGGGTATAGAGTGTAGGGTATAGATTGTAGGGTATAGGGTATAGAGTGTATGGTGTAGAGTGTAAGGTATAGAGTGTATAGTGTAGGGTATAGAGTGTAGGGTATAGAGTGTAGGTTATAGAGTGTAGGGTATAGAGTGTAGAGTGTAGGGTATAGAGTGTATGGTATAGAGTGTAGGGTGTAGAGTGTATGGTATAGAGTGTAGGGTATAGAGTGTAGTGTATAGAGTGTAGTGTATAGAGTGTAGGGTATAGAGTGTAGGGTATAGAGTGTAGAGTGTAGGGTATAGAGTGTATGCTGTAGAGTGTATGGTGTAGAGTGTATGGTATAGAGTGTAGGGTATAGAGTGTAGAGTGTACGGTATAGAGTGTAGGGTATAGAGTGTAGGGTATAGAGTGTATGTTATAGGGTATAGAGTGTAGAGTGTAGGGTATAGAGTTTAGAGTGTAGGGTATAGAGTGTAGGGTATAGAGTGTAAGGTATAGAGTGTAGGGTGTAGAGTGTAGGGTATAGAGTGTAGGGTATAGAGTGTATGGTATAGAGTGTAGGGTATAGCGTGTATGGTATAGAGTGTAGGGTATAGAGTGTAGAGTGTAGGGTATAGAGTGTAGGGTATAGAGTGTAGAGTGTAGGGTATAGAGTGTAGGGTATAGAGTGTAGGGTGTAGAGTGTAGGGTGTAGAGTGTAGGGATTAGAGTGTAGGGTATAGAGTGTAGAGTGTAGGGTTTAGAGTGTAGGGTATAGAGTGTAGAGTGTAGGGATTAGATTGTAGGGTATAGAGTGTAGGGTATAGAGTGTATGGTATAGAGTGTAGGGTATACAGTGTAGAGTGTATGGTATAGAGTGTAGGGTATAAAGTGTAGAGTGTAGGGTATAGAGTGTATGGTATAGAGTGTAGGGTGTAGAGTGTATGGTATAGAGTGTAGAGTGTAGGGTATAGAGTGTAGGGTATAGAGTGTAGGGTATAGAGTGTAGAGTGTAGGGTATAGAGTGTAGGGTACAGAGTGCAGAGTGTAGGGTATAGAGTGTAGGGTATATAGTGTAGAGTGTGGGGTAAAGAGTGTAAAGTGTAGGGTATAGAGTGTAGGGTATAGAGTGTAGGGTATAGAGTGTAGAGTGTATGGTATAGAGTGTAGGGTATAGAGTGTAGGGTATAGAGTGTAGGGTATAGAGTGTAGAGTGTAGGGTATAGAGTGTAGGGTATAGAGTGTAGGGTATAGAGTGTAAGGTATAGAGTGTAGGGTATAGAGTGTAGAGTGTAGGGTATAGAGTGTAGGGTATAGAGTGTAGGGTATAGAGTGTAGGGTATAGAGTGTAGGGTAAAGAGTGTAGAGTGTAGGGTACAGAGTGCAGGGTGTAGAGGGTAGGGTATAGAGTGTAGAGTGTAGGGTGTAGAGTGTAGGGTATAGAGTGTAGGGTGTAGAGTGTATGGTGTAGGGTATAGAGTGTAGGGTATAGAGTGCAGGGTATAGAGTGAAGGGTGTAGAGTGTAGAGTGTAGGGTGTAGAGTGTAGGGTATAGAGTGTAGGGTATAGAGTGTAGGGTATAGAGTGTAGGGTGTAGGGATTAGAGTGTAGGGTGTAGAGTGTATGGTATAGAGTGTAGGGTATAGAGTGTAGGGTATAGAGTGTATGTTATAGAGTGTAGGGTATAGAGTGTAGAGTGTAGGGTATAGAGTGTAGGGTATAGAGTGTAGGGTATAGAGTGTAGGGTATAGAGTGTAGGGTATAGGGTGCAGGGTATAGAGTGTAGGGTATAGAGTGTAGGGTAAAGAGTGTAGAGTGTAGGGTATAGAGTGTAGGGTACAGAGTGTAGGGTGTAGAGTGTAGGGTGTAGAGTGTAGGGTGTAGAGTGTAGCGTATAGAGTGTAGGGTATAGAGTGTAGGGTATAGAGTGTAGGGTATAGAGTGTAGGGTATAGAGTGTAGGGTGTAGAGTGTAGGGTATAGAGTGTAGGGTATAGAGTGTAGGGTATAGAGTGTAGGGTATAGAGTGTAGGGTGTAGAGTGTAGGGTGTAGAGTGTAGGGTATAGAGTGTAGGGAGTAGAGTGTAGGGTATAGAGTGTAGAGTGTAGGGTATAGAGTGTAGAGTGTAGGGAGTAGAGTGTAGAGTGTAGGGTATAGAGTGTAGAGTGTAGGGTGTAGGGTATAGAGTGTAGGGTATAGAGTGTAGGGTGTAGAGTGTAGGGTATAGAGTGTAGAGTGTAGGGTATAGAGTGTAGGGTACAGAGTGCAGAGTGTAGGGTATAGAGTGTAGGGTATATAGTGTAGAGTGTAGGGTATAGAGTGTAAAGTGTAGGGTATAGAGTGTAGGGTATAGAGTGTAGGGTATAGAGTGTAGAGTGTAGGGTATAGAGTGTAGGGTATAGAGTGTATGGTATAGAGTGTAGAGTGTAGGGTATAGAGTGTAGGGTATAGAGTGTAGAGTGTAGGGATTAGAGTGTAGGGTATAGAGTGTAGGGTATAGAGTGTAGAGTGTAGGGTATAGAGTGTAGGGTATAGAGTGTAGAGTGTAGGGTATAGAGTGTAGGGTATAGAGTGTAGGGTGTAGGATATAGAGTGTAGGCTATCGAGTGTAGGCTATAGAGTGTAGGCTATAGAGTGTAGAGTATAGAGTGTAGGGTATAGAGTGTAAGGTATAGAATGTAGAGTGTAAAGTGTAGGGTATAGAGTGTAGTGTATAGAGTGTATGTTATAGAGTGTAGGGTATAGAGTGTAGAGTGTAAGGTATAGAGTGTAGTGTATAGAGTGTATGTTATAGAGTGTAGGGTGTAGAGTGTAGAGTGTAGGGTATAGAGTGTAGGGTATAGAGTGTAGGGTATAGAGTGTAGGGTATACAGTGTATGGTATAGAGTGTAGGGTATAGAGTGTAGAGTGTAGGGTATAGAGTGTAGGGTATAGAGTGTGGGGTATAGAGTGTAGGGTATAGATTGTAGGGTATAGGGTATAGAGTGTATGGTGTAGAGTGTAAGGTATAGAGTGTATAGTGTAGGGTATAGAGTGTAGGTTACAGAGTGTAGGGTATAAAGTGTAGAGTGTAGGGTATAGAGTGTATGGTATAGAGTGTAGGGTGTAGAGTGTATGGTATAGAGTGTAGGGTATAGAGTGTAGTGTATAGAGTGTAGTGTATAGAGTGTAGGGTATAGAGTGTAGGGTATAGAGTGTAGAGTGTAGGGTATAGAGTGTATGCTGTAGAGTGTATGGTGTAGAGTGTATGGTATAGAGTGTAGGGTATAGAGTGTAGATTGTATGGTATAGAGTGTAGGGTATAGAGTGTAGGGTATAGAGTGTATGTTATAGGGTATAGAGTGTAGAGTCTAGGGTATAGAGTTTAGAGTGTAGGGTATAGAGTGTAGGGTATAGAGTGTAAGGTATAGAGTGTAGGGTGTAGAGTGTAGGGTATAGAGTGTAGGGTATAGAGTGTATGGTATAGAGTGTAGGGTATAGCGTGTATGGTATAGAGTGTAGGGTATAGAGTGTAGAGTGTAGGGTATAGAGTGTAGGGTATAGAGTGTAGAGTGTAGGGTATAGAGTGTAGGGTATAGAGTGTAGGGTGTAGAGTGTAGGGTGTAGAGTGTAGGGATTAGAGTGTAGGGTATAGAGTGTAGAGTGTAGGGTTTAGAGTGTAGGGTATAGAGTGTAGAGTGTAGGGATTAGATTGTAGGGTATAGAGTGTAGGGTATAGAGTGTATGGTATAGAGTGTAGGGTATACAGTGTAGAGTGTATGGTATAGAGTGTAGTGTATAAAGTGTAGAGTGTAGGGTATAGAGTGTATGGTATAGAGTGTAGGGTGTAGAGTGTATGGTATAGAGTGTAGAGTGTAGGGTATAGAGTGTAGGGTATAGAGTGTAGGGTATAGAGTGTAGAGTGTAGGGTATAGAGTGTAGGGTACAGAGTGCAGAGTGTAGGGTATAGAGTGTAGGGTATATAGTGTAGAGTGTGGGGTAAAGAGTGTAAAGTGTAGGGTATAGAGTGTAGGGTATAGAGTGTAGGGTATAGAGTGTAGAGTGTAGGGTATAGAGTGTAGGGTATAGAGTGTAGGGTATAGAGTGTAGGGTATAGAGTGTAGATTGTAGGGTATAGAGTGTAGGGTATAGAGTGTAGGGTATAGAGTGTAAGGTATAGAGTGTAGGGTATAGAGTGTAGAGTGTAGGGTATAGAGTGTAGGGTATAGAGTGTAGGGTATAGAGTGTAGGGTATAGAGTGTAGGGTAAAGAGTGTAGAGTGTAGGGTACAGAGTGCAGGGTGTAGAGGGTAGGGTATAGAGTGTAGAGTGTAGGGTGTAGAGTGTAGGGTATAGAGTGTAGGGTGTAGAGTGTATGGTGTAGGGTATAGAGTGTAGGGTATAGAGTGCAGGGTATAGAGTGTAGGGTGTAGAGTGTAGAGTGTAGGGTGTAGAGTGTAGGGTATAGAGTGTAGGGTATAGAGTGTAGGGTATAGAGTGTAGGGTGTAGGGATTAGAGTGTAGAGTGTAGAGTGTATGTTATAGAGTGTAGGGTATAGAGTGTAGGGTATAGAGTGTAGGGTATAGAGTGTAGGGTATAGAGTGTAGGGTGTAGAGTGTAGGGTGTAGAGTGTAGGGTATAGAGTGTAGGGAGTAGAGTGTAGGGTATAGAGTGTAGAGTGTAGGGTATAGAGTGTAGAGTGTAGGGAGTAGAGTGTAGAGTGTAGGGTATAGAGTGTAGAGTGTAGGGTGTAGGGTATAGAGTGTAGGGTATAGAGTGTAGGGTGTAGAGTGTAGGGTATAGAGTGTAGAGTGTAGGGTATAGAGTGTAGGGTACAGAGTGCAGAGTGTAGGGTATAGAGTGTAGGGTATAGAGTGTAGAGTGTAGGGTATAGAGTGTAAAGTGTAGGGTATAGAGTGTAGGGTATAGAGTGTAGGGTATAGAGTGTAGAGTGTAGGGTATAGAGTGTAGGGTATAGAGTGTAGGGTATAGAGTGTACGGTATAGAGTGTAGAGTGTAGGGTATAGAGTGTAGGGTATAGAGTGTAGAGTGTAGGGATTAGAGTGTAGGGTATAGAGTGTAGGGTATAGAGTGTAGAGTGTAGGGTATAGAGTGTAGGGTATAGAGTGTAGAGTGTAGGTATAGAGTGTAGGGTATAGAGTGTAGGGTGTAGGATATAGAGTGTAGGCTATCGAGTGTAGGCTATAGAGTGTAGGCTATAGAGTGTAGAGTATAGAGTGTAGGGTATAGAGTGTAAGGTATAGAATGTAGAGTGTAAAGTGTAGGGTATAGAGTGTAGTGTATAGAGTGTATGTTATAGAGTGTAGGGTATAGAGTGTAGAGTGTAAGGTATAGAGTGTAGTGTATAGAGTGTATGTTATAGAGTGTAGGGTGTAGAGTGTAGAGTGTAGGGTATAGAGTGTAGGGTATAGAGTGTAGGGTATAGAGTGTAGGGTATACAGTGTATGGTATAGAGTGTAGGGTATAGAGTGTAGAGTGTAGGGTATAGAGTGTAGGGTATAGAGTGTGGGGTATAGAGTGTAGGGTATAGATGGTAGGGTATAGGGTATAGAGTGTATGGTGTAGAGTGTAAGGTATAGAGTGTATAGTGTAGGGTATAGAGTGTAGGTTACAGAGTGTAGGGTATAGAGTGTAGAGTGTAGGGTATAGAGTGTATGGTATAGAGTGTAGGGTGTAGAGTGTATGGTATAGAGTGTAGGGTATAGAGTGTAGTGTATAGAGTGTAGTGTATAGAGTGTAGGGTATAGAGTGTAGGGTATAGAGTGTAGAGTGTAGGGTATAGAGTGTATGCTGTAGAGTGTATGGTGTAGAGTGTATGGTATAGAGTGTAGGGTATAGAGTGTAGATTGTATGGTATAGAGTGTAGGGTATAGAGTGTAGGGTATAGAGTGTATGTTATAGGGTATAGAGTGTAGAGTCTAGGGTATAGAGTTTAGAGTGTAGGGTATAGAGTGTAGGGTATAGAGTGTAAGGTATAGAGTGTAGGGTGTAGAGTGTAGGGTATAGAGTGTAGGGTATAGAGTGTATGGTATAGAGTGTAGGGTATAGCGTGTATGGTATAGAGTGTAGGGTATAGAGTGTAGAGTGTAGGGTATAGAGTGTAGGGTATAGAGTGTAGAGTGTAGGGTATAGAGTGCAGGGTATAGAGTGTAGGGTGTAGAGTGTAGGGTGTAGAGTGTAGGGATTAGAGTGTAGGGTATAGAGTGTAGAGTGTAGGGTTTAGAGTGTAGGGTATAGAGTGTAGAGTGTAGGGATTAGATTGTAGGGTATAGAGTGTAGGGAATAGAGTGTATGGTATAGAGTGTAGGGTATACAGTGTAGAGTGTATGGTATAGAGTGTAGCTTATAAAGTGTAGAGTGTAGGGTATAGAGTGTATGGTATAGAGTGTAGGGTGTAGAGTGTATGGTATAGAGTGTAGAGTGTAGGGTATAGAGTGTAGGGTATAGAGTGTAGGGTATAGAGTGTAGAGCGTAGGGTATAGAGTGTAGGGTACAGAGTGCAGAGTGTAGGGTATAGAGTGTAGGGTATATAGTGTAGAGTGTGGGGTAAAGAGTGTAAAGTGTAGGGTATAGAGTGTAGGGTATAGAGTGTAGGGTATAGAGTGTAGAGTGTAGGGTATAGAGTGTAGGGTATAGAGTGTAGGGTATAGAGTGTAGGGTATAGAGTGTAGATTGTAGGGTATAGAGTGTAGGGTATAGAGTGTAGGGTATAGAGTGTAAGGTATAGAGTGTAGGGTATAGAGTGTAGAGTGTAGGGTATAGAGTGTAGGGTATAGAGTGTAGGGTATAGAGTGTAGGGTATAGAGTGTAGGGTAAAGAGTGTAGAGTGTAGGGTACAGAGTGCAGGGTGTAGAGGGTAGGGTATCGAGTGTAGAGTGTAGGGTGTAGAGTGTAGGGTATAGAGTGTAGGGTGTAGAGTGTATGGTGTAGGGTATAGAGTGTAGGGTATAGAGTGCAGGGTATAGAGTGTAGGGTGTAGAGTGTAGAGTGTAGGGTGTAGAGTGTAGGGTATAGAGTGTAGGGTATAGAGTGTAGGGTATAGAGTGTAGGGTGTAGGGATTAGAGTGTAGAGTGTAGAGTGTATGTTATAGAGTGTAGGGTATAGAGTGTAGGGTATAGAGTGTAGGGTATAGAGTGTATGTTATAGAGTGTAGGGTATAGAGTGTAGAGTGTAGGGTATAGAGTTTAGAGTGTAGGGTATAGAGTGTAGGGTATAGAGTGTAGGGTATAGAGTGTAGGGTATAGGGTGCAGGGTTTAGAGTGTAGGGTATAGAGTGTAGGGTAAAGAGTGTAGAGTGTAGGGTATAGAGTGTAGGGTACAGAGTGTAGGGTGTAGAGTGTAGGGTGTAGAGTGTAGGGTGTAGAGTGTAGCGTATAGAGTGTAGGGTATAGAGTGTGGGGTATAGAGTGTAGGGTATAGAGTGTAGGGTATAGAGTGTAGGGTGTAGAGTGTAGGGTGTAGGTTATAGAGTGTAGGGTATAGAGTGTAGGGTATAGAGTGTAGGGTGTAGAGTGTAGGGTGTAGAGTGTAGGGTATAGAGTGTAGGGAGTAGAGTGTAGGGTATAGAGTGTAGAGTGTAGGGTATAGAGTGTAGAGTGTAGGGAGTAGAGTGTAGAGTGTAGGGTATAGAGTGTAGAGTGTAGGGTGTAGGGTATAGAGTGTAGGGTATAGAGTGTAGGGTGTAGAGTGTAGGGTATAGAGTGTAGAGTGTAGGGTATAGAGTGTAGGGTACAGAGTGCAGAGTGTAGGGTATAGAGTGTAGGGTATATAGTGTAGAGTGTAGGGTATAGAGTGTAAAGTGTAGGGTATAGAGTGTAGGGTATAGAGTGTAGGGTATAGAGTGTAGAGTGTAGGGTATAGAGTGTAGGGTATAGAGTGTAGGGTATAGAGTGTAGGGTATAGAGTGTAGAGTGTAGGGTATAGAGTGTAGGGTATAGAGTGTAGGGTATAGAGTGTAGGGTATAGAGTGTAGGGTAAAGAGTGTAGAGTGTAGGGTATAGAGTGTAGGGTACAGAGTGTAGGGTGTAGAGTGTAGGGTGTAGAGTGTAGGGTGTAGAGTGTAGCGTATAGAGTGTAGGGTATAGAGTGTAGGGTATAGAGTGTAGGGTATAGAGTGTAGGGTATAGAGTGTAGGGTGTAGAGTGTAGGGTGTAGAGTGTAGGGTATAGAGTGTAGGGTATAGAGTGTAGGGTATAGAGTGTAGGGTATAGAGTGTAGAGTGTAGGGTGTAGGGTATAGAGTGTAGGGTATAGAGTGTAGGGTGTAGAGTGTAGGGTATAGAGTGTAGAGTGTAGTGTATAGAGTGTAGGGTACAGAGTGCAGAGTGTAGGGTATAGAGTGTAGGGTATATAGTGTAGAGTGTAGGGTATAGAGTGTAAAGTGTAGGGTATAGAGTGTAGGGTATAGAGTGTAGAGTGTAGGGTATAGAGTGTAGGGTATAGAGTGTAGGGTATAGAGTGTAGGGTATAGAGTGTAGAGTGTAGGGTATAGAGTGTAGGGTATAGAGTGTAGGGTATAGAGTGTAGGGTATAGAGTGTAGAGTGTAGGGTATAGAGTGTAGGGTATAGAGTGTAGGGTATAGAGTGTAGGGTATAGAGTTTAGAGTGTAGGGTATAGAGTGTAGGGTATAGAGTGTAAGGTATAGAGTGTAGAGTGTAGGGTATAGAGTGTAGGGTATAGAGTGTAGGGTATAGAGTGTAGGGTAAAGAGTGTAGAGTGTAGGGTACAGAGTGCAGGGTGTAGAGGGTAGGGTATAGAGTGTAGAGTGTAGGGTGTAGATTGTAGGGTATAGAGTGTAGGGTGTAGAGTGTAGGGTGTAGGGTATAGAGTGTAGGGTATAGAGTGCAGGGTATAGAGTGTAGGGTGTAGAGTGTAGAGTGTAGGGTGTAGAGTGTAGGGTATAGAGTGTAGGGTATAGAGTGTAGGGTATAGAGTGTAGGGTGTAGGAATTAGAGTGTAGGGTGTAGAGTGTATGGTATAGAGTGTAGGGTATAGAGTGTAGGGTATAGAGTGTAGGGTATAGAGTGTATGTTATAGAGTGTAGGGTATAGAGTGTAGAGTGTAGGGTATAGAGTTTAGAGTGTAGGGTATAGAGTGTAGGGTATAGAGTGTAGGGTATAGAGTGTAGGGTATAGGGTGCAGGGTATAGAGTGTAGGGTATAGAGTGTAGGGTAAAGAGTGTAGAGTGTAGGGTATAGAGTGTAGGGTACAGAGTGTAGGGTGTAGAGTGTAGGGTGTAGAGTGTAGGGTGTAGAGTGTAGGGTATAGAGTGTAGGGTATAGAGTGTAGGGTATAGAGTGTAGGGTATAGAGTGTAGGGTGTAGAGTGTAGGGTGTAGAGTGTAGGGTATAGAGTGTAGGGTATAGAGTGTAGGGTATAGAGTGTAGGGTATAGAGTGTAGGGTGTAGAGTGTAGGGTGTAGAGTGTAGGGTATAGAGTGTAGGGAGTAGAGTGTAGGGTATAGAGTGTAGAGTGTAGGGTATAGAGTGTAGAGTGTAGGGAGTAGAGTGTAGAGTGTAGGGTATAGAGTGTAGAGTGTAGGGTGTAGGGTATAGAGTGTAGGGTATAGAGTGTAGGGTGTAGAGTGTAGGGTATAGAGTGTAGAGTGTAGGGTATAGAGTGTAGGGTACAGAGTGCAGAGTGTAGGGTATAGAGTGTAGGGTATATAGTGTAGAGTGTAGGGTATAGAGTGTAAAGTGTAGGGTATAGAGTGTAGGGTATAGAGTGTAGGGTATAGAGTGTAGAGTGTAGGTTATAGAGTGTAGGGTATAGAGTGTAGGGTATAGAGTGTATGGTATAGAGTGTAGAGTGTAGGGTATAGAGTGTAGGGTATAGAGTGTAGAGTGTAGGGATTAGAGTGTAGGGTATAGAGTGTAGGGCATAGAGTGTAGAGTGTAGGGTATAGAGTGTAGGGTATAGAGTGTAGAGTGTAGGGTATAGAGTGTAGGGTATAGAGTGTAGGGTGTAGGATATAGAGTGTAGGCTATAGAGTGTAGGCTATAGAGTGTAGAGTATAGAGTGTAGGGTATAGAGTGTAAGGTATAGAATGTAGAGTGTAAAGTGTAGGGTATAGAGTGTAGTGTATAGAGTGTATGTTATAGAGTGTAGGGTATAGAGTGTAGAGTGTAAGGTATAGAGTGTAGTGTATAGAGTGTATGTTATAGAGTGTAGGGTGTAGAGTGTAGAGTGTAGGGTATAGAGTGTAGGGTATAGAGTGTAGGGTATAGAGTGTAGGGTATACAGTGTATGGTATAGAGTGTAGGGTATAGAGTGTAGAGTGTAGGGTATAGAGTGTAGGGTATAGAGTGTGGGGTATAGAGTGTATGGTATAGATTGTAGGGTATAGGGTATAGAGTGTATGGTGTAGAGTGTAAGGTATAGAGTGTATAGTGTAGGGTATAGAGTGTAGGTTATAGAGTGTAGGGTATAGAGTGTAGAGTGTAGGGTATAGAGTGTATGGTATAGAGTGTAGGGTGTAGAGTGTATGGTATAGAGTGTAGGGTATAGAGTGTAGTGTATAGAGTGTAGTGTATAGAGTGTAGGGTATAGAGTGTAGGGTATAGAGTGTAGAGTGTAGGGTATAGAGTGTATGCTGTAGAGTGTATGGTGTAGAGTGTATGGTATAGAGTGTAGGGTATAGAGTGTAGAGTGTACGGTATAGAGTGTAGGGTATAGAGTGTAGGGTATAGAGTGTATGTTATAGGGTATAGAGTGTAGAGTCTAGGGTATAGAGTTTAGAGTGTAGGGTATAGAGTGTAGGGTATAGAGTGTAAGGTATAGAGTGTAGGGTGTAGAGTGTAGGGTATAGAGTGTAGGGTATAGAGTGTATGGTATAGAGTGTAGGGTATAGCGTGTATGGTATAGAGTGTAGGGTATAGAGTGTAGAGTGTAGGGTATAGAGTGTAGGGTATAGAGTGTAGAGTGTAGGGTATAGAGTGTAGGGTATAGAGTGTAGGGTGTAGAATGTAGGGTGTAGAGTGTAGGGATTAGAGTGTAGGGTATAGAGTGTAGAGTGTAGGGTTTAGAGTGTAGGGTATAGAGTGTAGAGTGTAGGGATTAGATTGTAGGGTATAGAGTGTAGGGTATAGAGTGTATGGTATAGAGTGTAGGGTATACAGTGTAGAGTGTATGGTATAGAGTGTAGTGTATAAAGTGTAGAGTGTAGGGTATAGAGTGTATGGTATAGAGTGTAGGGTGTAGAGTGTATGGTATAGAGTGTAGAGTGTAGGGTATAGAGTGTAGGGTATAGAGTGTAGGGTATAGAGTGTAGAGTGTAGGGTATAGAGTGTAGGGTACAGAGTGCAGAGTGTAGGGTATAGAGTGTAGGGTATATAGTGTAGAGTGTGGGGTAAAGAGTGTAAAGTGTAGGGTATAGAGTGTAGGGTATAGAGTGTAGGGTATAGAGTGTAGAGTGTAGGGTATAGAGTGTAGGGTATAGAGTGTAGGGTATAGAGTGTAGGGTATAGAGTGTAGATTGTAGGGTATAGAGTGTAGGGTATAGAGTGTAGGGTATAGAGTGTAAGGTATAGAGTGTAGGGTATAGAGTGTAGAGTGTAGGGTATAGAGTGTAGGGTATAGAGTGTAGGGTATAGAGTGTAGGGTATAGAGTGTAGGGTAAAGAGTGTAGAGTGTAGGGTACAGAGTGCAGGGTGTAGAGGGTAGGGTATAGAGTGTAGAGTGTAGGGTGTAGAGTGTAGGGTATAGAGTGTAGGGTGTAGAGTGTATGGTGTAGGGTATAGAGTGTAGGGTATAGAGTGCAGGGTATAGAGTGTAGGGTGTAGAGTGTAGGGTGTAGAGTGTAGGGTATAGAGTGTAGGGTATAGAGTGTAGGGTATAGAGTGTAGGGTGTAGGGATTAGAGTGTAGGGTGTAGAGTGTATGGTATAGAGTGTAGGGTATAGGGTGCAGGGTATAGAGTGTAGGGTATAGAGTGTAGGGTAAAGAGTGTAGAGTGTAGGGTATAGAGTGTAGGGTACATAGTGTAGGGTGTAGAGTGTAGAGTGTAGGGTGTAGAGTGTAGCGTATAGAGTGTAGGGTATAGAGTGTAGGGTATAGAGTGTAGGGTATAGAGTGTAGGGTATAGAGTGTAGGGTGTAGAGTGTAGGGTGTAGGGTATAGAGTGTAGGGTATAGAGTGTAGGGTATAGAGTGTAGGGTGTAGAGTGTAGGGTGTAGAGTGTAGGGTATAGAGTGTAGGGAGTAGAGTGTAGGGTATAGAGTGTAGAGTGTAGGGTATAGAGTGTAGAGTGTAGGGAGTAGAGTGTAGAGTGTAGGGTATAGAGTGTAGAGTGTAGGGTGTAGGGTATAGAGTGTAGGGTATAGAGTGTAGGGTTTAGAGTGTAGGGTATAGAGTGTAGGGTACAGAGTGCAGAGTGTAGGGTATAGAGTGTAGGGTATATAGTGTAGAGTGTAGGGTATAGAGTGTAAAGTGTAGGGTATAGAGTGTAGGGTATAGAGTGTAGGGTATAGAGTGTAGAGTGTAGGGTATAGAGTGTAGGGTATAGAGTGTAGGGTATAGAGTGTAGGGTATAGAGTGTAGAGTGTAGGGTATAGAGTGTAGGGTATAGAGTGTAGGGTATAGAGTGTAGGGTATAGAGTGTAGGGTAAAGAGTGTAGAGTGTAGGGTATAGAGTGTAGGGTACAGAGTGTAGGGTGTAGAGTGTAGGGTGTAGAGTGTAGGGTGTAGAGTGTAGCGTATAGAGTGTAGGGTATAGAGTGTAGGGTATAGAGTGTAGGGTATAGAGTGTAGGGTGTAGAGTGTAGGGTGTAGAGTGTAGGGTATAGAGTGTAGGGTATAGAGTGTAGGGTATAGAGTGTAGGGTATAGAGTGTAGAGTGTAGGGTGTAGGGTATAGAGTGTAGGGTATAGAGTGTAGGGTGTAGAGTGTAGGGTATAGAGTGTAGAGTGTAGGGTATAGAGTGTAGGGTACAGAGTGCAGAGTGTAGGGTATAGAGTGTAGGGTATATAGTGTAGAGTGTAGGGTATAGAGTGTAAAGTGTAGGGTATAGAGTGTAGGGTATAGAGTGTAGAGTGTAGGGTATAGAGTGTAGGGTATAGAGTGTATTGTATAGATTGTAGGGTATAGAGTGTAGAGTGTAGGGTATAGAGTGTAGGGTATAGAGTGTAGGGTATAGAGTGTAGGGTATAGAGTGTAGGGTATAGAGTGTAGAGTGTAGGGTATAGAGTGTAGGGTATAGAGTGTAGGGTATAGAGTGTAGGGTATAGAGTTTAGAGTGTAGGGTATAGAGTGTAGTTTATAGAGTGTAAGGTATAGAGTGTAGAGTGTAGGGTATAGAGTGTAGGGTATAGAGTGTAGGGTATAGAGTGTAGGGTAAAGAGTGTAGAGTGTAGGGTACAGAGTGCAGGGTGTAGAGGGTAGGGTATAGAGTGTAGAGTGTAGGGTGTAGATTGTAGGGTATAGAGTGTAGGGTGTAGAGTGTAGGGTGTAGGGTATAGAGTGTAGGGTATAGAGTGCAGGGTATAGAGTGTAGGGTGTAGAGTGTAGAGTGTAGGGTATAGAGTGTAGGGTATAGAGTGTAGGGTATAGAGTGTAGGGTGTAGGGATTAGAGTGTAGGGTGTAGAGTGTATGGTATAGAGTGTAGGGTATAGAGTGTAGGGTATAGAGTGTAGGGTATAGAGTGTATGTTATAGAGTGTAGGGTATAGAGTGTAGAGTGTAGGGTATAGAGTTTAGAGTGTAGGGTATAGAGTGTAGGGTATAGAGTGTAGGGTATAGAGTGTAGGGTATAGAGTGTAGGGTATAGGGTGTAGGGTATAGAGTGTAGGGTATAGAGTGTAGGGTAAAGAGTGTAGAGTGTAGGGTATAGAGTGTAGGGTACAGAGTGTAGGGTGTAGAGTGTAGGGTGTAGAGTGTAGGGTGTAGAGTGTAGCGTATAGAGTGTAGGGTATAGAGTGTAGGGTATAGAGTGTAGGGTATAGATTGTAGGGTGTAGAGTGTAGGGTGTAGAGTGTAGGGTATAGAGTGTAGGGTATAGAGTGTAGGGTATAGAGTGTAGGGTGTAGAGTGTAGGGTGTAGAGTGTAGGGTATAGAGTGTAGGGAGTAGAGTGTAGGGTATAGAGTGTAGAGTGTAGGGTATAGAGTGTAGACTGTAGGGAGTAGAGTGTAGAGTGTAGGGTATAGAGTGTAGAGTGTAGGGTGTAGGGTATAGAGTGTAGGGTATAGAGTGTAGGGTGTAGAGTGTAGGGTATAGAGTGTAGAGTGTAGGGTATAGAGTGTAGGGTGTAGGGTATAGAGTGTGGCGTATAGAGTATAGGGTGTAGAGTGTAGGGTATAGAGTGTAGGGTGTAGGGTATAGAGTGTAGAGTGTAGGGTATAGAGTGTAGGGTATAGAGTGTAGGGTATAGAGTGTAGGGTATAGAGTGTAGGGAATAGAGTGTAGGGTGTAAGGTGTAGAGTGTAGGGTATAGAGTGTAGGGTATATACTGTAGGGTATAGAGTGTAGGGTATATACTGTAGGGTATAGAGTATAGAGTGTAGGGTATAGAGTGTAGGGTATAGAGTGTAGGGTATAGAGTGTAGGGTATAGAGTGTAGGGTATAGGGTATAGAGTGTAAGGTGTAGAGTGTAGGGTGTAGAGTGTAGGGTATAGAGTGTAGGGTATAGAGTGTAGGGTGTAGGGTATAGAGTGTATGGTATAGAGTGTAGGGTATAGAGTGTAGAGTGTAGGGTATAGAGCTTAGGGTGTAGAGTGTAGGGTATAGAGTGTAGAGTTTAGGGTATAGAGTGTGGGGCATAGAGTGTATGGTATACAGTGTAGAGTGCAGGGTATAGAGTGTATAGTGTAGGGTATAGAGTGTAGGGTATAGAGTGTATGGTATAGAGTGTAGGGTATAAAGTTTAGAGTGTAGGGTATAGAGTGTAGGGTATAGAGTGTATGGTATAGAGTGTAGAGTGTAGGGTATAGAGTGTAGGGTATAGAGTGTAGAGTGTAGGGATTAGAGTGTAGGGTATAGAGTGTAGAGTGTAGGGTATACAGTGTAGGGTATAGAGTGTAGAGTGTAGGGTATAGAGTGTAGGGTATAGAGTGTAGGGTGTAGGATATAGAGTGTAGGCTATAGAGTGTAGGCTATAGAGTGTAGGCTATAGAGTGTAGAGTATAGAGTGTAGGGTATAGAGTGTAGGGTATAGAATGTAGAGTGTAAAGTGTAGGGTATAGAGTGTAGTGTATAGAGTGTATGTTATAGAGTGTAGGGTATAGAGTGTATGTTATAGAGTGTAGGGTGTAGAGTGTAGGGTATAGAGTGTAGGGTATAGAGTGTAGGGTATAGAGTGTAGGGTATAGAGTGTAGGGTATACAGTGTATGGTATAGAGTGTAGGGTATAGAGTGTAGAGTGTAGGGTATAGAGTGTAGGGTATAGAGTGTAGGGTGTAGAGTGTAGGGTGTAGAGTGTATGGTATAGAGTGTAGGGTATAGAGTGTAGGGTATAGAGTGTAGAGTGTAGGGTATATAGTGTAGGGTATAGAGCTTAGGGTGTAGAGTGTAGGATATAGAGTGTAGAGTTTAGGGTATAGAGTGTGGGGCATAGAGTGTATGGTATACAGTGTAGAGTGTAGAGTGTAGGGTATAGAGTGTATAGTGTAGGGTATAGAGTGTAGGGTGTAGAGTGTAGGGTGTAGAGTGTAGGGTGTAGAGTGTAGGCTGTAGAGTGTATGGTATAGAGTGTAGGGTATAGAGTGTAGAGTTTAGGGTAGAGAGTGTGGGGCATAGAGTGTATGGTATACAGTGTAGAGTGTAGGGTATAGAGTGTATAGTGTAGGGTATAGAGTGTAGGGTATAGAGTGTATGGTATAGAGTGTAGGGTATAAAGTGTAGAGTGTAGGGTATAGAGTGTATGGTATAGAGTGTAGGGTATAAAGTGTAGAGTGTAGGGTATAGAGTGTAGGGTATAGAGTGTAGGGTATAGAGTGTAGGGTAAAGAGTGTAGAGTGTAGGGTACAGAGTGCAGGGTGTAGAGTGTAGGGTATAGAGTGTAGAGTGTAGGTTGTAGAGTGTAGGGTATAGAGTGTAGGGTATAGAGTGTAGGGTATAGAGTGTAGGGTATAAAGTGTAGGGTGTAGGGTATAGAGTCTCAACCAATCACAACAACCTGACAAAAGCCGGAATTAGGAAGATGGCAGATGAAGGCCAGGAGAGGTATGTCAGTGACTGGAAGAATGATATCATCAGCTCACAGAAACTGACCATGTACCGGAGCCTACAGAGAGACTACAGACTGGCCCCATATCTGGAGAAACTCCCGGACCCCAGAGACCGCCAGATCCTGAGCCGATATAGACTCAGCGCCCACAGTCTGGCCATCGAATGTGGCCGACACAGGCAGAGCTACAAGCCCAGGGAGGAAAGACTGTGCCAACACTGTGACCAGGAGGCCATAGAGGACGAAACCCACTTCCTGCTACACTGCTCCAAATACTCAGCAGTGAGGGACACTCACTTCAGGAGACTCTCACATCTCTTCCCAGACTTCATCACCATGAAGGAGGAAGAGAAAACATATATCTTGCTGGGAGAAGAAGAGAGAGCGGTGGAGATAGCAGCGCGGTATGTGAGCGAATGCCATAGACTGCGAGAAAGAGAACTATGATGCCATGGACTATAGCCCCCAACCTGGATCTGCCCCATCCACCTCCCCTATGCCATGGACTATAGCCCCCACAATGGACCTGCCCCATCCACCTCCCCTATGCCATGGACTATAGCCCCCAACCTGAACCTGCCCCATCCACCTCCCCTATGCCATGGACTATAGCCCCCAACCTGGATCTGCCCCATCCACCTCCCCTATGCCATGGACTATAGCCCCCAACCTGGATCTGCCCCATCCACCTCCCCCCACAGCTCCTACCCAACATCCCCTCAGTCCCTATCCCTATTGCCTCTATACACTTGCTTTGGCAAAACTGATGTGTATTTGGTCCTGCCAATAAAGCTTCTTTGAATCTTGAATCTTGAATGAGTGTAGGGTATAGAGTGCAGGTTGTAGAGTGTAGGGTATAGAGTGTATGGTATAGGGTGTAGGGTATAAAGTGTAGGGTATAGAGTGTAGGGTATAGAGTGTAGGGTATAGAGTGTAGGGTATAGAGTGTAGGCTATAGAGTGTAGAGTATATAGTGTAGAGTGTAGGGTATAGAGTGTAGGGTATAGAGTGTAGGGTATAGAGTGTGGAGTATAGAGTGTAAGTATAGAATGTAGAGTGTAGAGTGTAGGGTGTAGAGTGCAAAGTGTAGGGTATAGAGTGTAAGATATAGAGTGTAGTGTATAGAGTGTATGTTATAGAGTGTAGGGTATAGGGTGTAGAGTTTAGGGTATAAAGTGTAGTGTATAGATTGTATGGTATAGAGTGTATGGTATAGAGTGTAGAGTGTAGGGTATAGAGTGTAGGGTATAGAGTGTAGGGCATAGAGTGTAGGGTGTAGAGTGTAGGGTATAGAGTGTAGGGTATAGAGTGTAGGTTATAGAGTGTAGCGTATAGAGCGTAGGGTGTAGGGTATAGAGTGTAGGGTATAGAGTGTAGGGTATAGAGTGTAGGGTATAGAGTGTATGGTATAGAGCTTAGGGTGTAGAGTGTAGGGTATAGAATGTAGAGTTTAGGGTAGAGAGTGTGGGGCATAGAGTGTATGGTATACAGTGTAGAGTGTAGGGTATAGAGTGTATAGTGTAGGGTATAGAGTGTACGGTATAGAGTGTATGGTATAGAGTGTAGGGTATAAAGTGTAGAGTGTAGGGTATAGAGTGTATGGTATAAAGTGTAGGGTATAAAGTGTAGAGTGTAGGGTATAGAGTGTAGGGTATACAGTGTATGGTATAGAGTGTAGGGTATAGAGTGTAGAGTGTAGGGTATAGAGTGTAGGGTATAGAGTGTAGGGTATAGAGTGTAGGGTATAGATTGTAGGGTATAGGGTATAGGGTATAGAGTGTATGGTGTAGAGTGTAGGGTATAGAGTGTAGGGTGTAGGGTGTAGAGTGTGGGGTGTAGAGTGGTGTAGAGTGTAGGATGTAGAGTGTATGGTATAGAGTGTAGGGTATAGAGTATAGCGTGTATGGTATAGAGTGTAGTGTATAGAGTGTAGGGTATAGGGTATAGAGTGTAGGGTATAGAGTGTAGGGTATAGATTTTAGAGTGTAGGGTATAGAGTGTAAGGTATAGAGTGTAGGGTAAAGAGTGTAGAGTGTAGGGTACAGAGTGCAGGGTGTAGAGTGTAGGGTATAGAGTGTAGAGTGTAGAGTGTAGGGTGTAGAGTGTAGGGTATAGAGTGTAGGGTATAGAGTGTAGGGTATAGAGTGTAGGGTATAAAGTGTAGGGTGTAGGGTATAGAGTGTAGGGTATAGAGTGCAGGTTGTAGAGTGTAGGGTATAGAGTGTATGGTATAGTGTGTAGGGTATAGAGTGTAGGGTATAGAGTGTAGGGTATAGAGTGTAGGGTATAGAGTGTAGGGTATAGAGTGTAGGCTATAGAGTGTAGAGTATATAGTGTAGAGTGTAGGGTATAGAGTGTAGGGTATAGAGTGTAGGGAATAGAGTGTGGAGTATAGAGTGTAGGGTATAGAATGTAGAGTGTAGAGTGTAGGGTGTAGAGTGCAAAGTGTAGGGTATAGAGTGTAAGATATAGAGTGTAGTGTATAGAGTGTATGTTATAGAGTGTAGGGTATAGAGTGTAGAGTTTAGGGTATAGAGTGCAGTGTATAGATTGTATGGTATAGAGTGTATGGTATAGAGTGTAGAGTGTAGGGTATAGAGTGTAGGGTATAGAGTGTAGGGCATAGAGTGTAGGGTGTAGAGTGTAGGGTATAGAGTGTAGGGTATAGAGTGTAGGGTATAGAGTGTAGGTTATAGAGTGTAGCGTATAGAGCGTAGGGTGTAGGGTATAGAGTGTAGGGTATAGAGTGTAGGGTATAGAGTGTAGGGTATAGAGTGTATGGTATAGAGCTTAGGGTGTAGAGTGTAGGGTATAGAATGTAGAGTTTAGGGTAGAGAGTGTGGGGCATAGAGTGTATGGTATACAGTGTAGAGTGTAGGGTATAGAGTGTATAGTGTAGGGTATAGAGTGTAGGGTATAGAGTGTATGGTATAGAGTGTAGGGTATAAAGTGTAGAGTGTAGGGTATAGAGTGTATGGTATAGAGTGTAGGGTATAAAGTGTAGAGTGTAGGGTATAGAGTGTATGGTATAGAGTTTAGGGTGTAGAGTGTAGGGTATAGAGTGTAGAGTTTAGGGTATAGAGTGTGGGGCATAGAGTGTATGGTATACAGTGTAGAGTGTAGAGTGTAGGGTATAGAGTGTAGCGTATAGAGCGTAGGGTGAAGGGTATAGAGTGTAGGGTATAGAGTGTAGAGTGTAGGGTATAGAGTGTAGGGTATAGAGCTTAGGGTGTAGAGTGTAGGGTATAGAGTGTAGAGTTTAGGGTATAGAGTGTGGGGCATAGAGTGTATGGTATACAGTGTAGAGTGTAGGGTATAGAGTGTATAGTGTAGGGTATAGAGTGTAGCGTATAGAGCGTAGGGTGTAGGGTATAGAGTGTAGGGTATAGAGTGTAGGGTATAGAGTGTAGGGTATAAAGTGTAGAGTGTATGGTATAGAGTGTAGGGTATAGAGTGTAAAGTGTAGGGTATAGAGTGTATGGTATAGAGTGTAGGGTGTAGAGTGTATGGTATAGAGTGTAGGGTATAGAGTGTAGAGTGTAGGGTATAGAGTGTAGGGTATAGAGTGTAGGCTATAGAGTGTAGGGTATAGAGTGTAGGGTATAGAGTGTAGGGTACAGAGTGTAGAGTGTAGGGTATAGAGTGTAGGGTACAGAGTGCAGGGTGTAGAGTGTAGGGTATAGAGTGTAGAGTGTAGGGTATAGAGTTTAGGGTATAGTGTGTAGGTTATATAGTGTAGAGTGTAGGGTATAGAGTGTAGAGTGTAGGGTATAGAGTGTAGGGTATAGAGTGTAGGGTATAGAGTGTAGGGTATAGAGTGTAGAGTGTAGGGTATAGAGTGTAGGGTGTAGAGTGTAGGGTATAGAGTGTAGGGTATAGAGTGTATGGTATAGAGTGTAGGGTATAAAGTGTAGAGTGTAGGGTATAGAGTGTATGGTATAGAGTGTAGGGTATAAAGTGTAGAGTGTAGGGTATATAGTGTAAGGTATAGAGTGTAGGCTATAGAGTGTAGAGTTTAGAGTGTAGGGTATAGAATGTAGAGTGTAGGGTGTAGAGTGTAAAGTGTAGGGTATAGAGTGTAGGATATAGAGTGTAGAGTGTAGGGTATAGAGTGTAGGGTATACAGTGTATGGTATAGTGTGTAGGGTATAGAGTGTAGAGTGTAGGGTATAGAGTGTAGGGTATAGAGTGTAGGGTATAGATTGTAGGGTATAGGGTATAGGGTATAGAGTGTATGGTGTAGAGTGTAGGGTATAGAGTGTAGGGTGTAGGGTGCAGAGTGTGGGGTGTAGAGTGGTGTAGAGTGTAGGATGTAGAGTGTATGGTATAGAGTGTAGGGTATAGAGTATAGCGTGTATGGTATAGAGTGTAGTGTATAGAGTGTAGGGTATAGGGTATAGAGTGTAGGGTATAGAGTGTAGGGTATAGATTTTAGAGTGTAGAGTATAGAGTGTAAGGTATAGAGTGTAGGGTGTGGAGTGTAGGGTATAGAGTGTATGGTATAGAGTGTAGGGTATAGAGTGTATGGTATAGAGTGTAGAGTGTAGGGTATAGAGTGTATTTTATAGAGTGTAGGGTATAGAGTGTAGGGTATAGAGTGTAGAGTGTAGGGTATAGAGTGTAGGGTATAGAGTGTAGAGTGTAGGGTATAGAGTGTAGGGTATAGAGTGTAGGGTATAGAGTGTAGAGTGTAGGGATTAGAGTGTAGGGATTAGAGTGTAGGGTATAGAGTGTAGAGTGTAGAGTATAGAGTGTAGGGTATAGAGTGTAGGGATTAGAGTGTAGGGATTAGAGTGTAGGGATTAGAGTGTAGGGATTAGAGTGTAGGGTATAGAGTGTAGGGTATAGAGTGTAGGGTATAGTGTGTATGGTATAGAGTGTAGGGTATAAAGTGTAGAGTGTATGGTATAGAGTGTAGGGTATAGAGTGTAAAGTGTAGGGTATAGAGTGTATGGTATAGAGTGTAGGGTGTAGAGTGTATGGTATAGAGTGTAGGGTATAGAGTGTAGAGTGTAGGGTATAGAGTGTAGGGTATAGAGTGTAGGCAATAGAGTGTAGGGTATAGAGTGTAGGGTATAGAGTGTAGGGTACAGAGTGTAGAGTGTAGGGTATACAGTGTAGGGTACAGAGTGCAGGGTGTAGAGTGTAGGGTATAGAGTGTAGAGTGTAGGGTATAGAGTTTAGGGTATAGTGTGTAGGGTATATAGTGTAGAGTGTAGGGTATAGAGTGTAGAGTGTAGGGTATAGAGTGTAGGGTATAGAGTGTAGGGTATAGAGTGTAGGGTATAGAGTGTAGAGTGTAGGGTATAGAGTGTAGGGTGTAGAGTGTAGGGTATAGAGTGTAGGGTATAGAGTATATGGTATAGAGTGTATGGTATAGAGTGTAGGGTATAGAGTGTAGGGTATAGAGTGTAGAGTGTAGGGTATAGACTGTAGGGTATAGAGTGTAGAGTGTAGGGTATAGAGTGTAGGGTATAGAGTGTAGGGTATAGAGTGTAGAGTGTAGGGTATAGAGTGTATGGTATAGAGTGTAGGGTATAGAGTGTAGAGTGTAGGGTATAGAGTGTAGAATGTAGGGTATAGAGTGTATGGTATAGAGTTTAGGGTGTAGAGTGTAGGGTATAGAGTGTAGAGTTTAGGGTATAGAGTGTCGGGCATAGAGTGTATGGTATACAGTGTAGAGTGTAGGGTATAGAGTGTATAGTGTAGGGTATAGAGTGTAGCGTATAGAGCGTAGGGTGTAGGGTATAGAGTGTAGGGTATAGAGTGTAGAGTGTAGGGTATAGAGTGTAGGGTATAGAGCTTAGGGTGTAGAGTGTAGGGTATAGAGTGTAGAGTTTAGGGTATAGAGTGTGGGGCATAGAGTGTATGGTATACAGTGTAGAGTGTAGGGTATAGAGTGTATAGTGTAGGGTATAGAGTGTAGCGTATAGAGCGTAGGGTGTAGGGTATAGAGTGTAGGGTATAGAGTGTAGGGTATAGAGTGTAGGGTATAGAGTGTAGGGTATAGAGTGTAGGGTATAGAGCTTAGGGTGTAGAGTGTAGGGTATAGAGTGTAGAGTTTAGGGTATAGAGTGTGGGGCATAGAGTGTATGGTATACAGTGTAGAGTGTAGGGTATAGAGTGTATAGTGTAGGGTATAGAGTGTAGGGTATAGAGTGTAGGGTATAGAGTGTATGGTATAGAGTGTAGGGTATAAAGTGTAGAGTGTAGGGTATAGAGTGTAGGGTATAGAGTGTAGGTTATAGAGTGTAGCGTATAGAGCGTAGGGTGTAGGGTATAGAGTGTAGGGTATAGAGTGTAGGGTATAGAGTGTAGGGTATAGAGTGTAGGGTATAGATTGTATGGTATAGAGCTTAGGGTGTAGAGTGTAGGGTATAGAATGTAGAGTTTAGGGTAGAGAGTGTGGGGCATAGAGTGTATGGTATACAGTGTAGAGTGTAGGGTATAGAGTGTATAGTGTAGGGTATAGAGTGTAGGGTATAGAGTGTATGGTATAGAGTGTAGGGTATAAAGTGTAGAGTGTAGGGTATAGAGTGTATGGTATAGAGTGTAGGGTATAAAGTGTAGAGTGTAGGGTATAGAGTGTAGGGTATAGAGTGTAGGCTATAGAGTGTAGAGTTTAGAGTGTAGGGTATAGAATGTAGAGTGTAGGGTGTAGATTGTAAAGTGTAGGGTATAGAGTGTAGGATATAGAGTGTAGAGTGTAGGGTATAGAGTGTAGGGTATACAGTGTATGGTATAGAGTGTAGGGTATAGAGTGTAGAGTGTAGGGTATAGAGTGTAGGGTATAGAGTGTAGGGTATAGAGTGTAGGGTATAGATTGTAGGGTATAGGGTTTAGGGTATAGAGTGTATGGTGTAGAGTGTAGGGTATAGATTGTAGGGTGTAGGGTGTAGAGTGTGGGGTGTAGAGTGGTGTAGAGTGTAGGATGTAGAGTGTATGGTATAGAGTGTAGGGTATAGAGTATAGCGTGTATGGTATAGAGTGTAGTGTATAGAGTGTAGGGTATAGGGTATAGAGTGTAGGGTATAGAGTGTAGGGTATAGATTTTAGAGTGTAGGGTATAGAGTGTAAGGTATAGAGTGTAGGGTGTGGAGTGTAGGGTATAGAGTGTAGGGTATAGAGTGTATGGTATAGAGTGTAGGGTATAGAGTGTATGGTATAGAGTGTAGAGTGTAGGGTATAGAGTGTATTTTATAGAGTGTAGGGTATAGAGTGTAGGGTATAGAGTGTAGAGTGTAGGGTATAGAGTGTAGGGTATAGAGTGTAGAGTGTAGGGTATAGAGTGTAGGGTATAGAGAGTAGGGTATAGAGTGTAGAGTGTAGGGATTAGAGTGTAGGGATTAGAGTGTAGGGTATAGAATGTAGAGTGTAGAGTATAGAGTGTAGGGTATAGAGTGTAGGGATTAGAGTGTAGGGATTAGAGTGTAGGGATTAGAGTGTAGGGATTAGAGTGTAGGGATTAGAGTGTAGGGTATAGAGTGTAGGGTATAGAGTGTAGGGTATAGAGTGTAGGGTATAGTGTGTATGGTATAGAGTGTAGGGTATAAAGTGTAGAGTGTATGGTATAGAGTGTAGGGTATAGAGTGTAAAGTGTAGGATATAGAGTGTATGGTATAGAGTGTAGGATGTAGAGTGTATGGTATAGAGTGTAGGGTATAGAGTGTAGAGTGTAGGGTATAGAGTGTAGGGTATAGAGTGTAGGGTATAGAGTGTAGGGTATAGAGTGTAGGGTACAGAGTGTAGAGTGTAGGGTATAGAGTGTAGGGTACATAGTGCAGGGTGTAGAGTGTAGGGTATAGAGTGTAGAGTGTAGGGTATAGAGTTTAGGGTATAGTGTGTAGGGTATATAGTGTAGAGTGTAGGGTATAGAGTATAGAGTGTAGGGTATAGAGTGTAGGGTATAGAGTGTAGGGTATAGAGTGTAGGGTATAGAGTGTAGGGTATAGAGTGTAGGGTATAGAGTGTAGAGTGTAGGGTATAGAGTGTAGGGTGTAGAGTGTAGGGTATAGAGTATAGGGTATAGAGTATATGGTATAGAGTGTATGGTATAGAGTGTAGGGTATAGAGTGTAGGGTATAGAGTGTAGAGTGTAGGGTATAGAGTGTAGGGTTTAGGGTATAGAGTGTGGGGCATAGAGTGTATGGTATACAGTGTAGAGTGTAGAGTGTAGGGTATAGATTGTAGCGTATAGAGCGTAGGGTGTAGGGTATAGAGTGTAGGGTATAGAGTGTAGGGTATAGAGTGTATGGTATAGAGTTTAGGGTGTAGAGTGTAGGGTATAGAGTGTAGAGTTTAGGGTATAGAGTGTGGGGCATAGAGTGTATGGTATACAATGTAGAGTGTAGAGTGTAGGGTATAGAGTGTAGCGTATAGAGCGTAGGGTGTAGGGTATAGAGTGTAGGGTATAGAGTGTAGAGTGTAGGGTATAGAGTGTAGGGTATAGAGCTTAGGGTGTAGAGTGTAGGGTATAGAGTGTAGAGTTTAGGGTATAGAGTGTGGGGCATAGAGTGTATGGTATACAGTGTAGAGTGTAGGGTATAGAGTGTATAGTGTAGGGTATAGAGTGTAGCGTATAGAGCGTAGGGTGTAGGGTATAGAGTGTAGGGTATAGAGTGTAGGGTATAGAGTGTAGGGTATAGAGTGTAGGGTATAGAGCTTAGGGTGTAGAGTGTAGGGTATAGAGTGTAGAGTTTAGGGTATAGAGTGTGGGGCATAGAGTGTATGGTATACAGTGTAGAGTGTAGGGTATAGAGTGTATAGTGTAGGGTATAGAGTGTAGGGTATAGAGTGTAGGGTATAGAGTGTATGGTATAGAGTGTAGGGTATAAAGTGTAGAGTGTAGGGTATAGAGTGTAGGGTATAGAGTGTAGGTTATAGAGTGTAGCGTATAGAGCGTAGGGTGTAGGGTATAGAGTGTAGGGTATAGAGTGTAGGGTATAGAGTGTAGGGTATAGATTGTATGGTATAGAGCTTAGGGTGTAGAGTGTAGGGTATAGAATGTAGAGTTTAGGGTAGAGAGTGTGGGGCATAGAGTGTATGGTATACAGTGTAGAGTGTAGGGTATAGAGTGTATAGTGTAGGGTATAGAGTGTAGGGTATAGAGTGTATGGTATAGAGTGTAGGGTATATAGTGTAGAGTGTAGGGTATAGAGTGTATGGTATAGAGTGTAGGGTATAAAGTGTAGAGTGTAGGGTATAGAGTGTAGGGTATAGAGTGTAGGCTATAGAGTGTAGAGTTTAGAGTGTAGGGTATAGAATGTAGAGTGTAGGGTGTAGAGTGTAAAGTGTAGGGTATAGAGTGTAGGATATAGAGTGTAGAGTGTAGGGTATAGAGTGTAGGGTATACAGTGTATGGTATAGAGTGTAGGGTATAGAGTGTAGAGTGTAGGGTATAGAGTGTAGGGTATAGAGTGTAGGGTATAGAGTGTAGGGTATAGATTGTAGGGTATAGGGTATAGGGTATAGAGTGTATGGTGTAGAGTGTAGGGTATAGAGTGTAGGGTGTAGGTTGTAGAGTGTGGGGTGTAGAGTGGTGTAGAGTGTAGGATGTAGAGTGTATGGTATAGAGTGTAGGGTATAGAGTATAGCGTGTATGGTATAGAGTGTAGTGTATAGAGTGTAGGGTATAGAGTATAGAGTGTAGGGTATAGAGTGTAGGGTATAGATTTTAGAGTGTAGGGTATAGAGTGTAAGGTATAGAGTGTAGGGTGTGGAGTGTAGGGTATAGAGTGTAGGGTATAGAGTGTATGGTATAGAGTGTAGGGTATAGAGTGTATGGTATAGAGTGTAGAGTGTAGGGTATAGAGTGTATTTTATAGAGTGTAGGGTATAGAGTGTAGGGTATAGAGTGTAGAGTGTAGGGTATAGAGTGTAGGGTATAGAGTGTAGAGTGTAGGGTATAGAGTGTAGGGTATAGAGTGTAGGGTATAGAGTGTAGAGTGTAGGGATTAGAGTGTAGGGATTAGAGTGTAGGGTATAGAGTGTAGAGTGTAGAGTATAGAGTGTAGGGTATAGAGTGTAGGGATTAGAGTGTAGGGATTAGAGTGTAGGGATTAGAGTGTAGGGATTAGAGTGTAGGGTATAGAGTGTAGGGTATAGAGTGTAGAGTTTAGGGTATAGAGTGTGGGGCATAGAGTGTATGGTATACAGTGTAGAGTGTAGGGTATAGAGTGTATAGTGTAGGGTATAGAGTGTAGGGTATAGATTGTATGCTATAGAGCTTAGGGTGTAGAGTGTAGGGTATAGAATGTAGAGTTTAGGGTAGAGAGTGTGGGGCATAGAGTGTATGGTATACAGTGTAGAGTGTAGGGTATAGAGTGTATAGTGTAGGGTATAGAGTGTAGGGTATAGAGTGTATGGTATAGAGTGTAGGGTATAAAGTGTAGAGTGTAGGGTATAGAGTGTATGGTATAGAGTGTAGGGTATAAAGTGTAGAGTGTAGGGTATAGAGTGTAGGGTATAGAGTGTAGGCTATAGAGTGTAGAGTTTAGAGTGTAGGGTATAGAATGTAGAGTGTAGGGTGTAGAGTGTAAAGTGTAGGGTATAGAGTGTAGGATATAGAGTGTAGAGTGTAGGGTTTAGAGTGTAGGGTATACAGTGTATGGTATAGAGTGTAGGGTATAGAGTGTAGAGTGTAGGGTATAGAGTGTAGGGTATAGAGTGTAGGGTATAGAGTGTAGGGTATAGATTGTAGGGTATAGGGTATAGGGTATAGAGTGTATGGTGTAGAGTGTAGGGTATAGAGTGTAGGGTGTAGGTTGTAGAGTGTGGGGTGTAGAGTGGTGTAGAGTGTAGGATGTAGAGTGTATGGTATAGAGTGTAGGGTATAGAGTATAGCGTGTATGGTATAGAGTGTAGTGTATAGAGTGTAGGGTATAGGGTATAGAGTGTAGGGTATAGAGTGTAGGGTATAGATTTTAGAGTGTAGGGTATAGAGTGTAAGGTATAGAGTGTAGGGTGTGGAGTGTAGGGTATAGAGTGTAGGGTATAGAGTGTATGGTATAGAGTGTAGGGTATAGAGTGTATGGTATAGAGTGTAGAGTGTAGGGTATAGAGTGTATTTTATAGAGTGTAGGGTATCGAGTGTAGGGTATAGAGTGTAGAGTGTAGGTTATAGAGTGTAGGGTATAGAGTGTAGAGTGTAGGGTATAGAGTGTAGGGTATAGAGTGTAGGGTATAGAGTGTAGAGTGTAGGGATTAGAGTGTAGGGATTAGAGTGTAGGGTATAGAGTGTAGAGTGTAGAGTATAGAGTGTAGGGTATAGAGTGTAGGGATTAGAGTGTAGGGATTAGAGTGTAGGGATTAGAGTGTAGGGATTAGAGTGTAGGGTATAGAGTGTAGGGTATAGAGTGTAGAGTTTAGGGTATAGAGTGTGGGGCATAGAGTGTATGGTATACAGTGTAGAGTGTAGGGTATAGAGTGTATAGTGTAGGGTATAGAGTGTAGGGTATAGATTGTATGGTATAGAGCTTAGGGTGTAGAGTGTAGGGTATAGAATGTAGAGTTTAGGGTAGAGAGTGTGGGGCATAGAGTGTATGGTATACAGTGTAGAGTGTAGGGTATAGAGTGTATAGTGTAGGGTATAGAGTGTAGGGTATAGAGTGTATGGTATAGAGTGTAGGGTATAAAGTGTAGAGTGTAGGGTATAGAGTGTATGGTATAGAGTGTAGGGTATAAAGTGTAGAGTGTAGGGTATAGAGTGTAGGGTATAGAGTGTAGGCTATAGAGTGTAGAGTTTAGAGTGTAGGGTATAGAATGTAGAGTGTAGGGTGTAGAGTGTAAAGTGTAGGGTATAGAGTGTAGGATATAGAGTGTAGAGTGTAGGGTATAGAGTGTAGGGTATACAGTGTATGGTATAGAGTGTAGGGTATAGAGTGTAGAGTGTAGGGTATAGAGTGTAGGGTATAGAGTGTAGGGTATAGAGTGTAGGGTATAGATTGTAGGGTATAGGGTATAGGGTATAGAGTGTATGGTGTAGAGTGTAGGGTATAGAGTGTAGGGTGTAGGGTGTAGAGTGTGGGGTGTAGAGTGGTGTAGAGTGTAGGATGTAGAGTGTATGGTATAGAGTGTAGTGTATAGAGTATAGCGTGTATGGTATAGAGTGTAGTGTATAGAGTGTAGGGTATAGGGTATAGAGTGTAGGGTATAGAGTGTAGGGTATAGATTTTAGAGTGTAGGGTATAGAGTGTAAGGTAAAGAGTGTAGGGTGTGGAGTGTAGGGTATAGAGTGTATGGTATAGAGTGTAGGGTATAGAGTGTATGGTATAGAGTGTAGAGTGTAGGGAATAGAGTGTATTTTATAGAGTGTAGGGTATAGAGTGTAGGGTATAGAGTGTAGAGTGTAGGGTATAGAGTGTAGGGTATAGAGTGTAGAGTGTAGGGTATAGAGTGTAGGGTATAGAGTGTAGGGTATGGAGTGTAGAGTGTAGGAATTAGAGTGTAGGGATTAGAGTGTAGGGTATAGAGTGTAGAGTGTAGAGTATAGAGTGTAGGGTATAGAGTGTAGGGATTAGAGTGTAGGGATTAGAGTGTAGGGATTAGAGTGTAGGGATTAGAGTGTAGGGTATAGAGTGTAGGGTATAGAGTGTAGGGTATAGTGTGTATGGTATAGAGTGTAGGGTATAAAGTGTACAGTGTATGGTATAGAGTGTAGGGTATAGAGTGTAAAGTGTAGGGTATAGAGTGTATGGTATAGAGTGTAGGGTGTAGAGTGTATGGTATAGAGTGTAGGGTATAGAGTGTAGAGTGTAGGGTATAGAGTGTAGGGTATAGACTGTAGGGTATAGAGTGTAGGGTATAGAGTGTAGGGTAAAGAGTGTAGAGTGTAGGGTATAGAGTGTAGGGTACAGAGTGCAGGGTGTAGAGTGTAGGGTATAGAGTGTAGAGTGTAGGGTATAGAGTTTAGGGTATAGTGTGTAGGGTATATAGTGTAGAGTGTAGGGTATAGAGTATAGAGTGTAGGGTATAGAGTGTAGGGTATAGAGTGTAGGGTATAGAGTGTAGGGTATAGAGTGTAGGGTATAGAGTGTCGAGTGTAGGGTATAGAGTGTGGGGTGTAGAGTGTAGGGTATAGAGTGTAGGGTATAGAGTATATGGTATAGAGTGTATGGTATAGAGTGTAGGGTATAGAGTGTAGAGTGTAGGGTATAGAGTGTAGGGTATAGAGTGTAGAGTGTAGGGTATAGAGTGTAGGGTATAGAGTGTAGGGTATAGAGTGTAGAGTGTAGGGTATAGAGTGTATGGTATAGAGTGTAGGGTATAGAGTGTAGAGTGTAGGGTATAGAGTGTAGAGTGTAGGGTATAGAGTGTATGGTATAGAGTTTAGGGTGTAGAGTGTAGGGTATAGAGTGTAGAGTTTAGGGTATAGAGTGTGGGGCATAGAGTGTATGGTATACAGTGTAGAGTGTAGAGTGTAGGGTATAGAGTGTAGCGTATAGAGCGTAGGGTGTAGGGTATAGAGTGTAGGGTATAGAGTGTAGAGTGTAGGGTATAGAGTGTAGGGTATAGAGCTTAGGGTGTAGAGTGTAGGGTATAGAGTGTAGAGTTTAGGGTATAGAGTGTGGGGCATAGAGTGTATGGTATGCAGTGTAGAGTGTAGGGTATAGAGTGTATAGTGTAGGGTATAGAGTGTAGCATATAGAGCGTAGGGTGTAGGGTATAGAGTGTAGGGTATAGAGTGTAGGGTATAGAGTGTAGGGTATAGAGTGTAGGGTATAGAGCTTAGGGTGTAGAGTGTAGGGTATAGAGTGTAGAGTTTAGGGTATAGAGTGTAAGGTATAGAGTGTAGGTTATAGAGTGTAGCGTATAGAGCGTAGGGTGTAGGGTATAGAGTGTAGGGTATAGAGTGTAGGGTATAGAGTGTAGGGTATAGAGTGTAGGGTATAGAGTGTATGGTATAGAGTGTAGGGTATAAAGAGTAGAGTGTAGGGTATAGAGTGTAGGGTATAGAGTGTAGGTTATAGAGTGTAGCGTATAGAGCGTAGGGTGTAGGGTATAGAGTGTAGGGTATAGAGTGTAGGGTACAGAGTGCAGGGTGTAGAGTGTAGGGTATAGAGTGTAGAGTGTAGGGTATAGAGTTTAGGGTATAGTGTGTAGGGTATATAGTGTAGAGTGTAGGGTATAGAGTATAGAGTGTAGGGTATAGAGTGTAGGGTATAGAGTGTAGGGTATAGAGTGTAGGGTATAGAGTGTAGAGTGTAGGGTATAGAGTGTAGGGTGTAGAGTGTAGGGTATAGAGTGTAGGGTATAGAGTATATGGTATAGAGTGTATGGTATAGAGTGTAGGGTATAGAGTGTAGGGTATATAGTGTAGAGTGTAGGGTATAGAGTGTAGGGTATAGAGTGTAGAGTGTAGGGTATAGAGTGTAGGGTATAGAGTGTAGGGTATAGAGTGTAGAGTGTAGGGTATAGAGTGTATGGTATAGAGTGTAGGGTATAGAGTGTAGAGTGTAGGGTATAGAGTGTAGAGTGTAGGGTATAGAGTGTAGAGTGTAGGGTATAGAGTGTATGGTATAGAGTTTAGGGTGTAGAGTGTAGGGTATAGAGTGTAGAGTTTAGGGTATAGAGTGTGGGGCATAGAGTGTATGGTATACAGTGTAGAGTGTAGAGTGTAGGGTATAGAGTGTAGCGTATAGAGCGTAGGGTGTAGGGTATAGAGTGTAGGGTATAGAGTGTAGAGTGTAGGGTATAGAGTGTAGGGTATAGAGCTTAGGGTGTAGAGTGTAGGGTATAGAGTGTAGAGTTTAGGGTATAGAGTGTGGGGCATAGAGTGTATGGTATGCAGTGTAGAGTGTAGGGTATAGAGTGTATAGTGTAGGGTATAGAGTGTAGCATATAGAGCGTAGGGTGTAGGGTATAGAGTGTAGGGTATAGAGTGTAGGGTATAGAGTGTAGGGTATAGAGTGTAGGGAATAGAGCTTAGGGTGTAGAGTGTAGGGTATAGAGTGTAGAGTTTAGGGTATAGAGTGTAAGGTATAGAGTGTAGGTTATAGAGTGTAGCGTATAGAGCGTAGGGTGTAGGGTATAGAGTGTAGGGTTTAGAGTGTAGGGTATAGAGTGTAGGGTATAGAGTGTAGGGTATAGAGTGTATGGTATAGAGTGTAGGGTATAAAGTGTAGAGTGTAGGGTATAGAGTGTAGGGTATAGAGTGTAGGTTATAGAGTGTAGCGTATAGAGCGTAGGGTGTAGGGTATAGAGTGTAGGGTATAGAGTGTAGGGTATAGAGTGTAGGGTATAGAGTGTATGGTATAGAGCTTAGGGTGTAGAGTGTAGGGTATAGAATGTAGAGTTTAGGGTAGAGAGTGTGGGGCATAGAGTGTATGGTATACAGTGTAGAGTGTAGGGTATAGAGTGTATAGTGTAGGGTATAGAGTGTAGGGCATAGAGTGTATGGTATAGAGTGTAGGGTATAAAGTGTAGAGTGTAGGGTATAGAGTGTATGGTATAGAGTGTAGGGTATAAAGTGTAGAGTGTAGGGTATAGAGCTTAGGGTGTAGAGTGTAGGGTATAGAGTGTAGAGTTTAGGGTATAGAGTGTGGGGCATAGAGTGTATGGTATGCAGTGTAGAGTGTAGGGTATAGAGTGTATAGTGTAGGGTATAGAGTGTAGCATATAGAGCGTAGGGTGTAGGGTATAGAGTGTAGGGTATAGAGTGTAGGGTATAGAGTGTAGGGTATAGAGTGTAGGGTATAGAGCTTAGGGTGTAGAGTGTAGGGTATAGAGTGTAGAGTTTAGGGTATAGAGTGTAAGGTATAGAGTGTAGGTTATAGAGTGTAGCGTATAGAGCGTAGGGTGTAGGGTATAGAGTGTAGGGTATAGAGTGTAGGGTATAGAGTGTAGGGTATAGAGTGTAGGGTATAGAGTGTATGGTATAGAGTGTAGGGTATAAAGAGTAGAGTGTAGGGTATAGAGTGTAGGGTATAGAGTGTAGGTTATAGAGTGTAGCGTATAGAGCGTAGGGTGTAGGGTATAGAGTGTAGGGTATAGAGTGTAGGGTACAGAGTGCAGGGTGTAGAGTGTAGGGTATAGAGTGTAGAGTGTAGGGTATAGAGTTTAGGGTATAGTGTGTAGGGTATATAGTGTAGAGTGTAGGGTATAGAGTATAGAGTGTAGGGTATAGAGTGTAGGGTATAGAGTGTAGGGTATAGAGTGTAGGGTATAGAGTGTAGAGTGTAGGGTATAGAGTGTAGGGTGTAGAGTGTAGGGTATAGAGTGTAGGGTATAGAGTATATGGTATAGAGTGTATGGTATAGAGTGTAGGGTATAGAGTGTAGGGTATATAGTGTAGAGTGTAGGGTATAGAGTGTAGGGTATAGAGTGTAGAGTGTAGGGTATAGAGTGTAGGGTATAGAGTGTAGGGTATAGAGTGTAGAGTGTAGGGTATAGAGTGTATGGTATAGAGTGTAGGGTATAGAGTGTAGAGTGTAGGGTATAGAGTGTAGAGTGTAGGGTATAGAGTGTAGAGTGTAGGGTATAGAGTGTATGGTATAGAGTTTAGGGTGTAGAGTGTAGGGTATAGAGTGTAGAGTTTAGGGTATAGAGTGTGGGGCATAGAGTGTATGGTATACAGTGTAGAGTGTAGAGTGTAGGGTATAGAGTGTAGCGTATAGAGCGTAGGGTGTAGGGTATAGAGTGTAGGGTATAGAGTGTAGAGTGTAGGGTATAGAGTGTAGGGTATAGAGCTTAGGGTGTAGAGTGTAGGGTATAGAGTGTAGAGTTTAGGGTATAGAGTGTGGGGCATAGAGTGTATGGTATGCAGTGTAGAGTGTAGGGTATAGAGTGTATAGTGTAGGGTATAGAGTGTAGCATATAGAGCGTAGGGTGTAGGGTATAGAGTGTAGGGTATAGAGTGTAGGGTATAGAGTGTAGGGTATAGAGTGTAGGGTATAGAGCTTAGGGTGTAGAGTGTAGGGTATAGAGTGTAGAGTTTAGGGTATAGAGTGTAAGGTATAGAGTGTAGGTTATAGAGTGTAGCGTATAGAGCGTAGGGTGTAGGGTATAGAGTGTAGGGTATAGAGTGTAGGGTATAGAGTGTAGGGTATAGAGTGTAGGGTATAGAGTGTATGGTATAGAGTGTAGGGTATAAAGTGTAGAGTGTAGGGTATAGAGTGTAGGGTATAGAGTGTAGGTTATAGAGTGTAGCGTATAGAGCGTAGGGTGTAGGGTATAGAGTGTAGGGTATAGAGTGTAGGGTATAGAGTGTAGGGTATAGAGTGTATGGTATAGAGCTTAGGGTGTAGAGTGTAGGGTATAGAATGTAGAGTTTAGGGTAGAGAGTGTGGGGCATAGAGTGTATGGTATACAGTGTAGAGTGTAGGGTATAGAGTGTATAGTGTAGGGTATAGAGTGTAGGGCATAGAGTGTATGGTATAGAGTGTAGGGTATAAAGTGTAGAGTGTAGGGTATAGAGTGTATGGTATAGAGTGTAGGGTATAAAGTGTAGAGTGTAGGGTATAGAGTGTAGGGTATAGAGTGTAGGCTATAGAGTGTAGAGTTTAGAGTGTAGGGTATAGAATGTAGAGTGTAGGGTGTAGAGTGTAAAGTGTAGGGTATAGAGTGTAGGATATAGAGTGTAGAGTGTAGGGTATAGAGTGTAGGGTATACAGTGTATGGTATAGAGTGTAGGGTATAGAGTGTAGAGTGTAGGGTATAGAGTGTAGGGTATAGAGTGTAGGGTATAGATTGTAGGGTATAGGGTATAGGGTATAGAGTGTATGGTGTAGAGTGTAGGGTATAGAGTGTAGGGTGTAGGGTGTAGAGTGTGGGGTGTAGAGTGGTGTAGAGTGTAGGATTTAGAGTGTATGGTATAGAGTGTAGGGTATAGAGTATAGCGTGTATGGTATAGAGTGTAGTGTATAGAGTGTAGGGTATAGGGTATAGAGTGTAGGGTATAGAGTGTAGGGTATAGAGTGTAGGGTATAGAGTGTAGGGTATAGAGTGTAGAGTGTAGGGTATAGAGTGTAGGGTGTAGAGTGTAGGGTATAGAGTGTAGGGTATAGAGTATATGGTATAGAGTGTAGGGTATAGAGTGTAGGGTATAGAGTGTAGAGTGTAGGGTATAGAGTGTAGGGTATAGAGTGTAGAGTGTAGGGTATAGAGTGTAGGGTATAGAGTGTAGGGTATAGAGTGTAGAGTGTAGGGTATAGAGTGTATGGTATAGAGTGTAGGGTATAGAGTGTAGAGTGTAGGGTATAGAGTGTAGAGTGTAGGGTATAGAGTGTAGAGTGTAGGGTATAGAGTGTATGGTATAGAGTTTAGGGTGTAGGGTATAGAGTGTAGAGTTTAGGGTATAGAGTGTGGGGCACAGAGTGTATGGTATACAGTGTAGAGTGTAGAGTGTAGGGTATAGAGTGTAGCGTATAGAGCGTAGGGTGTAGGGTATAGAGTGTAGGGTATAGAGTGTAGAGTGTAGGGTATAGAGTGTAGGGTATAGAGCTTAGGGTGTAGAGTGTAGGGTATAGAGTGTAGAGTTTAGGGTATAGAGTGTGGGGCATAGAGTGTATGGTATACAGTGTAGAGTGTAGGGTATAGAGTGTATAGTGTAGGGTATAGAGTGTAGCGTATAGAGCGTAGGGTGTAGGGTATAGAGTGTAGGGTATAGAGTTTAGGGTGTAGAGTGTAGGGTATAGAGTGTAGAGTTTAGGGTATAGAGTGTGGGGCATAGAGTGTATGGTATACAGTGTAGAGTGTAGAGTGTAGGGTATAGAGTGTAGCGTATAGAGCGTAGGGTGTAGGGTATAGAGTGTAGGGTATAGAGTGTAGAGTGTAGGGTATAGAGTGTAGGGTATAGAGCTTAGGGTGTAGAGTGTAGGGTATAGAGTGTAGAGTTTAGGGTATAGAGTGTGGGGCATAGAGTGTATGGTATACAGTGTAGAGTGTAGGGTATAGAGTGTATAGTGTAGGGTATAGAGTGTAGCGTATAGAGCGTAGGGTGTAGGGTATAGAGTGTAGGGTATAGAGTGTAGGGTATAGAGTGTAGGGTATAGAGTGTAGGGTATAGAGCTTAGGGTGTAGAGTGTAGGGTATAGAGTGTAGAGTTTAGGGTATAGAGTGTGGGGCATAGAGTGTATGGTATACAGTGTAGAGTGTAGGGTATAGAGTGTATAGTGTAGGGTATAGAGTGTAGGGTATAGAATGTAGGGTATAGAGTGTATGGTATAGAGTGTAGGGTATAAAGTGTAGAGTGTAGGGTATAGAGTGTAGGGTATAGAGTGTAGGTTATAGAGTGTAGCGTATAGAGCGTAGGGTGTAGGGTATAGAGTGTAGGGTATAGAGTGTAGGGTATAGAGTGTAGGGTATAGATTGTATGGTATAGAGCTTAGGGTGTAGAGTGTAGGTTATAGAATGTAGAGTTTAGGGTAGAGAGTGTGGGGCATAGAGTGTATGGTATACAGTGTAGAGTGTAGGGTATAGAGTGTATAGTGTAGGGTATAGAGTGTAGGGTATAGAGTGTATGGTATAGAGTGTAGGGTATAAAGTGTAGAGTGTAGGGTATAGAGTGTATGGTATAGAGTGTAGGGTATAAAGTGTAGAGTGTAGGGTATAGAGTGTAGGGTATAGAGTGTAGGCTATAGAGTGTAGAGTTTAGAGTGTAGGGTATAGAATGTAGAGTGTAGGGTGTAGAGTGTAAAGTGTAGGGTATAGAGTGTAGGATATAGAGTGTAGAGTGTAGGGTATAGAGTGTAGGGTATACAGTGTATGGTATAGAGTGTAGGGTATAGAGTGTAGAGTGTAGGGTATAGAGTGTAGGGTATAGAGTGTAGGGTATAGAGTGTAGGGTATAGATTGTAGGGTATAGGGTATAGGGTATAGAGTGTATGGTGTAGAGTGTAGGGTATAGAGTGTAGGGTGTAGAGTGTGGGGTGTAGAGTGGTGTTGAGTGTAGGATGTAGAGTGTATGGTATAGAGTGTAGGGTACAGAGTATAGCGTGTATGGTATAGAGTGTAGTGTATAGAGTGTAGGGTATAGGGTATAGAGTGTAGGGTATAGAGTGTAGGGTATAGATTTTAGAGTGTAGGGTATAGAGTGTAAGGTATAGAGTGTAGGGTGTGGAGTGTAGGGTATAGAGTGTAGGGTATAGAGTGTATGGTATAGAGTGTAGGGTATAGAGTGTATGGTATAGAGTGTAGAGTGTAGGGTATAGAGTGTATTTTATAGAGTGTAGGGTATAGAGTGTAGGGTATAGAGTGTAGAGTGTAGGGTATAGGGTGTAGGGTATAGAGTGTAGAGTGTAGGGTATAGAGTGTAGGGTATAGAGTGTAGGGTATAGAGTGTAGAATGTAGGGATTAGAGTGTAGGGATTAGAGTGTAGGGTATAGAGTGTAGAGTGTAGAGTATAGAGTGTAGGGTATAGAGTGTAGGGATTAGAGTGTAGGGATTAGAGTGTAGGGATTAGAGTGTAGGGATTAGAGTGTAGGGTATAGAGTGTAGGGTATAGAGTGTAGGGTATAGAGTGTAGGGTATAGAGTGTAAAGTGTAGGGTATAGAGTGTATGGTATAGAGTGTAGGGTGTAGAGTGTATGGTATAGAGTGTAGGGTATAGAGTGTAGAGTGTAGGGTATAGAGTGTAGGGTATAGAGTGTAGGGTATAGAGTGTAGGGTATAGAGTGTAGGGTACAGAGTGTAGAGTGTAGGGTATAGAGTGTAAGGTACAGAGTGCAGGGTGTAGAGTGTAGGGTATAGAGTGTAGAGTGTAGGGTATAGAGTTTAGGGTATAGTGTGTAGGGTATATAGTGTAGAGTGTAGGGTATAGATTGTATGGTATAGAGCTTATGGTGTAGAGTGTAGGGTATAGAATGTAGAGTTTAGGGTAGAGAGTGTGGGGCATAGAGTGTATGGTATACAGTGTAGAGTGTAGGGTATAGAGTGTAGGGTATAGAGTGTAGGGTATAGAGTGTAGGGTATAGAGTGTAGGGTATAGAGTGTAGAGTGTAGGGTATAGAGTGTAGGGTGTAGAGTGTAGGGTATAGAGTGTAGGGTATAGAGTATATGGTATAGAGTGTATGGTATAGAGTGTAGGGTATAGAGTGTAGAGTGTAGGGTATAGAGTGTAGGGTTTAGGGTATAGAGTGTGGGGCATAGAGTGTATGGTATACAATGTAGAGTGTACAGTGTAGGGTATAGAGTGTAGCGTATAGAGCGTAAGGTGTAGGGTATAGAGTGTAGGGTATAGAGTGTAGAGTGTAGGGTATAGAGTGTATGGTATAGAGTTTAGGGTGTAGAGTGTAGGGTATAGAGTGTAGAGTTTAGGGTATAGAGTGTGGGGCATAGAGTGTATGGTATACAGTGTAGAGTGTAGAGTGTAGGGTATAGAGTGTAGCGTATAGAGCGTAGGGTGTAGGGTATAGAGTGTAGGGTATAGAGTGTAGAGTGTAGGGTATAGAGTGTAGGGTATAGAGCTTAGGGTGTAGAGTGTAGGGTATAGAGTGTAGAGTTTAGGGTATAGAGTGTGGGGCATAGAGTGTATGGTATACAGTGTAGAGTGTAGGGTATAGAGTGTATAGTGTAGGGTATAGAGTGTAGCGTATAGAGCGTAGGGTGTAGGGTATAGAGTGTAGGGTATAGAGTGTAGGGTATAGAGTGTAGGGTATATAGTGTAGGGTATAGAGCTTAGGGTGTAGAGTGTAGGGTATAGAGTGTAGAGTTTAGGGTATAGAGTGTGGGGCATAGAGTGTATGGTATACAGTGTAGAGTGTAGGGTATAGAGTGTATAGTGTAGGGTATAGAGTGTAGGGTATAGAGTGTAGGGTATAGAGTGTATGGTATAGAGTGTAGGGTATAAAGTGTAGAGTGTAGGGTATAGAGTGTAGGGTATAGAGTGTAGGTTATAGAGTGTAGCGTATAGAGCGTAGGGTGTAGGGTATAGAGTGTAGGGTATAGAGTGTAGGGTATAGAGTGTAGGGTATAGATTGTATGGTATAGAGCTTAGGGTGTAGAGTGTAGGGTATAGAATGTAGAGTTTAGGGTAGAGAGTGTGGGGCATAGAGTGTATGGTATACAGTGTAGAGTGTAGGGTATAGAGTGTATAGTGTAGGGTATAGAGTGTAGGGTATAGAGTGTATGGTATAGAGTGTAGGGTATAAAGTGTAGAGTGTAGGGTATAGAGTGTATGGTATAGAGTGTAGGGTATAATGTGTAGAGTGTAGGGTATAGAGTGTAGGGTATAGAGTGTAGGCTATAGAGTGTAGAGTTTAGAGTGTAGGGTATAGAATGTAGAGTGTAGGGTGTAGAGTGTAAAGTGTAGGGTATAGAGTGTAGGATATAGAGTGTAGAGTGTAGGGTATAGAGTGTAGGGTATACAGTGTATGGTATAGAGTGTAGGGTATAGAGTGTAGAGTGTAGGGTATAGAGTGTAGGGTATAGAGTGTAGGGTATAGATTGTAGGGTATAGGGTATAGGGTATAGAGTGTATGGTGTAGAGTGTAGGGTATAGAGTGTAGGGTGTAGGGTGTAGAGTGTGGGGTGTAGAGTGGTGTAGAGTGTAGGATTTAGAGTGTATGGTATAGAGTGTAGGGTATAGAGTATAGCGTGTATGGTATAGAGTGTAGTGTATAGAGTGTAGGGTATAGGGTATAGAGTGTAGGGTATAGAGTGTAGGGTATAGAGTGTAGGGTATAGAGTGTAGAGTGTAGGGTATAGAGTGTAGGGTGTAGATTGTAGGGTATAGAGTGTAGGGTATAGAGTATATGGTATAGAGTGTATGGTATAGAGTGTAGGGTATAGAGTGTAGGGTATAGAGTGTAGAGTGTAGGGTATAGAGTGTAGGGTATAGAGTGTAGAGTGTAGGGTATAGAGTGTAGGGTATAGACTGTAGGGTATAGAGTGTAGAGTGTAGGGTATAGAGTGTATGGTATAGAGTGTAGGGTATAGAGTGTAGAGTGTAGGGTATAGAGTGTAGAGTGTAGGGTATAGAGTGTAGAGTGTAGGGTATAGAGTGTATGGTATCGAGTTTAGGGTGTAGAGTGTAGGGTATAGAGTGTAGAGTTTAGGGTTTAGAGTGTGGGGCATAGAGTGTATGGTATACAGTGTAGAGTGTAGAGTGTAGGGTATAGAGTGTAGCGTATAGAGCGTAGGGTGTAGGGTATAGAGTGTAGGGTATAGAGTGTAGAGTGTAGGGTATAGAGTGTAGGGTATAGAGCTTAGGGTGTAGAGTGTAGGGTATAGAGTGTAGAGTTTAGGGTATAGAGTGTGGGGCATAGAGTGTATGGTATACAGTGTAGAGTGTAGGGTATAGAGTGTATAGTGTAGGGTATAGAGTGTAGCGTATAGAGCGTAGGGTGTAGGGTATAGAGTGTAGGGTATAGAGTGTAGGGTATAGAGTGTAGGGTATAGAGTGTAGGGTATAGAGCTTAGGGTGTAGAGTGTAGGGTATAGAGTGTATAGTTTAGGGTATAGAGTGTAGGGTATAGAGTGTAGGTTATAGAGTGTAGCGTATAGAGCGTAGGGTGTAGGGTATAGAGTGTAGGGTATAGAGTGTAGGGTATAGAGTGTAGGGTATAGAGTGTATGGTATAGAGTGTAGGGTATAAAGTGTAGAGTGTAGGGTATAGAGTGTAGGGTATAGAGTGTAGGGTATAGAGTGTATGGTATAGAGTGTAGGGTGTAGAGTGTAGAGTGTAGGGTATAGAGTGTAGGGTATAGAGTGTAGGGTATAGAGTGTAGGGTATAGATTGTAGGGTATAGGGTATAGGGTATAGAGTGTATGGTGTAGAGTGTAAGGTATAGAGTGTAGGGTGTAGAGTGTGGGGTGTAGAGTGGTGTAGAGTGTAGGATGTAGAGTGTATGGTATAGAGTGTAGGGTATAGAGTATAGCGTGTATGGTATAGAGTGTAGTGTATAGAGTGTAGGGTATAGGGTATAGAGTGTAGGGTATAGAGTGTAGGGTATAGATTTTAGAGTGTAGGGTATAGAGTGTAAGATATAGAGTGTAGGGTGTGGAGTGTAGGGTATAGAGTGTATGGTATAGAGTGTAGGGTATAAAGTGTAGAGTGTAGGGTATAGAGTGTAGGGTATAGAGTGTAGGTTATAGAGTGTAGCGTATAGAGCGTAGGGTGTAGGGTATAGAGTGTAGGGTATAGAGTGTAGGGTATAGAGTGTAGGGTATAGAGTGTATGGTATAGAGCTTAGGGTGTAGAGTGTAGGGTATAGAATGTAGAGTTTAGGGTAGAGAGTGTGGGGCATAGAGTGTATGGTATACAGTGTAGAGTGTAGGGTATAGAGTGTATAGTGTAGGGTATAGAGTGTAGGGTATAGAGTGTATGGCATAGAGCGTAGGGTATAAAGTGTAGAGTGTAGGGTATAGAGTGTATGGTATAGAGTGTAGGGTATAAAGTGTAGAGTGTAGGGTATAGAGTGTAGGGTATAGAGTGTAGGCTATAGAGTGTAGAGTTTAGAGTGTAGGGTATAGAATGTAGAGTGTAGGGTGTAGAGTGTAAAGTGTAGGGTATAGAGTGTAGGATATAGAGTGTAGAGTGTAGGGTATAGAGTGTAGGGTATACAGTGCATGGTATAGAGTGTAGGGTATAGAGTGTAGAGTGTAGGGTATAGAGTGTAGGGTATAGAGTGTAGGGTATAGAGTGTAGGGTATAGATTGTAGGGTATAGGGTATAGGGTATAGAGTGTATGGTGTAGAGTGTAAGGTATAGAGTGTAGGGTGTAGAGTGTGGGGTGTAGAGTGGTGTAGAGTGTAGGATGTAGAGTGTATGGTATTGAGTGTAGGGTATAGAGTATAGCGTGTATGGTATAGAGTGTAGTGTATAGAGTGTAGGGTATAGGGTATAGAGTGTAGGGTATAGAGTGTAGGGTATAGATTTTAGAGTGTAGGGTATAGAGTGTAAGATATAGAGTGTAGGGTGTGGAGTGTAGGGTATAGAGTGTAGGGTATAGAGTGTACGGTATAGAGTGTAGGGTATAGAGTGTAGGGTATAGAGTGTAGAGTGTAGGGTATAGAGTGTAGGGTATAGAGTGTAGAGTGTAGGGTATAGAGTGTAGGGTATAGAGTGTAGGGTATAGAGTGTAGAGTGTAGGGATTAGAGTGTAGGGATTAGAGTGTAGGGTATAGAGTGTAGAGTGTAGAGTATAGAGTGTAGGGTATAGAGTGTAGGGATTAGAGTGTAGGGATTAGAGTGTAGGGATCAGAGTGTAGGGATTAGAGTGTAGGGATTAGAGTGTAGGGTATAGAGTGTAGGGTATAGAGTGTAGGGTATAGAGTGTAGGGTATAGTGTGTATGGTATAGAGTGTAGGGTATAAAGTGTAGAGTGTATGGTATAGAGTGTAGGGTATAGAGTGTAAAGTGTAGGGTATAGAGTGTATGGTATAGAGTGTAGGGTGTAGAGTGTATGGTATAGAGTGTAGGGTGTAGAGTGTAGGGTATAGAGTGTAGGGTATAGAGTGTAGGGTATAGAGTGTAGGGTATAGAGTGTAGGGTACAGAGTGTAGAGTGTAGGGTATAGAGTGTAGGGTACAGAGTGCAGGGTGTAGAGTGTAGGGTATAGAGTGTAGAGTGTAGGGTATAGAGTTTAGGGTATAGTGTGTAGGGTATATAGTGTAGAGTGTAGGGTATAGAGTGTAGAGTGTAGGGTATAGAGTGTAGGGTATAGAGTGTAGGGTATAGAGTGTAGGGTATAGAGTGTAGGTTATAGAGTGTAGAGTGTAGGGTATAGAGTGTAGGGTGTAGAGTGTAGGGTATAGAGTGTAGGGTATAGAGTATATGGTATAGAGTGTATGGTATAGAGTGTAGGGTATAGAGTGTAGGGTATAGAGTGTAGGGTGTGGGGTATAGAGTGTAGAGTGTAGGGTATAGAGTGTAGGGTATAGAGTGTAGGGTATAGAGTGTAGAGTGTAGGGTATAGAGTGTATGGTATAGAGTGTAGGGTATAGAGTGTAGAGTGTAGGGTATAGAGTGTAGAGTGTAGGGTATAGAGTGTAGAGTGTAGGGTATAGAGTGTATGGTATAGAGTTTAGGGTGTAGAGTGTAGGGTATAGAGTGTAGAGTTTAGGGTATAGAGTGTGGGGCATAGAGTGTATGGTATACAGTGTAGAGTGTAGAGTGTAGGGTATAGAGTGTAGCGTATAGAGCGTAGGGTGTAGGGTATAGAGTGTAGGGTATAGAGTGTAGAGTGTAGGGTATAGAGTGTAGGGTATAGAGCTTAGGGTGTAGAGTGTAGGGTATAGAGTGTAGAGTTTAGGGTATAGAGTGTGGGGCATAGAGTGTATGGTATGCAGTGTAGAGTGTAGGGTATAGAGTGTATAGTGTAGGGTATAGAGTGTAGCGTATAGAGCGTAGGGTGTAGGGTATAGAGTGTAGGGTATAGAGTGTAGGGTATAGAGTGTAGGGTATAGAGTGTAGGGTATAGAGCTTAGGGTGTAGAGTGTAGGGTATAGAGTGTAGAGTTTAGGGTATAGAGTGTAAGGTATAGAGTGTAGGTTATAGAGTGTAGCGTATAGAGCGTAGGGTGTAGGGTATAGAGTGTAGGGTATAGAGTGTAGGGTATAGAGTGTAGGGTATAGAGTGTAGGGTGTAGAGTGTATGGTATAGAGTGTAGGGTATAAAGTGTAGAGTGTAGGGTATAGAGTGTAGGGTATAGAGTGTAGGTTATAGAGTGTAGCGTATAGAGCGTAGGGTGTAGGGTATAGAGTGTAGGGTATAGAGTGTAGGGTATAGAGTGTAGGGTATAGAGTGTATGGTATAGAGCTTAGGGTGTAGAGTGTAGGGTATAGAATGTAGAGTTTAGGGTAGAGAGTGTGGGGCATAGAGTGTATGGTATACAGTGTAGAGTGTAGGGTATAGAGTGTATAGTGTAGGGTATAGAGTGAAGGGTATAGAGTGTATGGTATAGAGTGTAGGGTATAAAGTGTAGAGTGTAGGGTATAGAGTGTATGGTATAGAGTGTAGGGTATAAAGTGTAGAGTGTAGGGTATAGAGTGTAGGGTATAGAGTGTAGGCTATAGAGTGTAGAGTTTAGAGTGTAGGTTATAGAATGTAGAGTGTAGGGTGTAGAGTGTAAAGTGTAGGGTATAGAGTGTAGGATATAGAGTGTAGAGTGTAGGGTATAGAGTGTAGGGTATACAGTGTATGGTATAGAGTGTAGGGTATAGAGTGTAGAGTGTAGGGTTTAGAGTGTAGGGTATAGAGTGTAGGGTATAGATTGTAGGTTATAGGGTATAGAGTGTATGGTGTAGAGTGTAGGGTATAGAGTGTAGGGTGTAGGGTGTAGAGTGTGGGGTGTAGAGTGGTGTAGAGTGTAGGATTTAGAGTGTATGGTATAGAGTGTAGGGTATAGAGTATAGCGTGTATGGTATAGAGTGTAGTGTATAGAGTGTAGGGTATAGGGTATAGAGTGTAGGGTATAGAGTGTAGGGTATAGAGTGTAGGGTATAGAGTGTAGGGTATAGAGTGTAGAGTGTAGGGTATAGAGTGTAGGGTGTAGAGTGTAGGGTATAGAGTGTAGGGTATAGAGTATATGGTATAGAGTGTATGGTATAGAGTGTAGGGTATAGAGTGTAGGGTATAGAGTGTAGAGTGTAGGGTATAGAGTGTAGGGTATAGAGTGTAGAGTGTAGGGTATAGAGTGTAGGGTATAGAGTGTAGGGTATAGAGTGTAGAGTGTAGGGTATAGAGTGTATGGTATAGAGTGTAGGGTATAGAGTGTAGAGTGTAGGGTATAGAGTGTAGAGTGTAAAGGTATAGAGTGTAGAGTGTAGGGTATAGAGTGTATGGTATAGAGTTTAGGGTGTAGAGTGTAGGGTATAGAGTGTAGAGTTTAGGGTATAGAGTGTGGGGCATAGAGTGTATGGTATACAGTGTAGAGTGTAGGGTATAGAGTGCAGCGTATAGAGCGTAGGGTGTAGGGTATAGAGTGTAGGGTATAGAGTGTAGAGTGTAGGGTATAGAGTGTAGGGTATAGAGCTTAGGGTGTAGAGTGTAGGGTATAGAGTGTAGAGTTTAGGGTATAGAGTGTGGGGCATAGAGTGTATGGTATACAGTGTAGAGTGTAGGGTATAGAGTGTATAGTGTAGGGTATAGAGTGTAGCGTATAGAGCGTAGGGTGTAGAGTATAGAGTGTAGGGTATAGAGTGTAGGGTATAGAGTGTAGGGTATAGAGTGTAGGGTATAGAGCTTAGGGTGTAGAGTGTAGGGTATAAAGTGTAGAGTGTAGGGTAAAGAGTCTACGGTATAGAGTGTAGGCAATAGAGTGTAGAGTTTAGAGTGTAGGGTATAGAATGTAGAGTGTAGGGTGTAGAGTGTAAAGTGTAGGGTATAGAGTGTAGGATATAGAGTGTAGAGTGTAGGGTATAGAGTGTAGGGTATACAGTGTATGGTATAGAGTGTAGGGTGTAGAGTGTAGAGTGTAGGGTATAGAGTGTAGGGTATAGAGTGTAGGGTATAGAGTGTAGGGTATAGATTGTAGGGTATAGGGTATAGGGTATAGAGTGTATGGTGTAGAGTGTAAGGTATAGAGTGTAGGGTGTAGAGTGTGGGGTGTAGAGTGGTGTAGAGTGTAGGATGTAGAGTGTATGGTATAGAGTGTAGGGTATAGAGTATAGCGTGTATGGTATAGAGTGTAGTGTATAGAGTGTAGGGTATAGGGTATAGAGTGTAGGGTATAGAGTGTAGGGTATAGATTTTAGAGTGTAGGGTATAGAGTGTAAGGTATAGAGTGTAGGGTGTGGAGTGTAGGGTATAGAGTGTAGGGTATAGAGTGTAAGGTATAGAGTGTAGGGTATAGAGTGTAGGGTATAGAGTGTAGAGTGTAGGGTATAGAGTGTAGGGTATAGAGTGTAGAGTGTAGGGTATAGAGTGTAGGGTATAGAGTGTAGGGTATAGAGTGTAGAGTGTAGGGATTAGAGTGTAGGGATTAGAGTGTAGGGTATAGAGTGTAGAGTGTAGAGTATAGAGTGTAGGGTATAGAGTGTAGGGATTAGAGTGTAGGGATTAGAGTGTAGGGATCAGAGTGTAGGGATTAGAGTGTAGGGATTAGAGTGTAGGGTATAGAGTGTAGGGTATAGAGTGTAGGGTATAGAGTGTAGGGTATAGTGTGTATGGTATAGAGTGTAGGGTATAAAGTGTAGAGTGTATGGTATAGAGTGTAGGGTATAGAGTGTAAAGTGTAGGGTATAGAGTGTATGGTATAGAGTGTAGGGTGTAGAGTGTATGGTATAGAGTGTAGGGTGTAGAGTGTAGGGTATAGAGTGTAGGGTATAGAGTGTAGGGTATAGAGTGTAGGGTATAGAGTGTAGGGTACAGAGTGTAGAGTGTAGGGTATAGAGTGTAGGGTACAGAGTGCAGGGTGTAGAGTGTAGGGTATAGAGTGTAGAGTGTAGGGTATAGAGTTTAGGGTATAGTGTGTAGGGTATATAGTGTAGAGTGTAGGGTATAGAGTGTAGAGTGTAGGGTATAGAGTGTAGGGTATAGAGTGTAGGGTATAGAGTGTAGGGTATAGAGTGTAGGTTATAGAGTGTAGAGTGTAGGGTATAGAGTGTAGGGTGTAGAGTGTAGGGTATAGAGTGTAGGGTATAGAGTATATGGTATAGAGTGTATGGTATAGAGTGTAGGGTATAGAGTGTAGGGTATAGAGTGTAGAGTGTGGGGTATAGAGTGTAGAGTGTGGGGTATAGAGTGTAGGGTATAGAGTGTAGGGTATAGAGTGTAGAGTGTAGGGTATATAGTGTATGGTATAGAGTGTAGGGTATAGAGTGTAGAGTGTAGGGTATAGAGTGTAGAGTGTAGGGTATAGAGTGTAGAGTGTAGGGTATAGAGTGTATGGTATAGAGTTTAGGGTGTAGAGTGTAGGGTATAGAGTGTAGAGTTTAGGGTATAGAGTGTGGGGCATAGAGTGTATGGTATACAGTGTAGAGTGTAGAGTGTAGGGTATAGAGTGTAGCGTATAGAGCGTAGGGTGTAGGGTATAGAGTGTAGGGTATAGAGTGTAGAGTGTAGGGTATAGAGTGTAGGGTATAGAGCTTAGGGTGTAGAGTGTAGGGTATAGAGTGTAGAGTTTAGGGTATAGAGTGTGGGGCATAGAGTGTATGGTATGCAGTATAGAGTGTAGGGTATAGAGTGTATAGTGTAGGGTATAGAGTGTAGCGTATAGAGCGTAGGGTGTAGGGTATAGAGTGTAGGGTATAGAGTGTAGGGTATAGAGTGTAGGGTATAGAGTGTAGGGTATAGAGCTTAGGGTGTAGAGTGTAGGGTATAGAGTGTAGAGTTTAGGGTATAGAGTGTAAGGTATAGAGTGTAGGTTATAGAGTGTAGCGTATAGAGCGTAGGGTGTAGGGTATAGAGTGTAGGGTATAGAGTGTAGGGTATAGAGTGTAGGGTATAGAGTGTAGGGTATAGAGTGTATGGTATAGAGTGTAGGGTATAAAGTGTAGAGTGTAGGGTATAGAGTGTAGGGTATAGAGTGTAGGTTATAGAGTGTAGCGTATAGAGCGTAGGGTGTAGGGTATAGAGTGTAGGGTATAGAGTGTAGGGTATAGAGTGTAGGGTATAGAGTGTATGGTATAGAGCTTAGGGTGTAGAGTGTAGGGTATAGAATGTAGAGTTTAGGGTAGAGAGTGTGGGGCATAGAGTGTATGGTATACAGTGTAGAGTGTAGGGTATAGAGTGTATAGTGTAGGGTATAGAGTGAAGGGTATAGAGTGTATGGTATAGAGTGTAGGGTATAAAGTGTAGAGTGTAGGGTATAGAGTGTATGGTATAGAGTGTAGGGTATAAAGTGTAGAGTGTAGGGTATAGAGTGTAGGGTATAGAGTGTAGGCTATAGAGTGTAGAGTTTAGAGTGTAGGTTATAGAATGTAGAGTGTAGGGTGTAGAGTGTAAAGTGTAGGGTATAGAGTGTAGGATATAGAGTGTAGAGTGTAGGGTATAGAGTGTAGGGTATACAGTGTATGGTATAGAGTGTAGGGTATAGAGTGTAGAGTGTAGGGTATAGAGTGTAGGGTATAGAGTGTAGGGTATAGATTGTAGGGTATAGGGTATAGGGTATAGAGTGTATGGTGTAGAGTGTAGGGTATAGAGTGTGGGGTGTAGGGTGTAGAGTGTGGGGTGTAGAGTGGTGTAGAGTGTAGGATTTAGAGTGTATGGTATAGAGTGTAGGGTATAGAGTATAGCGTGTATGGTATAGAGTGTAGTGTATAGAGTGTAGGGTATAGGGTATAGAGTGTAGGGTATAGAGTGTAGGGTATAGAGTGTAGGGTATAGAGTGTAGGGTATAGAGTGTAGAGTGTAGGGTATAGAGTGTAGGGTGTAGAGTGTAGGGTATAGAGTGTAGGGTATAGAGTATATGGTATAGAGTGTATGGTATAGAGTGTAGGGTATAGAGTGTAGGGTATAGAGTGTAGAGTGTAGGGTATAGAGTGTAGGGTATAGAGTGTAGAGTGTAGGGTATAGCGTGTAGGGTATAGAGTGTAGGGTATAGAGTGTAGGCTATAGAGTGTAGAGTTTAGAGTGTAGGGTATAGAATGTAGAGTGTAGGGTGTAGAGTGTAAAGTGTAGGGTATAGAGTGTAGGATATAGAGTGTAGAGTGTAGGGTATAGAGTGTAGGGTATACAGTGTATGGTATAGAGTGTAGGGTATAGAGTGTAGAGTGTAGGGTATAGAGTGTAGGGTATAGAGTGTAGGGTATAGAGTGTAGGGTATAGATTGTAGGGTATAGGGTATAGGGTATAGAGTGTATGGTGTAGAGTGTAGGGTATAGAGTGTAGGGTGTAGGGTGTAGAGTGTGGGGTGTAGAGTGGTGTAGAGTGTAGGATGTAGAGTGTATGGTATAGAGTGTAGTGTATAGAGTATAGCGTGTATGGTATAGAGTGTAGTGTATAGAGTGTAGGGTATAGGGTATAGAGTGTAGGGTATAGAGTGTAGGGTATAGATTTTAGAGTGTAGGGTATAGAGTGTAAGGTAAAGAGTGTAGGGTGTGGAGTGTAGGGTATAGAGTGTATGGTATAGAGTGTAGGGTATAGAGTGTATGGTATAGAGTGTAGAGTGTAGGGAATAGAGTGTATTTTATAGAGTGTAGGGTATAGAGTGTAGGGTATAGAGTGTAGAGTGTAGGGTATAGAGTGTAGGGTATAGAGTGTAGAGTGTAGGGTATAGAGTGTAGGGTATAGAGTGTAGGGTATGGAGTGTAGAGTGTAGGAATTAGAGTGTAGGGATTAGAGTGTAGGGTATAGAGTGTAGAGTGTAGAGTATAGAGTGTAGGGTATAGAGTGTAGGGATTAGAGTGTAGGGATTAGAGTGTAGGGATTAGAGTGTAGGGATTAGAGTGTAGGGTATAGAGTGTAGGGTATAGAGTGTAGGGTATAGTGTGTATGGTATAGAGTGTAGGGTATAAAGTGTACAGTGTATGGTATAGAGTGTAGGGTATAGAGTGTAAAGTGTAGGGTATAGAGTGTATGGTATAGAGTGTAGGGTGTAGAGTGTATGGTATAGAGTGTAGGGTATAGAGTGTAGAGTGTAGGGTATAGAGTGTAGGGTATAGACTGTAGGGTATAGAGTGTAGGGTATAGAGTGTAGGGTAAAGAGTGTAGAGTGTAGGGTATAGAGTGTAGGGTACAGAGTGCAGGGTGTAGAGTGTAGGGTATAGAGTGTAGAGTGTAGGGTATAGAGTTTAGGGTATAGTGTGTAGGGTATATAGTGTAGAGTGTAGGGTATAGAGTATAGAGTGTAGGGTATAGAGTGTAGGGTATAGAGTGTAGGGTATAGAGTGTAGGGTATAGAGTGTAGGGTATAGAGTGTCGAGTGTAGGGTATAGAGTGTGGGGTGTAGAGTGTAGGGTATAGAGTGTAGGGTATAGAGTATATGGTATAGAGTGTATGGTATAGAGTGTAGGGTATAGAGTGTAGAGTGTAGGGTATAGAGTGTAGGGTATAGAGTGTAGAGTGTAGGGTATAGAGTGTAGGGTATAGAGTGTAGGGTATAGAGTGTAGAGTGTAGGGTATAGAGTGTATGGTATAGAGTGTAGGGTATAGAGTGTAGAGTGTAGGGTATAGAGTGTAGAGTGTAGGGTATAGAGTGTATGGTATAGAGTTTAGGGTGTAGAGTGTAGGGTATAGAGTGTAGAGTTTAGGGTATAGAGTGTGGGGCATAGAGTGTATGGTATACAGTGTAGAGTGTAGAGTGTAGGGTATAGAGTGTAGCGTATAGAGCGTAGGGTGTAGGGTATAGAGTGTAGGGTATAGAGTGTAGAGTGTAGGGTATAGAGTGTAGGGTATAGAGCTTAGGGTGTAGAGTGTAGGGTATAGAGTGTAGAGTTTAGGGTATAGAGTGTGGGGCATAGAGTGTATGGTATGCAGTGTAGAGTGTAGGGTATAGAGTGTATAGTGTAGGGTATAGAGTGTAGCATATAGAGCGTAGGGTGTAGGGTATAGAGTGTAGGGTATAGAGTGTAGGGTATAGAGTGTAGGGTATAGAGTGTAGGGTATAGAGCTTAGGGTGTAGAGTGTAGGGTATAGAGTGTAGAGTTTAGGGTATAGAGTGTAAGGTATAGAGTGTAGGTTATAGAGTGTAGCGTATAGAGCGTAGGGTGTAGGGTATAGAGTGTAGGGTATAGAGTGTAGGGTATAGAGTGTAGGGTATAGAGTGTAGGGTATAGAGTGTATGGTATAGAGTGTAGGGTATAAAGAGTAGAGTGTAGGGTATAGAGTGTAGGGTATAGAGTGTAGGTTATAGAGTGTAGCGTATAGAGCGTAGGGTGTAGGGTATAGAGTGTAGGGTATAGAGTGTAGGGTACAGAGTGCAGGGTGTAGAGTGTAGGGTATAGAGTGTAGAGTGTAGGGTATAGAGTTTAGGGTATAGTGTGTAGGGTATATAGTGTAGAGTGTAGGGTATAGAGTATAGAGTGTAGGGTATAGAGTGTAGGGTATAGAGTGTAGGGTATAGAGTGTAGGGTATAGAGTGTAGAGTGTAGGGTATAGAGTGTAGGGTGTAGAGTGTAGGGTATAGAGTGTAGGGTATAGAGTATATGGTATAGAGTGTATGGTATAGAGTGTAGGGTATAGAGTGTAGGGTATATAGTGTAGAGTGTAGGGTATAGAGTGTAGGGTATAGAGTGTAGAGTGTAGGGTATAGAGTGTAGGGTATAGAGTGTAGGGTATAGAGTGTAGAGTGTAGGGTATAGAGTGTATGGTATAGAGTGTAGGGTATAGAGTGTAGAGTGTAGGGTATAGAGTGTAGAGTGTAGGGTATAGAGTGTAGAGTGTAGGGTATAGAGTGTATGGTATAGAGTTTAGGGTGTAGAGTGTAGGGTATAGAGTGTAGAGTTTAGGGTATAGAGTGTGGGGCATAGAGTGTATGGTATACAGTGTAGAGTGTAGAGTGTAGGGTATAGAGTGTAGCGTATAGAGCGTAGGGTGTAGGGTATAGAGTGTAGGGTATAGAGTGTAGAGTGTAGGGTATAGAGTGTAGGGTATAGAGCTTAGGGTGTAGAGTGTAGGGTATAGAGTGTAGAGTTTAGGGTATAGAGTGTGGGGCATAGAGTGTATGGTATGCAGTGTAGAGTGTAGGGTATAGAGTGTATAGTGTAGGGTATAGAGTGTAGCATATAGAGCGTAGGGTGTAGGGTATAGAGTGTAGGGTATAGAGTGTAGGGTATAGAGTGTAGGGTATAGAGTGTAGGGAATAGAGCTTAGGGTGTAGAGTGTAGGGTATAGAGTGTAGAGTTTAGGGTATAGAGTGTAAGGTATAGAGTGTAGGTTATAGAGTGTAGCGTATAGAGCGTAGGGTGTAGGGTATAGAGTGTAGGGTTTAGAGTGTAGGGTATAGAGTGTAGGGTATAGAGTGTAGGGTATAGAGTGTATGGTATAGAGTGTAGGGTATAAAGTGTAGAGTGTAGGGTATAGAGTGTAGGGTATAGAGTGTAGGTTATAGAGTGTAGCGTATAGAGCGTAGGGTGTAGGGTATAGAGTGTAGGGTATAGAGTGTAGGGTATAGAGTGTAGGGTATAGAGTGTATGGTATAGAGCTTAGGGTGTAGAGTGTAGGGTATAGAATGTAGAGTTTAGGGTAGAGAGTGTGGGGCATAGAGTGTATGGTATACAGTGTAGAGTGTAGGGTATAGAGTGTATAGTGTAGGGTATAGAGTGTAGGGCATAGAGTGTATGGTATAGAGTGTAGGGTATAAAGTGTAGAGTGTAGGGTATAGAGTGTATGGTATAGAGTGTAGGGTATAAAGTGTAGAGTGTAGGGTATAGAGCTTAGGGTGTAGAGTGTAGGGTATAGAGTGTAGAGTTTAGGGTATAGAGTGTGGGGCATAGAGTGTATGGTATGCAGTGTAGAGTGTAGGGTATAGAGTGTATAGTGTAGGGTATAGAGTGTAGCATATAGAGCGTAGGGTGTAGGGTATAGAGTGTAGGGTATAGAGTGTAGGGTATAGAGTGTAGGGTATAGAGTGTAGGGTATAGAGCTTAGGGTGTAGAGTGTAGGGTATAGAGTGTAGAGTTTAGGGTATAGAGTGTAAGGTATAGAGTGTAGGTTATAGAGTGTAGCGTATAGAGCGTAGGGTGTAGGGTATAGAGTGTAGGGTATAGAGTGTAGGGTATAGAGTGTAGGGTATAGAGTGTAGGGTATAGAGTGTATGGTATAGAGTGTAGGGTATAAAGAGTAGAGTGTAGGGTATAGAGTGTAGGGTATAGAGTGTAGGTTATAGAGTGTAGCGTATAGAGCGTAGGGTGTAGGGTATAGAGTGTAGGGTATAGAGTGTAGGGTACAGAGTGCAGGGTGTAGAGTGTAGGGTATAGAGTGTAGAGTGTAGGGTATAGAGTTTAGGGTATAGTGTGTAGGGTATATAGTGTAGAGTGTAGGGTATAGAGTATAGAGTGTAGGGTATAGAGTGTAGGGTATAGAGTGTAGGGTATAGAGTGTAGGGTATAGAGTGTAGAGTGTAGGGTATAGAGTGTAGGGTGTAGAGTGTAGGGTATAGAGTGTAGGGTATAGAGTATATGGTATAGAGTGTATGGTATAGAGTGTAGGGTATAGAGTGTAGGGTATATAGTGTAGAGTGTAGGGTATAGAGTGTAGGGTATAGAGTGTAGAGTGTAGGGTATAGAGTGTAGGGTATAGAGTGTAGGGTATAGAGTGTAGAGTGTAGGGTATAGAGTGTATGGTATAGAGTGTAGGGTATAGAGTGTAGAGTGTAGGGTATAGAGTGTAGAGTGTAGGGTATAGAGTGTAGAGTGTAGGGTATAGAGTGTATGGTATAGAGTTTAGGGTGTAGAGTGTAGGGTATAGAGTGTAGAGTTTAGGGTATAGAGTGTGGGGCATAGAGTGTATGGTATACAGTGTAGAGTGTAGAGTGTAGGGTATAGAGTGTAGCGTATAGAGCGTAGGGTGTAGGGTATAGAGTGTAGGGTATAGAGTGTAGAGTGTAGGGTATAGAGTGTAGGGTATAGAGCTTAGGGTGTAGAGTGTAGGGTATAGAGTGTAGAGTTTAGGGTATAGAGTGTGGGGCATAGAGTGTATGGTATGCAGTGTAGAGTGTAGGGTATAGAGTGTATAGTGTAGGGTATAGAGTGTAGCATATAGAGCGTAGGGTGTAGGGTATAGAGTGTAGGGTATAGAGTGTAGGGTATAGAGTGTAGGGTATAGAGTGTAGGGTATAGAGCTTAGGGTGTAGAGTGTAGGGTATAGAGTGTAGAGTTTAGGGTATAGAGTGTAAGGTATAGAGTGTAGGTTATAGAGTGTAGCGTATAGAGCGTAGGGTGTAGGGTATAGAGTGTAGGGTATAGAGTGTAGGGTATAGAGTGTAGGGTATAGAGTGTAGGGTATAGAGTGTATGGTATAGAGTGTAGGGTATAAAGTGTAGAGTGTAGGGTATAGAGTGTAGGGTATAGAGTGTAGGTTATAGAGTGTAGCGTATAGAGCGTAGGGTGTAGGGTATAGAGTGTAGGGTATAGAGTGTAGGGTATAGAGTGTAGGGTATAGAGTGTATGGTATAGAGCTTAGGGTGTAGAGTGTAGGGTATAGAATGTAGAGTTTAGGGTAGAGAGTGTGGGGCATAGAGTGTATGGTATACAGTGTAGAGTGTAGGGTATAGAGTGTATAGTGTAGGGTATAGAGTGTAGGGCATAGAGTGTATGGTATAGAGTGTAGGGTATAAAGTGTAGAGTGTAGGGTATAGAGTGTATGGTATAGAGTGTAGGGTATAAAGTGTAGAGTGTAGGGTATAGAGTGTAGGGTATAGAGTGTAGGCTATAGAGTGTAGAGTTTAGAGTGTAGGGTATAGAATGTAGAGTGTAGGGTGTAGAGTGTAAAGTGTAGGGTATAGAGTGTAGGATATAGAGTGTAGAGTGTAGGGTATAGAGTGTAGGGTATACAGTGTATGGTATAGAGTGTAGGGTATAGAGTGTAGAGTGTAGGGTATAGAGTGTAGGGTATAGAGTGTAGGGTATAGATTGTAGGGTATAGGGTATAGGGTATAGAGTGTATGGTGTAGAGTGTAGGGTATAGAGTGTAGGGTGTAGGGTGTAGAGTGTGGGGTGTAGAGTGGTGTAGAGTGTAGGATTTAGAGTGTATGGTATAGAGTGTAGGGTATAGAGTATAGCGTGTATGGTATAGAGTGTAGTGTATAGAGTGTAGGGTATAGGGTATAGAGTGTAGGGTATAGAGTGTAGGGTATAGAGTGTAGGGTATAGAGTGTAGGGTATAGAGTGTAGAGTGTAGGGTATAGAGTGTAGGGTGTAGAGTGTAGGGTATAGAGTGTAGGGTATAGAGTATATGGTATAGAGTGTAGGGTATAGAGTGTAGGGTATAGAGTGTAGAGTGTAGGGTATAGAGTGTAGGGTATAGAGTGTAGAGTGTAGGGTATAGAGTGTAGGGTATAGAGTGTAGGGTATAGAGTGTAGAGTGTAGGGTATAGAGTGTATGGTATAGAGTGTAGGGTATAGAGTGTAGAGTGTAGGGTATAGAGTGTAGAGTGTAGGGTATAGAGTGTAGAGTGTAGGGTATAGAGTGTATGGTATAGAGTTTAGGGTGTAGGGTATAGAGTGTAGAGTTTAGGGTATAGAGTGTGGGGCACAGAGTGTATGGTATACAGTGTAGAGTGTAGAGTGTAGGGTATAGAGTGTAGCGTATAGAGCGTAGGGTGTAGGGTATAGAGTGTAGGGTATAGAGTGTAGAGTGTAGGGTATAGAGTGTAGGGTATAGAGCTTAGGGTGTAGAGTGTAGGGTATAGAGTGTAGAGTTTAGGGTATAGAGTGTGGGGCATAGAGTGTATGGTATACAGTGTAGAGTGTAGGGTATAGAGTGTATAGTGTAGGGTATAGAGTGTAGCGTATAGAGCGTAGGGTGTAGGGTATAGAGTGTAGGGTATAGAGTTTAGGGTGTAGAGTGTAGGGTATAGAGTGTAGAGTTTAGGGTATAGAGTGTGGGGCATAGAGTGTATGGTATACAGTGTAGAGTGTAGAGTGTAGGGTATAGAGTGTAGCGTATAGAGCGTAGGGTGTAGGGTATAGAGTGTAGGGTATAGAGTGTAGAGTGTAGGGTATAGAGTGTAGGGTATAGAGCTTAGGGTGTAGAGTGTAGGGTATAGAGTGTAGAGTTTAGGGTATAGAGTGTGGGGCATAGAGTGTATGGTATACAGTGTAGAGTGTAGGGTATAGAGTGTATAGTGTAGGGTATAGAGTGTAGCGTATAGAGCGTAGGGTGTAGGGTATAGAGTGTAGGGTATAGAGTGTAGGGTATAGAGTGTAGGGTATAGAGTGTAGGGTATAGAGCTTAGGGTGTAGAGTGTAGGGTATAGAGTGTAGAGTTTAGGGTATAGAGTGTGGGGCATAGAGTGTATGGTATACAGTGTAGAGTGTAGGGTATAGAGTGTATAGTGTAGGGTATAGAGTGTAGGGTATAGAATGTAGGGTATAGAGTGTATGGTATAGAGTGTAGGGTATAAAGTGTAGAGTGTAGGGTATAGAGTGTAGGGTATAGAGTGTAGGTTATAGAGTGTAGCGTATAGAGCGTAGGGTGTAGGGTATAGAGTGTAGGGTATAGAGTGTAGGGTATAGAGTGTAGGGTATAGATTGTATGGTATAGAGCTTAGGGTGTAGAGTGTAGGTTATAGAATGTAGAGTTTAGGGTAGAGAGTGTGGGGCATAGAGTGTATGGTATACAGTGTAGAGTGTAGGGTATAGAGTGTATAGTGTAGGGTATAGAGTGTAGGGTATAGAGTGTATGGTATAGAGTGTAGGGTATAAAGTGTAGAGTGTAGGGTATAGAGTGTATGGTATAGAGTGTAGGGTATAAAGTGTAGAGTGTAGGGTATAGAGTGTAGGGTATAGAGTGTAGGCTATAGAGTGTAGAGTTTAGAGTGTAGGGTATAGAATGTAGAGTGTAGGGTGTAGAGTGTAAAGTGTAGGGTATAGAGTGTAGGATATAGAGTGTAGAGTGTAGGGTATAGAGTGTAGGGTATACAGTGTATGGTATAGAGTGTAGGGTATAGAGTGTAGAGTGTAGGGTATAGAGTGTAGGGTATAGAGTGTAGGGTATAGAGTGTAGGGTATAGATTGTAGGGTATAGGGTATAGGGTATAGAGTGTATGGTGTAGAGTGTAGGGTATAGAGTGTAGGGTGTAGAGTGTGGGGTGTAGAGTGGTGTTGAGTGTAGGATGTAGAGTGTATGGTATAGAGTGTAGGGTACAGAGTATAGCGTGTATGGTATAGAGTGTAGTGTATAGAGTGTAGGGTATAGGGTATAGAGTGTAGGGTATAGAGTGTAGGGTATAGATTTTAGAGTGTAGGGTATAGAGTGTAAGGTATAGAGTGTAGGGTGTGGAGTGTAGGGTATAGAGTGTAGGGTATAGAGTGTATGGTATAGAGTGTAGGGTATAGAGTGTATGGTATAGAGTGTAGAGTGTAGGGTATAGAGTGTATTTTATAGAGTGTAGGGTATAGAGTGTAGGGTATAGAGTGTAGAGTGTAGGGTATAGGGTGTAGGGTATAGAGTGTAGAGTGTAGGGTATAGAGTGTAGGGTATAGAGTGTAGGGTATAGAGTGTAGAATGTAGGGATTAGAGTGTAGGGATTAGAGTGTAGGGTATAGAGTGTAGAGTGTAGAGTATAGAGTGTAGGGTATAGAGTGTAGGGATTAGAGTGTAGGGATTAGAGTGTAGGGATTAGAGTGTAGGGATTAGAGTGTAGGGTATAGAGTGTAGGGTATAGAGTGTAGGGTATAGAGTGTAGGGTATAGAGTGTAAAGTGTAGGGTATAGAGTGTATGGTATAGAGTGTAGGGTGTAGAGTGTATGGTATAGAGTGTAGGGTATAGAGTGTAGAGTGTAGGGTATAGAGTGTAGGGTATAGAGTGTAGGGTATAGAGTGTAGGGTATAGAGTGTAGGGTACAGAGTGTAGAGTGTAGGGTATAGAGTGTAAGGTACAGAGTGCAGGGTGTAGAGTGTAGGGTATAGAGTGTAGAGTGTAGGGTATAGAGTTTAGGGTATAGTGTGTAGGGTATATAGTGTAGAGTGTAGGGTATAGATTGTATGGTATAGAGCTTATGGTGTAGAGTGTAGGGTATAGAATGTAGAGTTTAGGGTAGAGAGTGTGGGGCATAGAGTGTATGGTATACAGTGTAGAGTGTAGGGTATAGAGTGTAGGGTATAGAGTGTAGGGTATAGAGTGTAGGGTATAGAGTGTAGGGTATAGAGTGTAGAGTGTAGGGTATAGAGTGTAGGGTGTAGAGTGTAGGGTATAGAGTGTAGGGTATAGAGTATATGGTATAGAGTGTATGGTATAGAGTGTAGGGTATAGAGTGTAGAGTGTAGGGTATAGAGTGTAGGGTTTAGGGTATAGAGTGTGGGGCATAGAGTGTATGGTATACAATGTAGAGTGTACAGTGTAGGGTATAGAGTGTAGCGTATAGAGCGTAAGGTGTAGGGTATAGAGTGTAGGGTATAGAGTGTAGAGTGTAGGGTATAGAGTGTATGGTATAGAGTTTAGGGTGTAGAGTGTAGGGTATAGAGTGTAGAGTTTAGGGTATAGAGTGTGGGGCATAGAGTGTATGGTATACAGTGTAGAGTGTAGAGTGTAGGGTATAGAGTGTAGCGTATAGAGCGTAGGGTGTAGGGTATAGAGTGTAGGGTATAGAGTGTAGAGTGTAGGGTATAGAGTGTAGGGTATAGAGCTTAGGGTGTAGAGTGTAGGGTATAGAGTGTAGAGTTTAGGGTATAGAGTGTGGGGCATAGAGTGTATGGTATACAGTGTAGAGTGTAGGGTATAGAGTGTATAGTGTAGGGTATAGAGTGTAGCGTATAGAGCGTAGGGTGTAGGGTATAGAGTGTAGGGTATAGAGTGTAGGGTATAGAGTGTAGGGTATATAGTGTAGGGTATAGAGCTTAGGGTGTAGAGTGTAGGGTATAGAGTGTAGAGTTTAGGGTATAGAGTGTGGGGCATAGAGTGTATGGTATACAGTGTAGAGTGTAGGGTATAGAGTGTATAGTGTAGGGTATAGAGTGTAGGGTATAGAGTGTAGGGTATAGAGTGTATGGTATAGAGTGTAGGGTATAAAGTGTAGAGTGTAGGGTATAGAGTGTAGGGTATAGAGTGTAGGTTATAGAGTGTAGCGTATAGAGCGTAGGGTGTAGGGTATAGAGTGTAGGGTATAGAGTGTAGGGTATAGAGTGTAGGGTATAGATTGTATGGTATAGAGCTTAGGGTGTAGAGTGTAGGGTATAGAATGTAGAGTTTAGGGTAGAGAGTGTGGGGCATAGAGTGTATGGTATACAGTGTAGAGTGTAGGGTATAGAGTGTATAGTGTAGGGTATAGAGTGTAGGGTATAGAGTGTATGGTATAGAGTGTAGGGTATAAAGTGTAGAGTGTAGGGTATAGAGTGTATGGTATAGAGTGTAGGGTATAATGTGTAGAGTGTAGGGTATAGAGTGTAGGGTATAGAGTGTAGGCTATAGAGTGTAGAGTTTAGAGTGTAGGGTATAGAATGTAGAGTGTAGGGTGTAGAGTGTAAAGTGTAGGGTATAGAGTGTAGGATATAGAGTGTAGAGTGTAGGGTATAGAGTGTAGGGTATACAGTGTATGGTATAGAGTGTAGGGTATAGAGTGTAGAGTGTAGGGTATAGAGTGTAGGGTATAGAGTGTAGGGTATAGATTGTAGGGTATAGGGTATAGGGTATAGAGTGTATGGTGTAGAGTGTAGGGTATAGAGTGTAGGGTGTAGGGTGTAGAGTGTGGGGTGTAGAGTGGTGTAGAGTGTAGGATTTAGAGTGTATGGTATAGAGTGTAGGGTATAGAGTATAGCGTGTATGGTATAGAGTGTAGTGTATAGAGTGTAGGGTATAGGGTATAGAGTGTAGGGTATAGAGTGTAGGGTATAGAGTGTAGGGTATAGAGTGTAGAGTGTAGGGTATAGAGTGTAGGGTGTAGATTGTAGGGTATAGAGTGTAGGGTATAGAGTATATGGTATAGAGTGTATGGTATAGAGTGTAGGGTATAGAGTGTAGGGTATAGAGTGTAGAGTGTAGGGTATAGAGTGTAGGGTATAGAGTGTAGAGTGTAGGGTATAGAGTGTAGGGTATAGACTGTAGGGTATAGAGTGTAGAGTGTAGGGTATAGAGTGTATGGTATAGAGTGTAGGGTATAGAGTGTAGAGTGTAGGGTATAGAGTGTAGAGTGTAGGGTATAGAGTGTAGAGTGTAGGGTATAGAGTGTATGGTATCGAGTTTAGGGTGTAGAGTGTAGGGTATAGAGTGTAGAGTTTAGGGTTTAGAGTGTGGGGCATAGAGTGTATGGTATACAGTGTAGAGTGTAGAGTGTAGGGTATAGAGTGTAGCGTATAGAGCGTAGGGTGTAGGGTATAGAGTGTAGGGTATAGAGTGTAGAGTGTAGGGTATAGAGTGTAGGGTATAGAGCTTAGGGTGTAGAGTGTAGGGTATAGAGTGTAGAGTTTAGGGTATAGAGTGTGGGGCATAGAGTGTATGGTATACAGTGTAGAGTGTAGGGTATAGAGTGTATAGTGTAGGGTATAGAGTGTAGCGTATAGAGCGTAGGGTGTAGGGTATAGAGTGTAGGGTATAGAGTGTAGGGTATAGAGTGTAGGGTATAGAGTGTAGGGTATAGAGCTTAGGGTGTAGAGTGTAGGGTATAGAGTGTATAGTTTAGGGTATAGAGTGTAGGGTATAGAGTGTAGGTTATAGAGTGTAGCGTATAGAGCGTAGGGTGTAGGGTATAGAGTGTAGGGTATAGAGTGTAGGGTATAGAGTGTAGGGTATAGAGTGTATGGTATAGAGTGTAGGGTATAAAGTGTAGAGTGTAGGGTATAGAGTGTAGGGTATAGAGTGTAGGGTATAGAGTGTATGGTATAGAGTGTAGGGTGTAGAGTGTAGAGTGTAGGGTATAGAGTGTAGGGTATAGAGTGTAGGGTATAGAGTGTAGGGTATAGATTGTAGGGTATAGGGTATAGGGTATAGAGTGTATGGTGTAGAGTGTAAGGTATAGAGTGTAGGGTGTAGAGTGTGGGGTGTAGAGTGGTGTAGAGTGTAGGATGTAGAGTGTATGGTATAGAGTGTAGGGTATAGAGTATAGCGTGTATGGTATAGAGTGTAGTGTATAGAGTGTAGGGTATAGGGTATAGAGTGTAGGGTATAGAGTGTAGGGTATAGATTTTAGAGTGTAGGGTATAGAGTGTAAGATATAGAGTGTAGGGTGTGGAGTGTAGGGTATAGAGTGTATGGTATAGAGTGTAGGGTATAAAGTGTAGAGTGTAGGGTATAGAGTGTAGGGTATAGAGTGTAGGTTATAGAGTGTAGCGTATAGAGCGTAGGGTGTAGGGTATAGAGTGTAGGGTATAGAGTGTAGGGTATAGAGTGTAGGGTATAGAGTGTATGGTATAGAGCTTAGGGTGTAGAGTGTAGGGTATAGAATGTAGAGTTTAGGGTAGAGAGTGTGGGGCATAGAGTGTATGGTATACAGTGTAGAGTGTAGGGTATAGAGTGTATAGTGTAGGGTATAGAGTGTAGGGTATAGAGTGTATGGCATAGAGCGTAGGGTATAAAGTGTAGAGTGTAGGGTATAGAGTGTATGGTATAGAGTGTAGGGTATAAAGTGTAGAGTGTAGGGTATAGAGTGTAGGGTATAGAGTGTAGGCTATAGAGTGTAGAGTTTAGAGTGTAGGGTATAGAATGTAGAGTGTAGGGTGTAGAGTGTAAAGTGTAGGGTATAGAGTGTAGGATATAGAGTGTAGAGTGTAGGGTATAGAGTGTAGGGTATACAGTGCATGGTATAGAGTGTAGGGTATAGAGTGTAGAGTGTAGGGTATAGAGTGTAGGGTATAGAGTGTAGGGTATAGAGTGTAGGGTATAGATTGTAGGGTATAGGGTATAGGGTATAGAGTGTATGGTGTAGAGTGTAAGGTATAGAGTGTAGGGTGTAGAGTGTGGGGTGTAGAGTGGTGTAGAGTGTAGGATGTAGAGTGTATGGTATTGAGTGTAGGGTATAGAGTATAGCGTGTATGGTATAGAGTGTAGTGTATAGAGTGTAGGGTATAGGGTATAGAGTGTAGGGTATAGAGTGTAGGGTATAGATTTTAGAGTGTAGGGTATAGAGTGTAAGATATAGAGTGTAGGGTGTGGAGTGTAGGGTATAGAGTGTAGGGTATAGAGTGTACGGTATAGAGTGTAGGGTATAGAGTGTAGGGTATAGAGTGTAGAGTGTAGGGTATAGAGTGTAGGGTATAGAGTGTAGAGTGTAGGGTATAGAGTGTAGGGTATAGAGTGTAGGGTATAGAGTGTAGAGTGTAGGGATTAGAGTGTAGGGATTAGAGTGTAGGGTATAGAGTGTAGAGTGTAGAGTATAGAGTGTAGGGTATAGAGTGTAGGGATTAGAGTGTAGGGATTAGAGTGTAGGGATCAGAGTGTAGGGATTAGAGTGTAGGGATTAGAGTGTAGGGTATAGAGTGTAGGGTATAGAGTGTAGGGTATAGAGTGTAGGGTATAGTGTGTATGGTATAGAGTGTAGGGTATAAAGTGTAGAGTGTATGGTATAGAGTGTAGGGTATAGAGTGTAAAGTGTAGGGTATAGAGTGTATGGTATAGAGTGTAGGGTGTAGAGTGTATGGTATAGAGTGTAGGGTGTAGAGTGTAGGGTATAGAGTGTAGGGTATAGAGTGTAGGGTATAGAGTGTAGGGTATAGAGTGTAGGGTACAGAGTGTAGAGTGTAGGGTATAGAGTGTAGGGTACAGAGTGCAGGGTGTAGAGTGTAGGGTATAGAGTGTAGAGTGTAGGGTATAGAGTTTAGGGTATAGTGTGTAGGGTATATAGTGTAGAGTGTAGGGTATAGAGTGTAGAGTGTAGGGTATAGAGTGTAGGGTATAGAGTGTAGGGTATAGAGTGTAGGGTATAGAGTGTAGGTTATAGAGTGTAGAGTGTAGGGTATAGAGTGTAGGGTGTAGAGTGTAGGGTATAGAGTGTAGGGTATAGAGTATATGGTATAGAGTGTATGGTATAGAGTGTAGGGTATAGAGTGTAGGGTATAGAGTGTAGGGTGTGGGGTATAGAGTGTAGAGTGTAGGGTATAGAGTGTAGGGTATAGAGTGTAGGGTATAGAGTGTAGAGTGTAGGGTATAGAGTGTATGGTATAGAGTGTAGGGTATAGAGTGTAGAGTGTAGGGTATAGAGTGTAGAGTGTAGGGTATAGAGTGTAGAGTGTAGGGTATAGAGTGTATGGTATAGAGTTTAGGGTGTAGAGTGTAGGGTATAGAGTGTAGAGTTTAGGGTATAGAGTGTGGGGCATAGAGTGTATGGTATACAGTGTAGAGTGTAGAGTGTAGGGTATAGAGTGTAGCGTATAGAGCGTAGGGTGTAGGGTATAGAGTGTAGGGTATAGAGTGTAGAGTGTAGGGTATAGAGTGTAGGGTATAGAGCTTAGGGTGTAGAGTGTAGGGTATAGAGTGTAGAGTTTAGGGTATAGAGTGTGGGGCATAGAGTGTATGGTATGCAGTGTAGAGTGTAGGGTATAGAGTGTATAGTGTAGGGTATAGAGTGTAGCGTATAGAGCGTAGGGTGTAGGGTATAGAGTGTAGGGTATAGAGTGTAGGGTATAGAGTGTAGGGTATAGAGTGTAGGGTATAGAGCTTAGGGTGTAGAGTGTAGGGTATAGAGTGTAGAGTTTAGGGTATAGAGTGTAAGGTATAGAGTGTAGGTTATAGAGTGTAGCGTATAGAGCGTAGGGTGTAGGGTATAGAGTGTAGGGTATAGAGTGTAGGGTATAGAGTGTAGGGTATAGAGTGTAGGGTGTAGAGTGTATGGTATAGAGTGTAGGGTATAAAGTGTAGAGTGTAGGGTATAGAGTGTAGGGTATAGAGTGTAGGTTATAGAGTGTAGCGTATAGAGCGTAGGGTGTAGGGTATAGAGTGTAGGGTATAGAGTGTAGGGTATAGAGTGTAGGGTATAGAGTGTATGGTATAGAGCTTAGGGTGTAGAGTGTAGGGTATAGAATGTAGAGTTTAGGGTAGAGAGTGTGGGGCATAGAGTGTATGGTATACAGTGTAGAGTGTAGGGTATAGAGTGTATAGTGTAGGGTATAGAGTGAAGGGTATAGAGTGTATGGTATAGAGTGTAGGGTATAAAGTGTAGAGTGTAGGGTATAGAGTGTATGGTATAGAGTGTAGGGTATAAAGTGTAGAGTGTAGGGTATAGAGTGTAGGGTATAGAGTGTAGGCTATAGAGTGTAGAGTTTAGAGTGTAGGTTATAGAATGTAGAGTGTAGGGTGTAGAGTGTAAAGTGTAGGGTATAGAGTGTAGGATATAGAGTGTAGAGTGTAGGGTATAGAGTGTAGGGTATACAGTGTATGGTATAGAGTGTAGGGTATAGAGTGTAGAGTGTAGGGTTTAGAGTGTAGGGTATAGAGTGTAGGGTATAGATTGTAGGTTATAGGGTATAGAGTGTATGGTGTAGAGTGTAGGGTATAGAGTGTAGGGTGTAGGGTGTAGAGTGTGGGGTGTAGAGTGGTGTAGAGTGTAGGATTTAGAGTGTATGGTATAGAGTGTAGGGTATAGAGTATAGCGTGTATGGTATAGAGTGTAGTGTATAGAGTGTAGGGTATAGGGTATAGAGTGTAGGGTATAGAGTGTAGGGTATAGAGTGTAGGGTATAGAGTGTAGGGTATAGAGTGTAGAGTGTAGGGTATAGAGTGTAGGGTGTAGAGTGTAGGGTATAGAGTGTAGGGTATAGAGTATATGGTATAGAGTGTATGGTATAGAGTGTAGGGTATAGAGTGTAGGGTATAGAGTGTAGAGTGTAGGGTATAGAGTGTAGGGTATAGAGTGTAGAGTGTAGGGTATAGAGTGTAGGGTATAGAGTGTAGGGTATAGAGTGTAGAGTGTAGGGTATAGAGTGTATGGTATAGAGTGTAGGGTATAGAGTGTAGAGTGTAGGGTATAGAGTGTAGAGTGTAAAGGTATAGAGTGTAGAGTGTAGGGTATAGAGTGTATGGTATAGAGTTTAGGGTGTAGAGTGTAGGGTATAGAGTGTAGAGTTTAGGGTATAGAGTGTGGGGCATAGAGTGTATGGTATACAGTGTAGAGTGTAGGGTATAGAGTGCAGCGTATAGAGCGTAGGGTGTAGGGTATAGAGTGTAGGGTATAGAGTGTAGAGTGTAGGGTATAGAGTGTAGGGTATAGAGCTTAGGGTGTAGAGTGTAGGGTATAGAGTGTAGAGTTTAGGGTATAGAGTGTGGGGCATAGAGTGTATGGTATACAGTGTAGAGTGTAGGGTATAGAGTGTATAGTGTAGGGTATAGAGTGTAGCGTATAGAGCGTAGGGTGTAGAGTATAGAGTGTAGGGTATAGAGTGTAGGGTATAGAGTGTAGGGTATAGAGTGTAGGGTATAGAGCTTAGGGTGTAGAGTGTAGGGTATAAAGTGTAGAGTGTAGGGTAAAGAGTCTACGGTATAGAGTGTAGGCAATAGAGTGTAGAGTTTAGAGTGTAGGGTATAGAATGTAGAGTGTAGGGTGTAGAGTGTAAAGTGTAGGGTATAGAGTGTAGGATATAGAGTGTAGAGTGTAGGGTATAGAGTGTAGGGTATACAGTGTATGGTATAGAGTGTAGGGTGTAGAGTGTAGAGTGTAGGGTATAGAGTGTAGGGTATAGAGTGTAGGGTATAGAGTGTAGGGTATAGATTGTAGGGTATAGGGTATAGGGTATAGAGTGTATGGTGTAGAGTGTAAGGTATAGAGTGTAGGGTGTAGAGTGTGGGGTGTAGAGTGGTGTAGAGTGTAGGATGTAGAGTGTATGGTATAGAGTGTAGGGTATAGAGTATAGCGTGTATGGTATAGAGTGTAGTGTATAGAGTGTAGGGTATAGGGTATAGAGTGTAGGGTATAGAGTGTAGGGTATAGATTTTAGAGTGTAGGGTATAGAGTGTAAGGTATAGAGTGTAGGGTGTGGAGTGTAGGGTATAGAGTGTAGGGTATAGAGTGTAAGGTATAGAGTGTAGGGTATAGAGTGTAGGGTATAGAGTGTAGAGTGTAGGGTATAGAGTGTAGGGTATAGAGTGTAGAGTGTAGGGTATAGAGTGTAGGGTATAGAGTGTAGGGTATAGAGTGTAGAGTGTAGGGATTAGAGTGTAGGGATTAGAGTGTAGGGTATAGAGTGTAGAGTGTAGAGTATAGAGTGTAGGGTATAGAGTGTAGGGATTAGAGTGTAGGGATTAGAGTGTAGGGATCAGAGTGTAGGGATTAGAGTGTAGGGATTAGAGTGTAGGGTATAGAGTGTAGGGTATAGAGTGTAGGGTATAGAGTGTAGGGTATAGTGTGTATGGTATAGAGTGTAGGGTATAAAGTGTAGAGTGTATGGTATAGAGTGTAGGGTATAGAGTGTAAAGTGTAGGGTATAGAGTGTATGGTATAGAGTGTAGGGTGTAGAGTGTATGGTATAGAGTGTAGGGTGTAGAGTGTAGGGTATAGAGTGTAGGGTATAGAGTGTAGGGTATAGAGTGTAGGGTATAGAGTGTAGGGTACAGAGTGTAGAGTGTAGGGTATAGAGTGTAGGGTACAGAGTGCAGGGTGTAGAGTGTAGGGTATAGAGTGTAGAGTGTAGGGTATAGAGTTTAGGGTATAGTGTGTAGGGTATATAGTGTAGAGTGTAGGGTATAGAGTGTAGAGTGTAGGGTATAGAGTGTAGGGTATAGAGTGTAGGGTATAGAGTGTAGGGTATAGAGTGTAGGTTATAGAGTGTAGAGTGTAGGGTATAGAGTGTAGGGTGTAGAGTGTAGGGTATAGAGTGTAGGGTATAGAGTATATGGTATAGAGTGTATGGTATAGAGTGTAGGGTATAGAGTGTAGGGTATAGAGTGTAGAGTGTGGGGTATAGAGTGTAGAGTGTGGGGTATAGAGTGTAGGGTATAGAGTGTAGGGTATAGAGTGTAGAGTGTAGGGTATATAGTGTATGGTATAGAGTGTAGGGTATAGAGTGTAGAGTGTAGGGTATAGAGTGTAGAGTGTAGGGTATAGAGTGTAGAGTGTAGGGTATAGAGTGTATGGTATAGAGTTTAGGGTGTAGAGTGTAGGGTATAGAGTGTAGAGTTTAGGGTATAGAGTGTGGGGCATAGAGTGTATGGTATACAGTGTAGAGTGTAGAGTGTAGGGTATAGAGTGTAGCGTATAGAGCGTAGGGTGTAGGGTATAGAGTGTAGGGTATAGAGTGTAGAGTGTAGGGTATAGAGTGTAGGGTATAGAGCTTAGGGTGTAGAGTGTAGGGTATAGAGTGTAGAGTTTAGGGTATAGAGTGTGGGGCATAGAGTGTATGGTATGCAGTATAGAGTGTAGGGTATAGAGTGTATAGTGTAGGGTATAGAGTGTAGCGTATAGAGCGTAGGGTGTAGGGTATAGAGTGTAGGGTATAGAGTGTAGGGTATAGAGTGTAGGGTATAGAGTGTAGGGTATAGAGCTTAGGGTGTAGAGTGTAGGGTATAGAGTGTAGAGTTTAGGGTATAGAGTGTAAGGTATAGAGTGTAGGTTATAGAGTGTAGCGTATAGAGCGTAGGGTGTAGGGTATAGAGTGTAGGGTATAGAGTGTAGGGTATAGAGTGTAGGGTATAGAGTGTAGGGTATAGAGTGTATGGTATAGAGTGTAGGGTATAAAGTGTAGAGTGTAGGGTATAGAGTGTAGGGTATAGAGTGTAGGTTATAGAGTGTAGCGTATAGAGCGTAGGGTGTAGGGTATAGAGTGTAGGGTATAGAGTGTAGGGTATAGAGTGTAGGGTATAGAGTGTATGGTATAGAGCTTAGGGTGTAGAGTGTAGGGTATAGAATGTAGAGTTTAGGGTAGAGAGTGTGGGGCATAGAGTGTATGGTATACAGTGTAGAGTGTAGGGTATAGAGTGTATAGTGTAGGGTATAGAGTGAAGGGTATAGAGTGTATGGTATAGAGTGTAGGGTATAAAGTGTAGAGTGTAGGGTATAGAGTGTATGGTATAGAGTGTAGGGTATAAAGTGTAGAGTGTAGGGTATAGAGTGTAGGGTATAGAGTGTAGGCTATAGAGTGTAGAGTTTAGAGTGTAGGTTATAGAATGTAGAGTGTAGGGTGTAGAGTGTAAAGTGTAGGGTATAGAGTGTAGGATATAGAGTGTAGAGTGTAGGGTATAGAGTGTAGGGTATACAGTGTATGGTATAGAGTGTAGGGTATAGAGTGTAGAGTGTAGGGTATAGAGTGTAGGGTATAGAGTGTAGGGTATAGATTGTAGGGTATAGGGTATAGGGTATAGAGTGTATGGTGTAGAGTGTAGGGTATAGAGTGTAGGGTGTAGGGTGTAGAGTGTGGGGTGTAGAGTGGTGTAGAGTGTAGGATTTAGAGTGTATGGTATAGAGTGTAGGGTATAGAGTATAGCGTGTATGGTATAGAGTGTAGTGTATAGAGTGTAGGGTATAGGGTATAGAGTGTAGGGTATAGAGTGTAGGGTATAGAGTGTAGGGTATAGAGTGTAGGGTATAGAGTGTAGAGTGTAGGGTATAGAGTGTAGGGTGTAGAGTGTAGGGTATAGAGTGTAGGGTATAGAGTATATGGTATAGAGTGTATGGTATAGAGTGTAGGGTATAGAGTGTAGGGTATAGAGTGTAGAGTGTAGGGTATAGAGTGTAGGGTATAGAGTGTAGAGTGTAGGGTATAGCGTGTAGGGTATAGAGTGTAGGGTATAGAGTGTAGAGTGTAGGGTATAGAGTGTATGGTATAGAGTGTAGGGTATAGAGTGTAGAGTGTAGGGTATAGAGTGTAGAGTGTAGGGTATAGAGTGTAGAGTGTAGGGTATAGAGTGTATGGTATAGAGTTTAGGGTGTAGAGTGTAGGGTATAGAGTGTAGAGTTTAGGGTATAGAGTGTGGGGCATAGAGTGTATGGTATACAGTGTAGAGTGTAGAGTGTAGGGTATAGAGTGTAGCGTATAGAGCGTAGGGTGTAGGGTATAGAGTGTAGGGTATAGAGTGTAGAGTGTAGGGTATAGAGTGTAGGGTATAGAGCTTAGGGTGTAGAGTGTATGGTATAGAGTGTAGAGTTTAGGGTATAGAGTGTGGGGCATAGATTGTATGGTATACAGTGTAGAGTGTAGGGTATAGAGTGTATAGTGTAGGGTATAGAGTGTAGCGTATAGAGCGTAGGGTGTAGGGTATAGAGTGTAGGGTATAGAGTGTAGGGTATAGAGTGTAGGGTATAGAGTGTAGGGTATAGAGCTTAGGGTGTAGAGTGTAGGGTATAGAGTGTAGAGTTTAGGGTATAGAGTGTAGGGTATAGAGTGTAGGTTATAGAGTGTAGCGTATAGAGCGTAGGGTGTAGGGTATAGAGTGTAGGGTATAGAGTGTAGGGTATAGAGTGTAGGGTATAGAGTGTATGGTATAGAGCTTAGGGTGTAGAGTGTAGGGTATAGAATGTAGAGTTTAGGGTAGAGAGTGTGGGGCATAGAGTGTATGGTATACAGTGTAGAGTGTAGGGTATAGAGTGTATAGTGTAGGGTATAGAGTGTAGGGTATAGAGTGTATGGTATAGAGTGTAGGGTATAAAGTGTAGAGTGTAGGGTATAGAGTGTATGGTATAGAGTGTAGGGTATAAAGTGTAGAGTGTAGGGTATAGAGTCTACGGTATAGAGTGTAGGCAATAGAGTGTAGAGTTTAGAGTGTAGGGTATAGAATGTAGAGTGTAGGGTGTAGAGTGTAAAGTGTAGGGTATAGAGTGTAGGATATAGAGTGTAGAGTGTAGGGTATAGAGTGTAGGGTATACAGTGTATGGTATAGAGTGTAGGGTATAGAGTGTAGAGTGTAGGGTATAGAGTGTAGGGTATAGAGTGTAGGGTATAGAGTGTAGGGTATAGATTGTAGGGTATAGGGTATAGGGTATAGAGTGTATGGTGTAGAGTGTAAGGTATAGAGTGTAGGGTGTAGAGTGTGGGGTGTAGAGTGGTGTAGAGTGTAGGATGTAGAGTGTATGGTATAGAGTGTAGGGTATAGAGTATAGCGTGTATGGTATAGAGTGTAGTGTATAGAGTGTAGGGTATAGGGTATAGAGTGTAGGGTATAGAGTGTAGGGTATAGATTTTAGAGTGTAGGGTATAGAGTGTAAGGTATAGAGTGTAGGGTGTGGAGTGTAGGGTATAGAGTGTAGGGTATAGAGTGTATGGTATAGAGTGTAGGGTATAGAGTGTAGGGTATAGAGTGTAGAGTGTAGGGTATAGAGTGTAGGGTATAGAGTGTAGAGTGTAGGGTATAGAGTGTAGGGTATAGAGTGTAGGGTATAGAGTGTAGAGTGTAGGGATTAGAGTGTAGGGATTAGAGTGTAGGGTATAGAGTGTAGAGTGTAGAGTATAGAGTGTAGGGTATAGAGTGTAGGGATTAGAGTGTAGGGATTAGAGTGTAGGGATCAGAGTGTAGGGATTAGAGTGTAGGGATTAGAGTGTAGGGTATAGAGTGTAGGGTATAGAGTGTAGGGTATAGAGTGTAGGGTATAGTGTGTATGGTATAGAGTGTAGGGTATAAAGTGTAGAGTGTATGGTATAGAGTGTAGGGTATAGAGTGTAAAGTGTAGGGTATAGAGTGTATGGTATAGAGTGTAGGGTGTAGAGTGTATGGTATAGAGTGTAGGGTGTAGAGTGTAGGGTATAGAGTGTAGGGTATAGAGTGTAGGGTATAGAGTGTAGGGTACAGAGTGTAGGGTACAGAGTGTAGAGTGTAGGGTATAGAGTGTAGGGTACAGAGTGCAGGGTGTAGAGTGTAGGGTATAGAGTGTAGAGTGTAGGGTATAGAGTTTAGGGTATAGTGTGTAGGGTATATAGTGTAGAGTGTAGGGTATAGAGTGTAGAGTGTAGGGTATAGAGTGTAGGGTATAGAGTGTAGGGTATAGAGTGTAGGGTATAGAGTGTAGGTTATAGAGTGTAGAGTGTAGGGTATAGAGTGTAGGGTGTAGAGTGTAGGGTATAGAGTGTAGGGTATAGAGTATATGGTATAGAGTGTATGGTATAGAGTGTAGGGTATAGAGTGTAGGGTATAGAGTGTAGAGTGTGGGGTATAGAGTGTAGAGTGTAGGGTATAGAGTGTAGGGTATAGAGTGTAGGGTATAGAGTGTAGAGTGTAGGGTATATAGTGCATGGTATAGAGTGTAGGGTATAGAGTGTAGAGTGTAGGGTATAGAGTGTAGAGTGTAGGGTATAGAGTGTAGAGTGTAGGGTATAGAGTGTATGGTATAGAGTTTAGGGTGTAGAGTGTAGGGTATAGAGTGTAGAGTTTAGGGTATAGAGTGTGGGGCATAGAGTGTATGGTATACAGTGTAGAGTGTAGAGTGTAGGGTATAGAGTGTAGCGTATAGAGCGTAGGGTGTAGGGTATAGAGTGTAGGGTATAGAGTGTAGAGTGTAGGGTATAGAGTGTAGGGTATAGAGCTTAGGGTGTAGAGTGTAGGGTATAGAGTGTAGAGTTTAGGGTATAGAGTGTGGGGCATAGAGTGTATGGTATGCAGTGTAGAGTGTAGGGTATAGAGTGTATAGTGTAGGGTATAGAGTGTAGCGTATAGAGCGTAGGGTGTAGGGTATAGAGTGTAGGGTATAGAGTGTAGGGTATAGAGTGTAGGGTATAGAGTGTAGGGTATAGAGCTTAGGGTGTAGAGTGTAGGGTATAGAGTGTAGAGTTTAGGGTATAGAGTGTAAGGTATAGAGTGTAGGTTATAGAGTGTAGCGTATAGAGCGTAGGGTGTAGGGTATAGAGTGTAGGGTATAGAGTGTAGGGTATAGAGTGTAGGGTATAGAGTGTAGGGTATAGAGTGTATGGTATAGAGTGTAGGGTATAAAGTGTAGAGTGTAGGGTATAGAGTGTAGGGTATAGAGTGTAGGTTATAGAGTGTAGCGTATAGAGCGTAGGGTGTAGGGTATAGAGTGTAGGGTATAGAGTGTAGGGTATAGAGTGTAGGGTATAGAGTGTATGGTATAGAGCTTAGGGTGTAGAGTGTAGGGTATAGAATGTAGAGTTTAGGGTAGAGAGTGTGGGGCATAGAGTGTATGGTATACAGTGTAGAGTGTAGGGTATAGAGTGTATAGTGTAGGGTATAGAGTGAAGGGTATAGAGTGTATGGTATAGAGTGTAGGGTATAAAGTGTAGAGTGTAGGGTATAGAGTGTATGGTATAGAGTGTAGGGTATAAAGTGTAGAGTGTAGGGTATAGAGTGTAGGGTATAGAGTGTAGGCTATAGAGTGTAGAGTTTAGAGTGTAGGGTATAGAATGTAGAGTGTAGGGTGTAGAGTGTAAAGTGTAGGGTATAGAGTGTAGGATATAGAGTGTAGAGTGTAGGGTATAGAGTGTAGGGTATACAGTGTATGGTATAGAGTGTAGGGTATAGAGTGTAGAGTGTAGGGTATAGAGTGTAGGGTATAGAGTGTAGGGTATAGATTGTAGGGTATAGGGTATAGAGTGTATGGTGTAGAGTGTAGGGTATAGAGTGTAGGGTGTAGGGTGTAGAGTGTGGGGTGTAGAGTGGTGTAGAGTGTAGGATTTAGAGTGTATGGTATAGAGTGTAGGGTATAGAGTATAGCGTGTATGGTATAGAGTGTAGTGTATAGAGTGTAGGGTATAGGGTATAGAGTGTAGGGTATAGAGTGTAGGGTATAGAGTGTAGGGTATAGAGTGTAGGGTATAGAGTGTAGAGTGTAGGGTATAGAGTGTAGGGTGTAGAGTGTAGGGTATAGAGTGTAGGGTATAGAGTATATGGTATAGAGTGTATGGTATAGAGTGTAGGGTATAGAGTGTAGGGTATAGAGTGTAGAGTGTAGGGTATAGAGTGTAGGGTATAGAGTGTAGAGTGTAGGGTATAGAGTGTAGGGTATAGAGTGTAGGGTATAGAGTGTAGAGTGTAGGGTATAGAGTGTATGGTATAGAGTGTAGGGTATAGAGTGTAGAGTGTAGGGTATAGAGTGTAGAGTGTAGGGTATAGAGTGTAGAGTGTAGGGTATAGAGTGTATGGTATAGAGTTTAGGGTGTAGAGTGTAGGGTATAGAGTGTAGAGTTTAGGGTATAGAGTGTGGGGCATAGAGTGTATGGTATACAGTGTAGAGTGTAGAGTGTAGGGTATAGAGTGTAGCGTATAGAGCGTAGGGTGTAGGGTATAGAGTGTAGGGTATAGAGTGTAGAGTGTAGGGTATAGAGTGTAGGGTATAGAGCTTAGGGTGTAGAGTGTAGGGTATAGAGTGTAGAGTTTAGGGTATAGAGTGTGGGGCATAGAGTGTATGGTATACAGTGTAGAGTGTAGGGTATAGAGTGTATAGTGTAGGGTATAGAGTGTAGCGTATAGAGCGTAGGGTGTAGGGTATAGAGTGTAGGGTATAGAGTGTAGGGTATAGAGTGTAGGGTATAGAGTGTAAGGTATAGAGCTTAGGGTGTAGAGTGTAGGGTATAGAGTGTAGAGTTTAGGGTATAGAGTGTAGGGTATAGAGTGTAGGTTATAGAGTGTAGCGTATAGAGCTTAGGGTGTAGGGTATAGAGTGTAGGGTATAGAGTGTAGAGTGTAGGGTATAGAGTGTAGGGTATAGAGCTTAGGGTCTAGAGTGTAGGGTATAGAGTGTAGAGTTTAGGGTATAGAGTGTGGGGCATAGAGTGTATGGTATACAGTGTAGAGTGTAGGGTATAGAGTGTATAGTGTAGGGTATAGAGTGTAGCGTATAGAGCGTAGGGTGTAGGGTATAGAGTGTAGGGTATAGAGTGTAGGGTATAGAGTGTAGGGTATAGAGTGTATGGTATAGAGTGTAGGGTATAAAGTGTAGAGTGTAGGGTATAGAGTGTAGGGTATAGAGTGTAGGTTATAGAGTGTAGCGTATAGAGCGTAGGGTGTAGGGTATAGAGTGTAGGGTATAGAGTGTAGGGTATAGAGTGTAGGGTATAGAGTGTATGGTATAGAGCTTAGGGTGTAGAGTGTAGGGTATAGAATGTAGAGTTTAGGGTAGAGAGTGTGGGGCATAGAGTGTATGGTATACAGTGTAGAGTGTAGGGTATAGAGTGTATAGTGTAGGGTATAGAGTGTAGGGTATAGAGTGTATGGTATAGAGTGTAGGGTATAAAGTGTAGAGTGTAGGGTATAGAGTGTATGGTATAGAGTGTAGGGTATAAAGTGTAGAGTGTAGGGTATAGAGTGTAGGGTTTAGAGTGTAGGCTATAGAGTGTAGAGTTTAGAGTGTAGGGTATAGAATGTAGAGTGTAGGGTGTAGAGTGTAAAGTGTAGGGTATAGAGTGTAGGATATAGAGTGTAGAGTGTAGGGTATAGAATGTAGGGTATACAGTGTATGGTATAGAGTGTAGGGTATAGAGTGTAGAGTGTAGGGTATAGAGTGTAGGGTATAGAGTGTAGGGTATAGAGTGTAGGGTATAGATTGTAGGGTATAGGGTATAGGGTATAGAGTGTATGGTGTAGAGTGTATGGTATAGAGTGTAGGGTGTAGGGTGTAGAGTGTGGGGTGTAGAGTGGTGTAGAGTGTAGGATGTAGAGTGTATGGTATAGAGTGTAGGGTATAGAGTATAGCGTGTATGGTATAGAGTGTAGTGTACAGAGTGTAGGGTATAGGGTATAGAGTGTAGGGTATAGAGTGTAGGGTATAGATTTTAGAGTGTAGGGTATAGAGTGTAAGGTATAGAGTGTAGGGTGTGGAGTGTAGGGTATAGAGTGTAGGGTATAGAGTGTATGGTATAGAGTGTAGGGTATAGAGTGTATGGTATAGAGTGTAGAGTGTAGGGTATAGAGTGTATTTTATAGAGTGTAGGGTATAGAGTGTAGGGTATAGAGTGTAGAGTGTAGGGTATAGAGTGTAGGGTATAGAGTGTAGAGTGTAGGGTATAGAGTGTAGGGTATAGAGTGTAGGGTATAGAGTGTAGAGTGTAGGGATTAGAGTGTAGGGATTAGAGTGTAGGGTATAGAGTGTAGAGTGTAGAGTATAGAGTGTAGGGTATAGAGTGTAGGGATTAGAGTGTAGGGATTAGAGTGTAGGGATTAGAGTGTAGGGATTAGAGTGTAGGGTATAGAGTGTAGGGTATAGAGTGTAGGGTATAGAGTGTAGGGTATAGTGTGTAGGGTATAAAGTGTAGAGTGTATGGTATAGAGTGTAGGGTATAGAGTGTAAAGTGTAGGGTATAGAGTGTATGGTATAGAGTGTAGAGTGTAGAGTGTATGGTATAGAGTGTAGGGTATAGAGTGTAGAGTGTAGGGTATAGAGTGTAGGGTATAGAGTGTAGGGTATAGCGTGTAGGGTACAGAGTGTAGAGTGTAGGGTATAGAGTGTAGGGTACAGAGTGCAGGGTGTAGAGTATAGGGTATAGAGTGTAGAGTGTAGGGTATAGAGTTTAGGGTATAGTGTGTAGGGTATATAGTGTAGAGTGTAGGGTATAGAGTGTAGAGTGTAGGGTATAGAGTGTAGGGTATAGAGTGTAGGGTATAGAGTGTAGGGTATAGAGTGTAGGGTATAGAGTGTAGAGTGTAGGGTATAGAGTGTAGGGTGTAGAGTGTAGGGTATAGAGTGTAGGGTATGGAGTATATGGTATAGAGTGTATGTTATAGAGTGTAGGGTATAGAGTGTAGGGTATAGAGTGTAGAGTGTAGGGTATAGAGTGTAGGGTATAGAGTGTAGAGTGTAGGGTATAGAGTGTAGGGTATAGAGTGTAGGGTATAGAGTGTAGAGTGTAGGGTATAGAGTGTATGGTATAGGGTGTAGGGTATACAGTGTAGAGTGTAGGGTATAGAGTGTAGAGTGTAGGGTATAAAGTGTAGAGTGTAGGGTATAGAGTGTATGGTATATAGTTTAGGGTGTAGAGTGTAGGGTATAGAGTGTAGAGTTTAGGGTATAGAGTGTGGGGCATAGAGTGTATGGTATACAGTGTAGAGTGTAGAGTGTAGGGTATAGAGTGGAGCGTATAGAGCGTAGGGTGTAGGGTATAGAGTGTAGGGTATAGAGTGTAGAGTGTAGGGTATAGAGTGTAGGGTATAGAGCTTAGGGTGTAGAGTGTAGGGTATAGAGTGTAGAGTTTAGGGTATAGAGTGTGGGGCATAGAGTGTATGGTATGCAGTGTAGAGTGTAGGGTATAGAGTGTATAGTGTAGGGTATAGAGTGTAGCGTATAGAGCGTAGGGTGTAGGGTATAGAGTGTAGGGTATAGAGTGTAGGGTATAGAGTGTAGGGTATAGAGTGTAGGGTATAGAGCTTAGGGTGTAGAGTGTAGGGTATAGAGTGTAGAGTTTAGGGTATAGAGTGTAAGGTATAGAGTGTAGGTTATAGAGTGTAGCGTATAGAGCGTAGGGTGTAGGGTATAGAGTGTAGGGTATAGAGTGTAGGGTATAGAGTGTAGGGTATAGAGTGTAGGGTATAGAGTGTATGATATAGAGTGTAGGGTATAAAGTGTAGAGTGTAGGGTATAGAGTGTAGGGTATAGAGTGTAGGTTATAGAGTGTAGCGTATAGAGCGTAGGGTATAGGGTATAGAGTGTAGGGTATAGAGTGTAGGGTATAGAGTGTAGGGTATAGAGTGTATGGTATAGAGCTTAGGGTGTAGAGTGTAGGGTATAGAATGTAGAGTTTAGGGTAGAGAGTGTAGGGCATAGAGTGTATGGTATACAGTGTAGAGTGTAGGGTATAGAGTGTATAGTGTAGGGTATAGATTGTAGGGTATAGAGTGTATGGTATAGAGTGTAGGGTATAAAGTGTAGAGTGTAGGGTATAGAGTGTATAATATAGAGTGTAGGGTATAAAGTGTAGAGTGTAGGGTATAGAGTGTAGGGTATAGAGTGTAGGCTATAGAGTGTAGAGTTTAGAGTGTAGGGTATAGAATGTAGAGTGTAGGGTGTAGAGTGTAAAGTGTAGGGTATAGAGTGTAGGATATAGAGTGTAGAGTGTAGGGTATAGAGTGTTGGGTATACAGTGTATGGTATAGAGTGTAGGGTATAGAGTGTAGAGTGTAGGGTATAGAGTGTAGGGTGTAGAGTGTAGGGTATAGAGTGTAGGGTATAGAGCATATAGTATAGAGTGTATGGTATAGAGTGTAGGGTATAGAGTGTAGGGTATAGAGTGTAGAGTGTAGGGTATAGAGTGTAGGGTATAGAGTGTAGAGTGTAGGGTATAGAGTGTAGGGTATAGAGTGTAGGGTATAGAGTGTAGAGTGTAGGGTATAGAGTGTATGGTATAGAGTGTAGGGTATAGAGTGTAGAGTGTAGGGTATAGAGTGTAGAGTGTAGGGTATAGAGTGTAGAGTGTAGGGTATAGAGTGTATGGTATAGAGTTTAGGGTGTAGAGTGTAGGGTATAGAGTGTAGAGTTTAGGGTATAGAGTGTGGGGCATAGAGTGTATGGTATACAGTGTAGAGTGTAGAGTGTAGGGTATAGAGTGTAGCGTATAGAGCGTAGGGTGTAGGGTATAGAGTGTAGGGTATAGAGTGTAGAGTGTAGGGTATAGAGTGTAGGGTATAGAGCTTAGGGTGTAGAGTGTAGTGTATAGAGTGTAGAGTTTAGGGTATAGAGTGTGGGGCATAGAGTGTATGGTATACAGTGTAGAGTGTAGGGTATAGAGTGTATAGTGTAGGGTATAGAGTGTAGCGTATAGAGCGTAGGGTGTAGGGTATAGAGTGTAGGGTATAGAGTGTAGGGTATAGAGTGTAGGGTATAGAGCTTAGGGTGTAGAGTGTAGTGTATAGAGTGTAGAGTTTAGGGTATAGAGTGTAGGGTATAGAGTGTAGGTTATAGAGTGTAGCGTATAGAGCGTAGGGTGTAGGGTATAGAGTGTAGGGTATAGAGTGTATGGTATAGAGTGTAGGGTATAAAATGTAGAGTGTAGAGTATAGAGTGTAGGGTATAGAGTGTAGGTTATAGAGTGTAGCGTATAGAGCGTAGGGTGTAGGGTATAGAGTGTAGGGTATAGAGTGTAGGGTATAGAGTGTAGGGTATAGAGTGTATGGTATAGAGCTTAGGGTGTAGAGTGTAGGGTATAGAATGTAGAGTTTAGGGTAGAGAGTGTGGGGCATAGAGTGTATGGTATACAGTGTAGAGTGTAGGGTATAGAGTGTATAGTGTAGGGTATAGAGTGTACGGTATAAAGTGTAGAGTGTAGGGTATAGAGTGTATGGTATAGAGTGTACGGTATAAAGTGTAGAGTGTAGGGTATAGAGTGTAGGGTATAGAGTGTAGAGTGTAGGGTATAGAGTGTAGGGTATAGAGTGTAGGGTATAGAGTGTAGAGTGTAGGGTATAGAGTGTATGGTATAGAGTGTAGGGTATAGAGTGTAGAGTGTAGGGTATAGAGTGTAGAGTGTAGGGTATAGAGTGTAGAGTGTAGGGTATAGAGTGTATGGTATAGAGTTTAGGGTGTAGAGTGTAGGGTATAGAGTGTAGAGTTTAGGGTATAGAGTGTGGGGCATAGAGTGTATGGTATACAGTGTAGAGTGTAGAGTGTAGGGTATAGAGTGTAGCGTATAGAGCGTAGGGTGTAGGGTATAGAGTGTAGGGTATAGAGTGTAGAGTGTAGGGTATAGAGTGTAGGGTATAGAGCTTAGGGTGTAGAGTGTAGTGTATAGAATGTAGAGTTTAGGGTATAGAGTGTGGGGCATAGAGTGTATGGTATACAGTGTAGAGTGTAGGGTATAGAGTGTATAGTGTAGGGTATAGAGTGTAGCGTATAGAGCGTAGGGTGTAGGGTATAGAGTGTAGGGTATAGAGTGTAGGGTATAGAGTGTAGGGTATAGAGCTTAGGGTGTAGAGTGTAGTGTATAGAGTGTAGAGTTTAGGGTATAGAGTGTAGGGTATAGAGTGTAGGTTATAGAGTGTAGCGTATAGAGCGTAGGGTGTAGGGTATAGAGTGTAGGGTATAGAGTGTATGGTATAGAGTGTAGGGTATAAAATGTAGAGTGTAGAGTATAGAGTGTAGGGTATAGAGTGTAGGTTATAGAGTGTAGCGTATAGAGCGTAGGGTGTAGGGTATAGAGTGTAGGGTATAGAGTGTAGGGTATAGAGTGTAGGGTATAGAGTGTATGGTATAGAGCTTAGGGTGTAGAGTGTAGGGTATAGAATGTAGAGTTTAGGGTAGAGAGTGTGGGGCATAGAGTGTATGGTATACAGTGTAGAGTGTAGGGTATAGAGTGTATAGTGTAGGGTATAGAGTGTAGGGTATAGAGTGTATGGTATAGAGTGTACGGTATAAAGTGTAGAGTGTAGGGTATAGAGTGTATGGTATAGAGTGTAGGGTATAAAGTGTAGAGTGTAGGGTATAGAGTGTAGGGTATAGAGTGTAGGCTATAGAGTGTAGAGTTTAGAGTGTAGGGTATAGAATGTAGAGTGTAGGGTGTAGAGTGTAAAGTGTAGGGTATAGAGTGTAGGATATAGAGTGTAGAGTGTAGGGTATAGAGTGTATGGTATACAGTGTATGGTATAGAGTGTAGGGTATAGAGTGTAGAGTGTAGGGTATAGAGTGTAGGGTATAGAGTGTAGGGTATAGAGTGTAGGGTATAGAATGTAGGGTATAGGGTATAGGGTATAGAGTGTATGGTGTGGAGTGTAGGGTATAGAGTGTAGGGTGTAGGGTGTAGAGTGTGGGGTGTAGAGTGGTGTAGAGTGTTTGATGTAGAGTGTATGGTATAGAGTGTAGGGTATAGAGTATAGCGTGTATGGTATAGAGTGTAGTGTATAGAGTGTAGGGTATAGGGTATAGAGTGTAGGGTATAGAGTGTAGGGTATAGATTTTAGAGTGTAGGGTATAGAGTGTAAGGTATAGAGTGTAGGGTGTGGAGTGTAGGGTATAGAGTGTAGGGTATAGAGTGTATGGTATAGAGTGTAGGGTATAGAGTGTATGGTATAGAGTGTAGAGTGTAGGGTATAGAGTGTAGGGTATAGAGTGTAGAGTGTAGGGTATAGAGTGTAGGGTATAGAGTGTAGGGTATAGAGTGTAGAGTGTAGGGATTAGAGTGTAGGGATTAGAGTGTAGGGTATAGAGTGTAGAGTGTAGAGTATAGAGTGTAGGGTATAGAGTGTAGGGATTAGAGTGTAGGGATTAGAGTGTAGGGATTAGAGTGTAGGGTATAGAGTGTAGGGTATAGAGTGTAGGGTATCGAGTGTAGGGTATAGTGTGTATGGTATAGAGTGTAGGGTATAAAGTGTAGAGTGTATGGTATAGAGTGCAGGGTATAGAGTGTAAAGTGTAGGGTATAGAGTGTATGGTATAGAGTGTAGGGTGTAGAGTGTATGGTATAGAGTGTAGGGTATAGAGTGTAGAGTGTAGGGTATAGAGTGTAGGGTATAGAGTGTAGGGTATAGAGTGTAGGGTATAGAGTGTAGGGTACAGAGTGTAGAGTGTAGGGTATAGAGTGTAGGGTACAGATTGCAGGGTGTAGAGTGTAGGGTATAGAGTGTAGAGTGTAGGGTATAGAGTTTAGGGTATAGTGTGTAGGGTATATAGTGTAGAGTGTAGGGTATAGAGTGTAGAGTGTAGGGTATAGAGTGTAGGGTATAGAGTGTAGAGTATAGAGTGTAGGGTATAGAGTGTAGGGTATAGAGTGTAGAGTGTAGGGTATAGAGTGTAGGGTGTAGAGTGTAGGGTATAGAGTGTAGGGTATAGCGTATATGGTATAGAGTGTATGGTATAGAGTGTAGGGTATAGAGTGTAGGGTATAGAGTGTAGAGTGTAGGGTATAGAGTGTAAGGTATAGAGTGTAGAGTGTAGGGTATAGAGTGTAGGGTATAGAGTGTAGGGTATAGAGTGTAGAGTGTAGGGTACAGAGTGTATGGTATAGAGTGTAGGGTATAGAGTGTAGAGTGTAGGGTATAGAGTGTAGAGTGTAGGGTATAGAGTGTAGAGTGTAGGGTATAGAGTGTATGGTATAGAGTTTAGGGTGTAGAGTGTAGGGTATAGAGTGTAGAGTTTAGGGTATAGAGTGTGGGGCATAGAGTGTATGGTATACAGTGTAGAGTGTAGAGTGAAGGGTATAGAGTGTAGCGTATAGAGCGTAGGGTGTAGGGTATAGAGTGTAGGGTATAGAGTGTAGAGTGTAGGGTATAGAGTGTAGGGTATAGAGCTTAGGGTGTAGAGTGTAGGGTATAGAGTGTAGAGTTTAGGGTATAGAGTGTGGGGCATAGAGTGTATGGTATACAGTGTATTGTGTAAGGTATAGAGTGTATAGTGTAGGGTATAGAGTGTAGCGTATAGAGCGTAGGGTGTAGGGTATAGAGTGAAGGGTATAGAGTGTAGGGTATAAAGTGTAGGGTATAGAGTGTAGGGTATAGAGCTTAGGGTGTATAGTGTAGGGTATAGAGTGTAGAGTTTAGGGCATAGAGTGTGGGGCATAGAGTGTATGGTATACAGTGTAGAGTGTAGGGTATAGAGTGTATAGTGTAGGGTATAGAGTGTAGGGTATAGAGTGTAGGGTATAGAGTGTATGGTATAGAGTGTAGGGTATAGAGTGTAGGGTATAGAGTGTAGGGTATAGAGTGTAGGTTATAGAGTGTAGCGTATAGAGCGTAGGGTGTAGGGTATAGAGTGTAGGGTATAGAGTGTAGGGTATAGAGTGTAGGATATAGAGTGTATGGTATAGAGCTTAGGGTGTAGAGTGTAGGGTATAGAATGTAGAGTTTAGGGTAGAGAGTGTGGGGCATAGAGTGTACGGTATACAGTGTAGAGTGTAGGGTATAGAGTGTATAGTGTAGGGTATAGAGTGTAGCGTATAGAGTGTATGGTATAGAGTGTAGGGTATAAAGTGTAGAGTGTAGGGTATAGAGTGTATGGTATAGAGTGTAGGGTATAAAGTGTAGAGTGTAGGGTATAGAGTGTAGGGTATAGAGTGTAGGCTATAGAGTGTAGAGTTTAGAGTGTAGGGTATAGAATGTAGAGTGTAGGGTGTAAAGTGTAGGGTATAGAGTGTAGGATATAGAGTGTAGAGTGTAGGGTATAGAGTGTAGGGTATACAGTGTATGGTATAGAGTGTAGGGTATAGAGTGTAGAGTGTAGGGTATAGAGTGTAGGGTATAGAGTGTAGGGTATAGAGTGTAGGGTATAGATTGTAGGGTATAGGGTATAGGGTATAGAGTGTATGGTGTAGAGTGTAGGGTATAGAGTGTAGGTTGTAGGGTGTAGAGTGTGGTGTGTAGAGTGGTGTAGAGTGTAGGATTTAGAGTGTATGGTATAGAGTGTAGGGTATAGAGTATAGCGTGTATGGTATAGAGTGTAGTGTATAGAGTGTAGGGTATAGGGTATAGAGTGTAGGGTATAGAGTGTAGGGTATAGAGTGTAGGGTATAGAGTGTAGAGTGTAGGGTATAGAGTGTAGGGTGTAGAGTGTAGGGTATAGAGTGTAGGGTATAGAGTATATGGTATAGAGTGTATGGTATAGAGTGTAGGGTATAGAGTGTAGGGTATAGAGTGTAGAGTGTAGGGTATAGAGTGTAGGGTATAGAGTGTAGAGTGTAGGGTATAGAGTGTAGGGTATAGAGTGTAGGGTATAGAGTGTAGAGTGTAGGGTATAGAGTGTAGGGTATAGAGTGTAGGGTATAGAGTGTAGAGTGTAGGGTATAGAGTGTAGAGTGTAGGGTATAGAGTGTAGAGTGTAGGGTATAGAGTGTATGGTATAGAGTTTAGGGTGTAGAGTGTAGGGTATAGAGTGTAGATTTTAGGGTATAGAGTGTGGGGCATAGAGTGTATGGTATACAGTGTAGAGTGTAGAGTGTAGGGTATAGAGTGTAGAGTGTAGGGTATAGAGTGTAGGGTATAGAGCTTAGGGTGTAGAGTGTAGGGTATAGAGTGTAGAGTTTAGGGTATAGAGTGTGGGGCATAGAGTGTATGGTATACAGTGTAGAGTGTAGGGTATAGAGTGTATAGTGTAGGGTATAGAGTGTAGCGTATAGAGCGTAGGGTGTAGGGTATAGAGTGTAGGGTATAGAGTGTAGAGTGTAGGGTATAGAGTGTAGGGTATAGAGCTTAGGGTGTAGAGTGTAGTGTATAGAGTGTAGAGTTTAGGGTATAGAGTGTGGGGCATAGAGTGTATGGTATACAGTGTAGAGTGTAGGGTATAGAGTGTATAGTGTAGGGTATAGAGTGTAGCGTATAGAGCGTAGGGTGTAGGGTATAGAGTGTAGGGTATAGAGTGTAGGGTATAGAGTGTAGGGTATAGAGCTTAGGGTGTAGAGTGTAGTGTATAGAGTGTAGAGTTTAGGGTATAGAGTGTAGGGTATAGAGTGTAGGTTATAGAGTGTAGCGTATAGAGCGTAGGGTGTAGGGTATAGAGTGTAGGGTATAGAGTGTATGGTATAGAGTGTAGGGTATAAAATGTAGAGTGTAGAGTATAGAGTGTAGGGTATAGAGTGTAGGTTATAGAGTGTAGCGTATAGAGCGTAGGGTGTAGGGTATAGAGTGTAGGGTATAGAGTGTAGGGTATAGAGTGTAGGGTATAGAGTGTATGGTATAGAGCTTAGGGTGTAGAGTGTAGGGTATAGAATGTAGAGTTTAGGGTAGAGAGTGTGGGGCATAGAGTGTATGGTATACAGTGTAGAGTGTAGGGTATAGAGTGTATAGTGTAGGGTATAGAGTGTAGGGTATAGAGTGTATGGTATAGAGTGTAGGGTATAAAGTGTAGAGTGTAGGGTATAGAGTGTATGGTATAGAGTGTAGGGTATAAAGTGTAGAGTGTAGGGTATAGAGTGTAGGGTATAGAGTGTAGGCTATAGAGTGTAGAGTTTAGAGTGTAGGGTATAGAATGTAGAGTGTAGGGTGTAGAGTGTAAAGTGTAGGGTATAGAGTGTAGGATATAGAGTGTAGAGTGTAGGGTATAGAGTGTATGGTATACAGTGTATGGTATAGAGTGTAGGGTATAGAGTGTAGAGTGTAGGGTATAGAGTGTAGGGTATAGAGTGTAGGGTATAGAGTGTAGGGTATAGAATGTAGGGTATAGGGTATAGGGTATAGAGTGTATGGTGTGGAGTGTAGGGTATAGAGTGTAGGGTGTAGGGTGTAGAGTGTGGGGTGTAGAGTGGTGTAGAGTGTAGGATGTAGAGTGTATGGTATAGAGTGTAGGGTATAGAGTATAGCGTGTATGGTATAGAGTGTAGTGTATAGAGTGTAGGGTATAGGGTATAGAGTGTAGGGTATAGAGTGTAGGGTATAGATTTTAGAGTGTAGGGTATAGAGTGTAAGGTATAGAGTGTAGGGTGTGGAGTGTAGGGTATAGAGTGTAGGGTATAGAGTGTATGGTATAGAGTGTAGGGTATAGAGTGTATGGTATAGAGTGTAGAGTGTAGGGTATAGAGTGTAGGGTATAGAGTGTAGAGTGTAGGGTATAGAGTGTAGGGTATAGAGTGTAGGGTATAGAGTGTAGAGTGTAGGGATTAGAGTGTAGGGATTAGAGTGTAGGGTATAGAGTGTAGAGTGTAGAGTATAGAGTGTAGGGTATAGAGTGTAGGGATTAGAGTGTAGGGATTAGAGTGTAGGGATTAGAGTGTAGGGTATAGAGTGTAGGGTATAGAGTGTAGAGTATAGAGTGTAGGGTATAGTGTGTATGGTATAGAGTGTAGGGTATAAAGTGTAGAGTGTATGGTATAGAGTGCAGGGTATAGAGTGTAAAGTGTAGGGTATAGAGTGTATGGTATAGAGTGTAGGGTGTAGAATGTATGGTATAGAGTGTAGGGTATAGAGTGTAGAGTGTAGGGTATAGAGTGTAGGGTATAGAGTGTAGGGTATAGAGTGTAGGGTATAGAGTGTAGGGTACAGAGTGTAGAGTGTAGGGTATAGAGTGTAGGGTACAGATTGCAGGGTGTAGAGTGTAGGGTATAGAGTGTAGAGTGTAGGGTATAGAGTTTAGGGTATAGTGTGTAGGGTATATAGTGTAGAGTGTAGGGTATAGAGTGTAGAGTGTAGGGTATAGAGTGTAGGGTATAGAGTGTAGAGTATAGAGTGTAGGGTATAGAGTGTAGGGTATAGAGTGTAGAGTGTAGGGTATAGAGTGTAGGGTGTAGAGTGTAGGGTATAGAGTGTAGGGTATAGCGTATATGGTATAGAGTGTATGGTATAGAGTGTAGGGTATAGAGTGTAGGGTATAGAGTGTAGAGTGTAGGGTATAGAGTGTAGGGTATAGAGTGTAGAGTGTAGGGTATAGAGTGTAGGGTATAGAGTGTAGGGTATAGAGTGTAGAGTGTAGGGTATAGAGTGTATGGTATAGAGTGTAGGGTATAGAGTGTAGAGTGTAGGGTATAGAGTGTAGAGTGTAGGGTATAGAGTGTAGAGTGTAGGGTATAGAGTGTATGGTATAGAGTTTAGGGTGTAGAGTGTAGGGTATAGAGTGTAGAGTTTAGGGTATAGAGTGTGGGGCATAGAGTGTATGGTATACAGTGTAGAGTGTAGAGTGAAGGGTATAGAGTGTAGCGTATAGAGCGTAGGGTGTAGGGTATAGAGTGTAGGGTATAGAGTGTAGAGTGTAGGGTATAGAGTGTGGGGCATAGAGTGTATGGTATACAGTGTATTGTGTAAGGTATAGAGTGTATAGTGTAGGGTATAGAGTGTAGCGTATAGAGCGTAGGGTGTAGGGTATAGAGTGTAGGGTATAGAGTGTAGGGTATAAAGTGTAGGGTATAGAGTGTAGGGTATAGAGCTTAGGGTGTATAGTGTAGGGTATAGAGTGTAGAGTTTAGGGCATAGAGTGTGGGGCATAGAGTGTATGGTATACAGTGTAGAGTGTAGGGTATAGAGTGTATAGTGTAGGGTATAGAGTGTAGGGTATAGAGTGTAGGGTATAGAGTGTATGGTATAGAGTGTAGGGTATAGAGTGTAGGGTATAGAGTGTAGGGTATAGAGTGTAGGTTATAGAGTGCAGCGTATAGAGCGTAGGGTGTAGGGTATAGAGTGTAGGGTATAGAGTGTAGGGTATAGAGTGTATGGTATAGAGCTTAGGGTGTAGAGTGTAGGGTATAGAATGTAGAGTTTAGGGTAGAGAGTGTGGGGCATAGAGTGTACGGTATACAGTGTAGAGTGTAGGGTATAGAGTGTATAGTGTAGGGTATAGAGTGTAGGGTATAGAGTGTATGGTATAGAGTGTAGGGTATAAAGTGTAGAGTGTAGGGTATAGAGTGTATGGTATAGAGTGTAGGGTATAAAGTGTAGAGTGTAGGGTATAGAGTGTAGGGTATAGAGTGTAGGCTATAGAGTGTAGAGTTTAGAGTGTAGGGTATAGAATGTAGAGTGTAGGGTGTAGAGTGTAAAGTGTAGGGTATAGAGTGTAGGATATAGAGTGTAGAGTGTAGGGTATAGAGTGTAGGGTATACAGTGTATGGTATAGAGTGTAGGGTATAGAGTGTAGAGTGTAGGGTATAGAGTGTAGGGTATAGAGTGTAGGGTATAGAGTGTAGGGTATAGATTGTAGGGTATAGGGTATAGGGTATAGAGTGTATGGTGTAGAGTGTAGGGTATAGAGTGTAGGGTGTAGGGTGTAGAGTGTGGGGTGTAGAGTGGTGTAGAGTGTAGGATTTAGAGTGTATGGTATAGAGTGTAGGGTATAGAGTATAGCGTGTATGGTATAGAGTGTAGTGTATAGAGTGTAGGGTATAGGGTATAGAGTGTAGGGTATAGAGTGTAGGGTATAGAGTGTAGGGTATAGAGTGTAGAGTGTAGGGTATAGAGTGTAGGGTGTAGAGTGTAGGGTATAGAGTGTAGGGTATAGAGTATATGGTATAGAGTGTATGGTATAGAGTGTAGGGTATAGAGTGTAGGGTATAGAGTGTAGAGTGTAGGGTATAGAGTGTAGGGTATAGAGTGTAGAGTGTAGGGTATAGAGTGTAGGGTATAGAGTGTAGGGTATAGCGTGTAGAGTGTAGGGTATAGAGTGTAGGGTATAGAGTGTAGGGTATAGAGTGTAGAGTGTAGGGTATAGAGTGTAGAGTGTAGGGTATAGAGTGTAGAGTGTAGGGTATAGAGTGTATGGTATAGAGTTTAGGGTGTAGAGTGTAGGGTATAGAGTGTAGATTTTAGGGTATAGAGTGTGGGGCATAGAGTGTATGGTATACAGTGTAGAGTGTAGAGTGTAGGGTATAGAGTGTAGAGTGTAGGGTATAGAGTGTAGGGTATAGAGCTTAGGGTGTAGAGTGTAGGGTATAGAGTGTAGAGTTTAGGGTATAGAGTGTGGGGCATAGAGTGTATGGTATACAGTGTAGAGTGTAGGGTATAGAGTGTATAGTGTAGGGTATAGAGTGTAGCGTATAGAGCGTAGGGTGTAGGGTATAGAGTGTAGGGTATAGAGTGTAGGGTATAGAGCTTAGGGTGTAGAGTGTAGTGTATAGAGTGTAGAGTTTAGGGTATAGAGTGTAGGGTATAGAGTGTAGGTTATAGAGTGTAGCGTATAGAGCGTAGGGTGTAGGGTATAGAGTGTAGGGTATAGAGTGTAGGGTATAGAGTGTAGGGTATAGAGTGTATGGTATAGAGTGTAGGGTATAAAATGTAGAGTGTAGAGTATAGAGTGTAGGGTATAGAGTGTAGGTTATAGAGTGTAGCGTATAGAGCGTAGGGTGTAGGGTATAGAGTGTAGGGTATAGAGTGTAGGGTATAGAGTGTAGGGTATAGAGTGTATGGTATAGAGCTTAGGGTGTAGAGTGTAGGGTATAGAATGTAGAGTTTAGGGTAGAGAGTGTGGGGCATAGAGTGTATGGTATACAGTGTAGAGTGTAGGGTATAGAGTGTATAGTGTAGGGTATAGAGTGTAGGGTATAGAGTGTATGGTATAGAGTGTAGGGTATAAAGTGTAGAGTGTTGGGTATAGAGTGTATGGTATAGAGTGTAGGGTATAAAGTGTAGAGTGTAGGGTATAGAGTGTAGGGTATAGAGTGTAGGCTATAGAGTGTAGAGTTTAGAGTGTAGGGTATAGAATGTAGAGTGTAGGGTGTAGAGTGTAAAGTGTAGGGTATAGAGTGTAGGATATAGAGTGTAGAGTGTAGGGTATAGAGTGTAGGGTATACAGTGTATGGTATAGAGTGTAGGGTATAGAGTGTAGAGTGTATGGTATAGAGTGTAGGGTATAGAGTGTAGGGTATAGAGTGTAGAGTGTAGGGTATAGAGTGTAGGGTATAGAGTGTAGAGTGTAGGGTATAGAGTGTAGGGTATAGAGTGTAGGGTATAGAGTGTAGAGTGTAGGGTATAGAGTGTAGGGTATAGAGTGTAGGGTATAGAGTGTAGAGTGTAGGGTATAGAGTGTAGAGTGTAGGGTATAGAGTGTAGAGTGTAGGGTATAGAGTGTATGGTATAGAGTTTAGGGTGTAGAGTGTAGGGTATAGAGTGTAGATTTTAGGGTATAGAGTGTGGGGCATAGAGTGTATGGTATACAGTGTAGAGTGTAGAGTGTAGGGTATAGAGTGTAGAGTGTAGGGTATAGAGTGTAGGGTATAGAGCTTAGGGTGTAGAGTGTAGGGTATAGAGTGTAGAGTTTAGGGTATAGAGTGTGGGGCATAGAGTGTATGGTATACAGTGTAGAGTGTAGGGTATAGAGTGTATAGTGTAGGGTATAGAGTGTAGCGTATAGAGCGTAGGGTGTAGGGTATAGAGTGTAGGGTATAGAGTGTAGAGTGTAGGGTATAGAGTGTAGGGTATAGAGCTTAGGGTGTAGAGTGTAGTGTATAGAGTGTAGAGTTTAGGGTATAGAGTGTGGGGCATAGAGTGTATGGTATACAGTGTAGAGTGTAGGGTATAGAGTGTATAGTGTAGGGTATAGAGTGTAGCGTATAGAGCGTAGGGTGTAGGGTATAGAGTGTAGGGTATAGAGTGTAGGGTATAGAGTGTAGGGTATAGAGCTTAGGGTGTAGAGTGTAGTGTATAGAGTGTAGAGTTTAGGGTATAGAGTGTAGGGTATAGAGTGTAGGTTATAGAGTGTAGCGTATAGAGCGTAGGGTGTAGGGTATAGAGTGTAGGGTATAGAGTGTATGGTATAGAGTGTAGGGTATAAAATGTAGAGTGTAGAGTATAGAGTGTAGGGTATAGAGTGTAGGTTATAGAGTGTAGCGTATAGAGCGTAGGGTGTAGGGTATAGAGTGTAGGGTATAGAGTGTAGGGTATAGAGTGTAGGGTATAGAGTGTATGGTATAGAGCTTAGGGTGTAGAGTGTAGGGTATAGAATGTAGAGTTTAGGGTAGAGAGTGTGGGGCATAGAGTGTATGGTATACAGTGTAGAGTGTAGGGTATAGAGTGTATAGTGTAGGGTATAGAGTGTAGGGTATAGAGTGTATGGTATAGAGTGTAGGGTATAAAGTGTAGAGTGTAGGGTATAGAGTGTATGGTATAGAGTGTAGGGTATAAAGTGTAGAGTGTAGGGTATAGAGTGTAGGGTATAGAGTGTAGGCTATAGAGTGTAGAGTTTAGAGTGTAGGGTATAGAATGTAGAGTGTAGGGTGTAGAGTGTAAAGTGTAGGGTATAGAGTGTAGGATATAGAGTGTAGAGTGTAGGGTATAGAGTGTATGGTATACAGTGTATGGTATAGAGTGTAGGGTATAGAGTGTAGAGTGTAGGGTATAGAGTGTAGGGTATAGAGTGTAGGGTATAGAGTGTAGGGTATAGAATGTAGGGTATAGGGTATAGGGTATAGAGTGTATGGTGTGGAGTGTAGGGTATAGAGTGTAGGGTGTAGGGTGTAGAGTGTGGGGTGTAGAGTGGTGTAGAGTGTAGGATGTAGAGTGTATGGTATAGAGTGTAGGGTATAGAGTATAGCGTGTATGGTATAGAGTGTAGTGTATAGAGTGTAGGGTATAGGGTATAGAGTGTAGGGTATAGAGTGTAGGGTATAGATTTTAGAGTGTAGGGTATAGAGTGTAAGGTATAGAGTGTAGGGTGTGGAGTGTAGGGTATAGAGTGTAGGGTATAGAGTGTATGGTATAGAGTGTAGGGTATAGAGTGTATGGTATAGAGTGTAGAGTGTAGGGTATAGAGTGTAGGGTATAGAGTGTAGAGTGTAGGGTATAGAGTGTAGGGTATAGAGTGTAGGGTATAGAGTGTAGAGTGTAGGGATTAGAGTGTAGGGATTAGAGTGTAGGGTATAGAGTGTAGAGTGTAGAGTATAGAGTGTAGGGTATAGAGTGTAGGGATTAGAGTGTAGGGATTAGAGTGTAGGGATTAGAGTGTAGGGTATAGAGTGTAGGGTATAGAGTGTAGGGTATAGAGTGTAGGGTATAGTGTGTATGGTATAGAGTGTAGGGTATAAAGTGTAGATTGTATGGTATAGAGTGCAGGGTATAGAGTGTAAAGTGTAGGGTATAGAGTGTATGGTATAGAGTGTAGGGTGTAGAATGTATGGTATAGAGTGTAGGGTATAGAGTGTAGAGTGTAGGGTATAGAGTGTAGGGTATAGAGTGTAGGGTATAGAGTGTAGGGTATAGAGTGTAGGGTACAGAGTGTAGAGTGTAGGGTATAGAGTGTAGGGTACAGATTGCAGGGTGTAGAGTGTAGGGTATAGAGTGTAGAGTGTAGGGTATAGAGTTTAGGGTATAGTGTGTAGGGTATATAGTGTAGAGTGTAGGGTATAGAGTGTAGAGTGTAGGGTATAGAGTGTAGGGTATAGAGTGTAGAGTATAGAGTGTAGGGTATAGAGTGTAGGGTATAGAGTGTAGAGTGTAGGGTATAGAGTGTAGGGTGTAGAGTGTAGGGTATAGAGTGTAGGGTATAGCGTATATGGTATAGAGTGTATGGTATAGAGTGTAGGGTATAGAGTGTAGGGTATAGAGTGTAGAGTGTAGGGTATAGAGTGTAGGGTATAGAGTGTAGAGTGTAGGGTATAGAGTGTAGGGTATAGAGTGTAGGGTATAGAGTGTAGAGTGTAGGGTATAGAGTGTATGGTATAGAGTGTAGGGTATAGAGTGTAGAGTGTAGGGTATAGAGTGTAGAGTGTAGGGTATAGAGTGTAGAGTGTAGGGTATAGAGTGTATGGTATAGAGTTTAGGGTGTAGAGTGTAGGGTATAGAGTGTAGAGTTTAGGGTATAGAGTGTGGGGCATAGAGTGTATGGTATACAGTGTAGAGTGTAGAGTGAAGGGTATAGAGTGTAGCGTATAGAGCGTAGGGTGTAGGGTATAGAGTGTAGGGTATAGAGTGTAGAGTGTAGGGTATAGAGTGTGGGGCATAGAGTGTATGGTATACAGTGTATTGTGTAAGGTATAGAGTGTATAGTGTAGGGTATAGAGTGTAGCGTATAGAGCGTAGGGTGTAGGGTATAGAGTGTAGGGTATAGAGTGTAGGGTATAAAGTGTAGGGTATAGAGTGTAGGGTATAGAGCTTAGGGTGTATAGTGTAGGGTATAGAGTGTAGAGTTTAGGGCATAGAGTGTGGGGCATAGAGTGTATGGTATACAGTGTAGAGTGTAGGGTATAGAGTGTATAGTGTAGGGTATAGAGTGTAGGGTATAGAGTGTAGGGTATAGAGTGTATGGTATAGAGTGTAGGGTATAGAGTGTAGGGTATAGAGTGTAGGGTATAGAGTGTAGGTTATAGAGTGTAGCGTATAGAGCGTAGGGTGTAGGGTATAGAGTGTAGGGTATAGAGTGTAGGGTATAGAGTGTATGGTATAGAGCTTAGGGTGTAGAGTGTAGGGTATAGAATGTAGAGTTTAGGGTAGAGAGTGTGGGGCATAGAGTGTACGGTATACAGTGTAGAGTGTAGGGTATAGAGTGTATAGTGTAGGGTATAGAGTGTAGGGTATAGAGTGTATGGTATAGAGTGTAGGGTATAAAGTGTAGAGTGTAGGGTATAGAGTGTATGGTATAGAGTGTAGGGTATAAAGTGTAGAGTGTAGGGTATAGAGTGTAGGGTATAGAGTGTAGGCTATAGAGTGTAGAGTTTAGAGTGTAGGGTATAGAATGTAGAGTGTAGGGTGTAGAGTGTAAAGTGTAGGGTATAGAGTGTAGGATATAGAGTGTAGAGTGTAGGGTATAGAGTGTAGGGTATACAGTGTATGGTATAGAGTGTAGGGTATAGAGTGTAGAGTGTAGGGTATAGAGTGTAGGGTATAGAGTGTAGGGTATAGAGTGTAGGGTATAGATTGTAGGGTATAGGGTATAGGGTATAGAGTGTATGGTGTAGAGTGTAGGGTATAGAGTGTAGGGTGTAGGGTGTAGAGTGTGGGGTGTAGAGTGGTGTAGAGTGTAGGATTTAGAGTGTATGGTATAGAGTGTAGGGTATAGAGTATAGCGTGTATGGTATAGAGTGTAGTGTATAGAGTGTAGGGTATAGGGTATAGAGTGTAGGGTATAGAGTGTAGGGTATAGAGTGTAGGGTATAGAGTGTAGAGTGTAGGGTATAGAGTGTAGGGTGTAGAGTGTAGGGTATAGAGTGTAGGGTATAGAGTATATGGTATAGAGTGTATGGTATAGAGTGTAGGGTATAGAGTGTAGGGTATAGAGTGTAGAGTGTAGGGTATAGAGTGTAGGGTATAGAGTGTAGAGTGTAGGGTATAGAGTGTAGGGTATAGAGTGTAGGGTATAGAGTGTAGAGTGTAGGGTATAGAGTGTAGGGTATAGAGTGTAGGGTATAGAGTGTAGAGTGTAGGGTATAGAGTGTAGAGTGTAGGGTATAGAGTGTATGGTATAGAGTTTAGGGTGTAGAGTGTAGGGTATAGAGTGTAGATTTTAGGGTATAGAGTGTGGGGCATAGAGTGTATGGTATACAGTGTAGAGTGTAGAGTGTAGGGTATAGAGTGTAGAGTGTAGGGTATAGAGTGTAGGGTATAGAGCTTAGGGTGTAGAGTGTAGGGTATAGAGTGTAGAGTTTAGGGTATAGAGTGTGGGGCATAGAGTGTATGGTATACAGTGTAGAGTGTAGGGTATAGAGTGTATAGTGTAGGGTATAGAGTGTAGCGTATAGAGCGTAGGGTGTAGGGTATAGAGTGTAGGGTATAGAGTGTAGGGTATAGAGCTTAGGGTGTAGAGTGTAGTGTATAGAGTGTAGAGTTTAGGGTATAGAGTGTAGGGTATAGAGTGTAGGTTATAGAGTGTAGCGTATAGAGCGTAGGGTGTAGGGTATAGAGTGTAGGGTATAGAGTGTAGGGTATAGAGTGTAGGGTATAGAGTGTATGGTATAGAGTGTAGGGTATAAAATGTAGAGTGTAGAGTATAGAGTGTAGGGTATAGAGTGTAGGTTATAGAGTGTAGCGTATAGAGCGTAGGGTGTAGGGTATAGAGTGTAGGGTATAGAGTGTAGGGTATAGAGTGTAGGGTATAGAGTGTATGGTATAGAGCTTAGGGTGTAGAGTGTAGGGTATAGAATGTAGAGTTTAGGGTAGAGAGTGTGGGGCATAGAGTGTATGGTATACAGTGTAGAGTGTAGGGTATAGAGTGTATAGTGTAGGGTATAGAGTGTAGGGTATAGAGTGTATGGTATAGAGTGTAGGGTATAAAGTGTAGAGTGTTGGGTATAGAGTGTATGGTATAGAGTGTAGGGTATAAAGTGTAGAGTGTAGGGTATAGAGTGTAGGGTATAGAGTGTAGGCTATAGAGTGTAGAGTTTAGAGTGTAGGGTATAGAATGTAGAGTGTAGGGTGTAGAGTGTAAAGTGTAGGGTATAGAGTGTAGGATATAGAGTGTAGAGTGTAGGGTATAGAGTGTAGGGTATACAGTGTATGGTATAGAGTGTAGGGTATAGAGTGTAGAGTGTAGGGTATAGAGTGTAGGGTATAGAGTGTAGGGTATAGAGTGTAGGGTATAGAATGTAGGGTATAGGGTATAGGGTATAGAGTGTATGGTGTGGAGTGTAGGGTATAGAGTGTAGGGTGTAGGGTGTAGAGTGTGGGGTGTAGAGTGGTGTAGAGTGTAGGATGTAGAGTGTATGGTATAGAGTGTAGGGTATAGAGTATAGCGTGTATGGTATAGAGTGTAGTGTATAGAGTGTAGGGTATAGGGTATAGAGTGTAGGGTATAGAGTGTAGGGTATAGATTTTAGAGTGTAGGGTATAGAGTGTAAGGTATAGAGTGTAGGGTGTGGAGTGTAGGGTATAGAGTGTAGGGTATAGAGTGTATGGTATAGAGTGTAGGGTATAGAGTGTATGGTATAGAGTGTAGAGTGTAGGGTATAGAGTGTATTTTATAGAGTGTAGGGTATAGAGTGTAGGGTATAGAGTGTAGAGTGTAGGGTATAGAGTGTAGGGTATAGAGTGTAGAGTGTAGGGTATAGAGTGTAGGGTATAGAGTGTAGGGTATAGAGTGTAGGGTATAGATTGTAGGGTATAGGGTATAGAGTGTATGGTGTAGAGTGTAGGGTATAGAGTGTAGGTTGTAGGGTGTAGAGTGTGGTGTGTAGAGTGGTGTAGAGTGTAGGATTTAGAGTGTATGGTATAGAGTGTAGGGTATAGAGTATAGCGTGTATGGTATAGAGTGTAGTGTATAGAGTGTAGGGTATAGGGTATAGAGTGTAGGGTATAGAGTGTAGGGTATAGAGTGTAGGGTATAGAGTGTAGAGTGTAGGGTATAGAGTGTAGGGTGTAGAGTGTAGGGTATAGAGTGTAGGGTATAGAGTATATGGTATAGAGTGTATGGTATAGAGTGTAGGGTATAGAGTGTAGGGTATAGAGTGTAGAGTGTAGGGTATAGAGTGTAGGGTATAGAGTGTAGAGTGTAGGGTATAGAGTGTAGGGTATAGAGTGTAGGGTATAGAGTGTAGAGTGTAGGGTATAGAGTGTAGGGTATAGAGTGTAGGGTATAGAGTGTAGAGTGTAGGGTATAGAGTGTAGAGTGTAGGGTATAGAGTGTAGAGTGTAGGGTATAGAGTGTATGGTATAGAGTTTAGGGTGTAGAGTGTAGGGTATAGAGTGTAGATTTTAGGGTATAGAGTGTGGGGCATAGAGTGTATGGTATACAGTGTAGAGTGTAGAGTGTAGGGTATAGAGTGTAGAGTGTAGGGTATAGAGTGTAGGGTATAGAGCTTAGGGTGTAGAGTGTAGGGTATAGAGTGTAGAGTTTAGGGTATAGAGTGTGGGGCATAGAGTGTATGGTATACAGTGTAGAGTGTAGGGTATAGAGTGTATAGTGTAGGGTATAGAGTGTAGCGTATAGAGCGTAGGGTGTAGGGTATAGAGTGTAGGGTATAGAGTGTAGAGTGTAGGGTATAGAGTGTAGGGTATAGAGCTTAGGGTGTAGAGTGTAGTGTATAGAGTGTAGAGTTTAGGGTATAGAGTGTGGGGCATAGAGTGTATGGTATACAGTGTAGAGTGTAGGGTATAGAGTGTATAGTGTAGGGTATAGAGTGTAGCGTATAGAGCGTAGGGTGTAGGGTATAGAGTGTAGGGTATAGAGTGTAGGGTATAGAGTGTAGGGTATAGAGCTTAGGGTGTAGAGTGTAGTGTATAGAGTGTAGAGTTTAGGGTATAGAGTGTAGGGTATAGAGTGTAGGTTATAGAGTGTAGCGTATAGAGCGTAGGGTGTAGGGTATAGAGTGTAGGGTATAGAGTGTATGGTATAGAGTGTAGGGTATAAAATGTAGAGTGTAGAGTATAGAGTGTAGGGTATAGAGTGTAGGTTATAGAGTGTAGCGTATAGAGCGTAGGGTGTAGGGTATAGAGTGTAGGGTATAGAGTGTAGGGTATAGAGTGTAGGGTATAGAGTGTATGGTATAGAGCTTAGGGTGTAGAGTGTAGGGTATAGAATGTAGAGTTTAGGGTAGAGAGTGTGGGGCATAGAGTGTATGGTATACAGTGTAGAGTGTAGGGTATAGAGTGTATAGTGTAGGGTATAGAGTGTAGGGTATAGAGTGTATGGTATAGAGTGTAGGGTATAAAGTGTAGAGTGTAGGGTATAGAGTGTATGGTATAGAGTGTAGGGTATAAAGTGTAGAGTGTAGGGTATAGAGTGTAGGGTATAGAGTGTAGGCTATAGAGTGTAGAGTTTAGAGTGTAGGGTATAGAATGTAGAGTGTAGGGTGTAGAGTGTAAAGTGTAGGGTATAGAGTGTAGGATATAGAGTGTAGAGTGTAGGGTATAGAGTGTATGGTATACAGTGTATGGTATAGAGTGTAGGGTATAGAGTGTAGAGTGTAGGGTATAGAGTGTAGGGTATAGAGTGTAGGGTATAGAGTGTAGGGTATAGAATGTAGGGTATAGGGTATAGGGTATAGAGTGTATGGTGTGGAGTGTAGGGTATAGAGTGTAGGGTGTAGGGTGTAGAGTGTGGGGTGTAGAGTGGTGTAGAGTGTAGGATGTAGAGTGTATGGTATAGAGTGTAGGGTATAGAGTATAGCGTGTATGGTATAGAGTGTAGTGTATAGAGTGTAGGGTATAGGGTATAGAGTGTAGGGTATAGAGTGTAGGGTATAGATTTTAGAGTGTAGGGTATAGAGTGTAAGGTATAGAGTGTAGGGTGTGGAGTGTAGGGTATAGAGTGTAGGGTATAGAGTGTATGGTATAGAGTGTAGGGTATAGAGTGTATGGTATAGAGTGTAGAGTGTAGGGTATAGAGTGTAGGGTATAGAGTGTAGAGTGTAGGGTATAGAGTGTAGGGTATAGAGTGTAGGGTATAGAGTGTAGAGTGTAGGGATTAGAGTGTAGGGATTAGAGTGTAGGGTATAGAGTGTAGAGTGTAGAGTATAGAGTGTAGGGTATAGAGTGTAGGGATTAGAGTGTAGGGATTAGAGTGTAGGGATTAGAGTGTAGGGTATAGAGTGTAGGGTATAGAGTGTAGGGTATAGAGTGTAGGGTATAGTGTGTATGGTATAGAGTGTAGGGTATAAAGTGTAGAGTGTATGGTATAGAGTGCAGGGTATAGAGTGTAAAGTGTAGGGTATAGAGTGTATGGTATAGAGTGTAGGGTGTAGAATGTATGGTATAGAGTGTAGGGTATAGAGTGTAGAGTGTAGGGTATAGAGTGTAGGGTATAGAGTGTAGGGTATAGAGTGTAGGGTATAGAGTGTAGGGTACAGAGTGTAGAGTGTAGGGTATAGAGTGTAGGGTACAGATTGCAGGGTGTAGAGTGTAGGGTATAGAGTGTAGAGTGTAGGGTATAGAGTTTAGGGTATAGTGTGTAGGGTATATAGTGTAGAGTGTAGGGTATAGAGTGTAGAGTGTAGGGTATAGAGTGTAGGGTATAGAGTGTAGAGTATAGAGTGTAGGGTATAGAGTGTAGGGTATAGAGTGTAGAGTGTAGGGTATAGAGTGTAGGGTGTAGAGTGTAGGGTATAGAGTGTAGGGTATAGCGTATATGGTATAGAGTGTATGGTATAGAGTGTAGGGTATAGAGTGTAGGGTATAGAGTGTAGAGTGTAGGGTATAGAGTGTAGGGTATAGAGTGTAGAGTGTAGGGTATAGAGTGTAGGGTATAGAGTGTAGGGTATAGAGTGTAGAGTGTAGGGTATAGAGTGTATGGTATAGAGTGTAGGGTATAGAGTGTAGAGTGTAGGGTATAGAGTGTAGAGTGTAGGGTATAGAGTGTAGAGTGTAGGGTATAGAGTGTATGGTATAGAGTTTAGGGTGTAGAGTGTAGGGTATAGAGTGTAGAGTTTAGGGTATAGAGTGTGGGGCATAGAGTGTATGGTATACAGTGTAGAGTGTAGAGTGAAGGGTATAGAGTGTAGCGTATAGAGCGTAGGGTGTAGGGTATAGAGTGTAGGGTATAGAGTGTAGAGTGTAGGGTATAGAGTGTGGGGCATAGAGTGTATGGTATACAGTGTATTGTGTAAGGTATAGAGTGTATAGTGTAGGGTATAGAGTGTAGCGTATAGAGCGTAGGGTGTAGGGTATAGAGTGTAGGGTATAGAGTGTAGGGTATAAAGTGTAGGGTATAGAGTGTAGGGTATAGAGCTTAGGGTGTATAGTGTAGGGTATAGAGTGTAGAGTTTAGGGCATAGAGTGTGGGGCATAGAGTGTATGGTATACAGTGTAGAGTGTAGGGTATAGAGTGTATAGTGTAGGGTATAGAGTGTAGGGTATAGAGTGTAGGGTATAGAGTGTATGGTATAGAGTGTAGGGTATAGAGTGTAGGGTATAGAGTGTAGGGTATAGAGTGTAGGTTATAGAGTGTAGCGTATAGAGCGTAGGGTGTAGGGTATAGAGTGTAGGGTATAGAGTGTAGGGTATAGAGTGTATGGTATAGAGCTTAGGGTGTAGAGTGTAGGGTATAGAATGTAGAGTTTAGGGTAGAGAGTGTGGGGCATAGAGTGTACGGTATACAGTGTAGAGTGTAGGGTATAGAGTGTATAGTGTAGGGTATAGAGTGTAGGGTATAGAGTGTATGGTATAGAGTGTAGGGTATAAAGTGTAGAGTGTAGGGTATAGAGTGTATGGTATAGAGTGTAGGGTATAAAGTGTAGAGTGTAGGGTATAGAGTGTAGGGTATAGAGTGTAGGCTATAGAGTGTAGAGTTTAGAGTGTAGGGTATAGAATGTAGAGTGTAGAGTGTAAAGTGTAGGGTATAGAGTGTAGGATATAGAGTGTAGAGTGTAGGGTATAGAGTGTAGGGTATACAGTGTATGGTATAGAGTGTAGGGTATAGAGTGTAGAGTGTAGGGTATAGAGTGTAGGGTATAGAGTGAAGGGTATAGAGTGTAGGGTATAGATTGTAGGGTATAGGGTATAGAGTGTATGGTGTAGAGTGTAGGGTATAGAGTGTAGGGTGTAGGGTGTAGAGTGTGGGGTGTAGAGTGGTGTAGAGTGTAGGATTTAGAGTGTATGGTATAGAGTGTAGGGTATAGAGTATAGCGTGTATGGTATAGAGTGTAGTGTATAGAGTGTAGGGTATAGGGTATAGAGTGTAGGGTATAGAGTGTAGGGTATAGAGTGTAGGGTATAGAGTGTAGAGTGTAGGGTATAGAGTGTAGGGTGTAGAGTGTAGGGTATAGAGTGTAGGGTATAGAGTATATGGTATAGAGTGTATGGTATAGAGTGTAGGGTATAGAGTGTAGGGTATAGAGTGTAGAGTGTAGGGTATAGAGTGTAGGGTATAGAGTGTAGAGTGTAGGGTATAGAGTGTAGGGTATAGAGTGTAGGGTATAGAGTGTAGAGTGTAGGGTATAGAGTGTAGGGTATAGAGTGTAGGGTATAGAGTGTAGAGTGTAGGGTATAGAGTGTAGAGTGTAGGGTATAGAGTGTAGAGTGTAGGGTATAGAGTGTATGGTATAGAGTTTAGGGTGTAGAGTGTAGGGTATAGAGTGTAGATTTTAGGGTATAGAGTGTGGGGCATAGAGTGTATGGTATACAGTGTAGAGTGTAGAGTGTAGGGTATAGAGTGTAGAGTGTAGGGTATAGAGTGTAGGGTATAGAGCTTAGGGTGTAGAGTGTAGGGTATAGAGTGTAGAGTTTAGGGTATAGAGTGTGGGGCATAGAGTGTATGGTATACAGTGTAGAGTGTAGGGTATAGAGTGTATAGTGTAGGGTATAGAGTGTAGCGTATAGAGCGTAGGGTGTAGGGTATAGAGTGTAGGGTATAGAGTGTAGGGTATAGAGCTTAGGGTGTAGAGTGTAGTGTATAGAGTGTAGAGTTTAGGGTATAGAGTGTAGGGTATAGAGTGTAGGTTATAGAGTGTAGCGTATAGAGCGTAGGGTGTAGGGTATAGAGTGTAGGGTATAGAGTGTAGGGTATAGAGTGTAGGGTATAGAGTGTATGGTATAGAGTGTAGGGTATAAAATGTAGAGTGTAGAGTATAGAGTGTAGGGTATAGAGTGTAGGTTATAGAGTGTAGCGTATAGAGCGTAGGGTGTAGGGTATAGAGTGTAGGGTATAGAGTGTAGGGTATAGAGTGTAGGGTATAGAGTGTATGGTATAGAGCTTAGGGTGTAGAGTGTAGGGTATAGAATGTAGAGTTTAGGGTAGAGAGTGTGGGGCATAGAGTGTATGGTATACAGTGTAGAGTGTAGGGTATAGAGTGTATAGTGTAGGGTATAGAGTGTAGGGTATAGAGTGTAGAGTGTAGGGTATAGAGTGTATGGTATAGAGTGTAGGGTATAAAGTGTAGAGTGTAGGGTATAGAGTGTAGGGTATAGAGTGTAGGCTATAGAGTGTAGAGTTTAGAGTGTAGGGTATAGAATGTAGAGTGTAGGGTGTAGAGTGTAAAGTGTAGGGTATAGAGTGTAGGATATAGAGTGTAGAGTGTAGGGTATAGAGTGTAGGGTATACAGTGTATGGTATAGAGTGTAGGGTATAGAGTGTAGAGTGTAGGGTATAGAGTGTAGGGTATAGAGTGTAGGGTATAGAGTGTAGGGTATAGAATGTAGGGTATAGGGTATAGGGTATAGAGTGTATGGTGTGGAGTGTAGGGTATAGAGTGTAGGGTGTAGAGTGTGGGGTGTAGAGTGGTGTAGAGTGTAGGATGTAGAGTGTATGGTATAGAGTGTAGGGTATAGAGTATAGCGTGTATGGTATAGAGTGTAGTGTATAGAGTGTAGGGTATAGGGTATAGAGTGTAGGGTATAGAGTGTAGGGTATAGATTTTAGAGTGTAGGGTATAGAGTGTAAGGTATAGAGTGTAGGGTGTGGAGTGTAGGGTATAGAGTGTAGGGTATAGAGTGTATGGTATAGAGTGTAGGGTATAGAGTGTATGGTATAGAGTGTAGAGTGTAGGGTATAGAGTGTATTTTATAGAGTGTAGGGTATAGAGTGTAGGGTATAGAGTGTAGAGTGTAGGGTATAGAGTGTAGGGTATAGAGTGTAGAGTGTAGGGTATAGAGTGTAGGGTATAGAGTGTAGGGTATAGAGTGTAGAGTGTAGGGATTAGAGTGTAGGGATTACAGTGTAGGGTATAGAGTGTAGAGTGTAGAGTATAGAGTGTAGGGTATAGAGTGTAGGGATTAGAGTGTAGGGATTAGAGTGTAGGGATTAGAGTGTAGGGATTAGAGTGTAGGGATTAGAGTGTAGGGTATAGAGTGTAGGGTATAGAGTGTAGGGTATAGAGTGTAGGGTATAGAGTATAGCGTGTATGGTATAGAGTGTAGTGTATAGAGTGTAGGGTATAGGGTATAGAGTGTAGGGTATAGAGTGTAGGGTATAGATTTTAGAGTGTAGGGTATAGAGTGTAAGGTATGGAGTGTAGGGTGTGGAGTGTAGGGTATAGAGTGTAGGGTATAGAGTGTATGGTATAGAGTGTAGGGTATAGAGTGTATGGTATAGAGTGTAGAGTGTAGGGTATAGAGTGTATTTTATAGAGTGTAGGGTATAGAGTGTAGGGTATAGAGTGTAGAGTGTAGGGTATAGAGTGTAGGGTATAGAGTTTAGAGTGTAGGGTATAGAGTGTAGGGTATAGAGTGTAGGGTATAGAGTGTAGAGTGTAGGGATTAGAGTGTAGGGATTAGAGTGTAGGGTATAGAGTGTAGAGTGTAGAGTATAGAGTGTAGGGTATAGAGTGTAGGGATTAGAGTGTAGGGATTAGAGTGTAGGGATTAGAGTGTAGGGATTAGAGTGTAGGGATTAGAGTGTAGGGTATAGAGTGTACGGTATAGAGTGTAGGGTATAGAGTGTAGGGTATAGTGTGTATGGTATAGAGTGTAGGGTATAAAGTGTAGAGTGTATGGTATAGAGTGCAGGGTATAGAGTGTAAAGTGTAGGGTATAGAGTGTATGGTATAGAGTGTAGGGTGTAGAGTGTATGGTATAGAGTGTAGGGTATAGAGTGTAGAGTGTAGGGTATAGAGTGTAGGGTATAGAGTGTAGGGTATAGAGTGTAGGGTATAGAGTGTAGGGTACAGAGTGTAGAGTGTAGGGTATAGAGTGTAGGGTACAGATTGCAGGGTGTAGAGTGTAGGGTATAGAGTGTAGAGTGTAGGGTATAGAGTTTAGGGTATAGTGTGTAGGGTATATAGTGTAGAGTGTAGGGTATAGAGTGTAGAGTGTAGGGTATAGAGTGTAGGGTATAGAGTGTAGAGTATAGAGTGTAGGGTATAGAGTGTAGGGTATAGAGTGTAGAGTGTAGGGTATAGAGTGTAGGGTGTAGAGTGTAGGGTATAGAGTGTAGGGTATAGCGTATATGGTATAGAGTGTATGGTATAGAGTGTAGGGTATAGAGTGTAGGGTATAGAGTGTAGAGTGTAGGGTATAGAGTGTAGGGTATAGAGTGTAGAGTGTAGGGTATAGAGTGTAGGGTATAGAGTGTAGGGTATAGAGTGTAGAGTGTAGGGTATAGAGTGTATGGTATAGAGTGTAGGGTATAGAGTGTAGAGTGTAGGGTATAGAGTGTAGAGTGTAGGGTATAGAGTGTAGAGTGTAGGGTATAGAGTGTATGTTATAGAGTTTAGGGTGTAGAGTGTAGGGTATAGAGTGTAGAGTTTAGGGTATAGAGTGTGGGGCATAGAGTGTATGGTATACAGTGTAGAGTGTAGAGTGAAGGGTATAGAGTGTAGCGTATAGAGCGTAGGGTGTAGGGTATAGAGTGTAGGGTATAGAGTGTAGAGTGTAGGGTATAGAGTGTAGGGTATAGAGTTTAGGGTGTAGAGTGTAGGGTATAGAGTGTAGAGTTTAGGGTATAGAGTGTGGGGCATAGAGTGTATGGTATACAGTGTATTGTGTAAGGTATAGAGTGTATAGTGTAGGGTATAGAGTGTAGCGTATAGAGCGTAGGGTGTAGGGTATAGAGTGTAGGGTATAGAGTGTAGGGTATAAAGTGTAGGGTATAGAGTGTAGGGTATAGAGTGTAGGGTATAGAGTGTAGGGTATAAAGTGTAGGGTATAGAGTGTAGGGTATAGAGCTTAGGGTGTAGAGTGTAGGGTATAGAGTGTAGAGTTTAGGGCATAGAGTGTGGGGCATAGAGTGTATGGTATACAATGTAGAGTGTAGGGTATAGAGTGTATAGTGTAGGGTATAGAGTGTAGGGTATAGAGTGTAGGGTATAGAGTGTATGGTATAGAGTGTAGGGTATAGAGTGTAGGGTATAGAGTGTAGGGTATAGAGTGTAGGTTATAGAGTGTAGCGTATAGAGCGTAGGGTGTAGGGTATAGAGTGTAGGGTATAGAGTGTAGGGTATAGAGTGTAGGGTATAGAGTGTATGGTATAGAGCTTAGGGTGTAGAGTGTAGGGTATAGAATGTAGAGTTTAGGGTAGAGAGTGTGGGGCATAGAGTGTATGGTATACAGTGTAGAGTGTAGGGTATAGAGTGTATAGTGTAGGGTATAGAGTGTAGGGTATAGAGTGTATGGTATAGAGTGTAGGGTATAAAGTGTAGAGTGTAGGGTATAGAGTGTATGGTATAGAGTGTAGGGTATAAAGTGTAGAGTGTAGGGTATAGAGTGTAGGGTATAGAGTGTAGGCTATAGAGTGTAGAGTTTAGAGTGTAGGGTATAGAATGTAGAGTGTAGGGTGTAGAGTGTAAAGTGTAGGGTATAGAGTGTAGGATATAGAGTGTAGAGTGTAGGGTATAGAGTGTAGGGTATACAGTGTATGGTATAGAGTGTAGGGTATACAGTGTAGAGTGTAGGGTATAGAGTGTAGGGTATAGAGTGTAGGGTATAGAGTGTAGGGTATAGAATGTAGGGTATAGGGTATAGGGTATAGAGTGTATGGTGTGGAGTGTAGGGTATAGAGTGTAGGGTGTAGGGTGTAGAGTGTGGGGTGTAGAGTGGTGTAGAGTGTAGGATGTAGAGTGTATGGTATAGAGTGTAGGGTATAGAGTATAGCGTGTATGGTATAGAGTGTAGTGTATAGAGTGTAGGGTATAGGGTATAGAGTGTAGGGTATAGAGTGTAGGGTATAGATTTTAGAGTGTAGGGTATAGAGTGTAAGGTATAGAGTGTAGGGTGTGGAGTGTAGGGTATAGAGTGTAGGGTATAGAGTGTATGGTATAGAGTGTAGGGTATAGAGTGTATGGTATAGAGTGTAGAGTGTAGGGTATAGAGTGTATTTTATAGAGTGTAGGGTATAGAGTGTAGGGTATAGAGTGTAGAGTGTAGGGTATAGAGTGTAGGGTATAGAGTGTAGAGTGTAGGGTATAGAGTGTAGGGTATAGAGTGTAGGGTATAGAGTGTAGAGTGTAGGGATTAGAGTGTAGGGATTAGAGTGTAGGGTATAGAGTGTAGAGTGTAGAGTATAGAGTGTAGGGTATAGAGTGTAGGGATTAGAGTGTAGGGATTAGAGTGTAGGGATTAGAGTGTAGGGTATAGAGTGTAGGGTATAGAGTGTAGGGTATAGAGTGTAGGGTATAGAGTATAGCGTGTATGGTATAGAGTGTAGTGTATAGAGTGTAGGGTATAGGGTATAGAGTGTAGGGTATAGAGTGTAGGGTATAGATTTTAGAGTGTAGGGTATAGAGTGTAAGGTATAGAGTGTAGGGTGTGGAGTGTAGGGTATAGAGTGTAGGGTATAGAGTGTATGGTATAGAGTGTAGGGTATAGAGTGTATGGTATAGAGTGTAGAGTATAGGGTATAGAGTGTATTTTATAGAGTGTAGGGTATAGAGTGTAGGGTATAGAGTGTAGAGTGTAGGGTATAGAGTGTAGGGTATAGAGTGTAGAGTGTAGGGTATAGAGTGTAGGGTATAGAGTGTAGGGTATAGAGTGTAGAGTGTAGGGATTAGAGTGTAGGGATTAGAGTGTAGGGTATAGAGTGTAGAGTGTAGAGTATAGAGTGTAGGGAATAGAGTGTAGGGATTAGAGTGTAGGGATTAGAGTGTAGGGATTAGAGTGTAGGGATTAGAGTGTAGGGTATAGAGTGTAGGGTATAGAGTGTAGGGTATAGAGTGTAGGGTATAGTGTGTATGGTATAGAGTGTAGGGTATAAAGTGTAGAGTGTATGGTATAGAGTGCAGGGTATAGAGTGTAAAGTGTAGGGTATAGAGTGTATGGTATAGAGTGTAGGGTGTAGAGTGTATGGTATAGAGTGTAGGGTATAGAGTGTAGAGTGTAGGGTATAGAGTGTAGGGTATAGAGTGTAGGGTATAGAGTGTAGGGTATAGAGTGTAGGGTACAGAGTGTAGAGTGTAGGGTATAGAGTGTAGGGTACAGATTGCAGGGTGTAGAGTGTAGGGTATAGAGTGTAGAGTGTAGGGTATAGAGTTTAGGGTATAGTGTGTAGGGTATATAGTGTAGAGTGTAGGGTATAGAGTGTAGAGTGTAGGGTATAGAGTGTAGGGTATAGAGTGTAGAGTATAGAGTGTAGGGTATAGAGTGTAGGGTATAGAGTGTAGAGTGTAGGGTATAGAGTGTAGGGTGTAGAGTGTAGGGTATAGAGTGTAGGGTATAGCGTATATGGTATAGAGTGTATGGTATAGAGTGTAGTTTATAGAGTGTAGGGTATAGAGTGTAGAGTGTAGGGTATAGAGTGTAGGGTATAGAGTGTAGAGTGTAGGGTATAGAGTGTAGGGTATAGAGTGTAGGGTATAGAGTGTAGAGTGTAGGGTATAGAGTGTATGGTATAGAGTGTAGGGTATAGAGTGTAGAGTGTAGGGTATAGAGTGTAGAGTGTAGGGTATAGAGTGTAGAGTGTAGGGTATAGAGTGTATGGTATAGAGTTTAGGGTGTAGAGTGTAGGGTATAGAGTGTAGAGTTTAGGGTATAGAGTGTGGGGCATAGAGTGTATGGTATACAGTGTAGAGTGTAGAGTGAAGGGTATAGAGTGTAGCGTATAGAGCGTAGGGTGTAGGGTATAGAGTGTAGGGTATAGAGTGTAGAGTGTAGGGTATAGAGTGTAGGGTATAGAGTTTAGGGTGTAGAGTGTAGGGTATAGAGTGTAGAGTTTAGGGTATAGAGTGTGGGGCATAGAGTGTATGGTATACAGTGTATTGTGTAAGGTATAGAGTGTATAGTGTAGGGTATAGAGTGTAGCGTATAGAGCGTAGGGTGTAGGGTATAGAGTGTAGGGTATAGAGTGTAGGGTATAAAGTGTAGGGTATAGAGTGTAGGGTATAGAGCTTAGGGTGTAGAGTGTAGGGTATAGAGTGTAGAGTTTAGGGCATAGAGTGTGGGGCATAGAGTGTATGGTATACAGTGTAGAGTGTAGGGTATAGAATGTATAGTGTAGGGTATAGAGTGTAGGGTATAGAGTGTAGGGTATAGAGTGTATGGTATAGAGTGTAGGGTATAGAGTGTAGGGTATAGAGTGTAGGTTATAGAGTGTAGCGTATAGAGCGTAGGGTGTAGGGTATAGAGTGTAGGGTATAGAGTGTAGGGTATAGAGTGTATGGTATAGAGCTTAGGGTGTAGAGTGTAGGGTATAGAATGTAGAGTTTAGGGTAGAGAGTGTGGGGCATAGAGTGTACGGTATACAGTGTAGAGTGTAGGGTATAGAGTGTATAGTGTAGGGTATAGAGTGTAGGGTATAGAGTGTATGGTATAGAGTGTAGGGTATAAAGTGTAGAGTGTAGGGTATAGAGTGTATGGTATAGAGTGTAGGGTATAAAGTGTAGAGTGTAGGGTATAGAGTGTAGGGTATAGAGTGTAGGCTATAGAGTGTAGAGTTTAGAGTGTAGGGTATACAATGTAGAGTGTAGGGTGTAGAGTGTAAAGTGTAGGGTATAGAGTGTAGGATATAGAGTGTAGAGTGTAGGGTATAGAGTGTAGGGTATACAGTGTATGGTATAGAGTGTAGGGTATAGAGTGTAGAGTGTAGGGTATAGAGTGTAGGGTATAGAGTGTAGGGTATAGAGTGTAGGGATTCAAGATTCAAGATTCAAGATTCAAGATTCAAAGAAGCTTTATTGGCAGGACCAAATACACATCAGTTTTGCCAAAGCAAGTGTATAGAGGCAATAGGGATAGGGACTGAGGGGATGTTGGGTAGGAGCTGTGGGGGGAGGTGGATGGGGCAGATCCAGGGTGGGGGCTATAGTCCATGGCATAGGGGAGATGGATGGGGCAGATCCATTGTGGGGGCTATAGTCCATGGCATAGGGGAGGTGGATGGGGCAGGTCCAGGTTGGGGGCTATAGTCCATGGCATCATAGTTCTCTTTCTCGTAGTCTATGACATTCGCTCACATACCGCGCTGCTATCTCCACCGCTCTCTCTTCTTCTCCCAGCAAGATATAGGTTTTCTCTTCCTCCTTCATGGTGATGAAGTCTGGGAAGAGATGTGAGAGTCTCCTGAAGTGAGTGTCCCTCACTGCTGAGTATTTGGAGCAGTGTAGCAGGAAGTGGGTTTCGTCCTCTATGGCCTCCTGATCACAGTGTTGGCACAGTCTTTCCTCCCTGGGCTTGTAGCTCTGCCTGTGTCGGCCACATTCGATGGCCAGACTGTGGGCACTGAGTCTATATCGGCTCAGGATCTGGCGGTCTCTGGGGTCCGGGAGTTTCTCCAGGTAGGGGGCCAGTCTGTAGTCTCTCTGTAGGCTCCGGTACATGGTCAGTTTCTGTGAGCTGATGATATCATTCTTCCAGTCACTGACATACCTCTCCTGGCCTTCATCTGCCATCTTCCTAATTCCGGCTTTTGTCAGGTTGTTGTGATTGGTGTTCTGCTCCGGTTGGGTTTGGCTGGGCTGTTCCGGGGGTTCTGGTTTTTCTGTTTCACCTTCATGTATCAGGGCTTTATGGTGGTGGGAGCTTGGATTGCTCCTATGCAGGTGAGCCCGGAATGACAGCGCCCTCTTTAGAACTGTTAGGTGTAGAGGGAATCTGCCCAGCTCGGCCCGACAAGCACTGTTGGAGGTGCTCCGATGGACCTGGAGAAGGTGCTTGCAGAATTCCAGGTGGAATATTTCTGTTGGACTGGAGTCCCACTTTGACCAGTCTGGGTAGGTGTGAGGACCCCAGACTTCGCTGCCATACAGGAGGATTGGGGCGATGATGGAGTCGAAGATTTTTAGCCAGACCCTCACTGGTGGCTTCAGATGGTAGAGTGTCCTTCGGATGGCATAGAAGGTTTTGCAGGCCTTGTCTTTCAGGGTCTCTATGGCTTGTTTGAAGTTCCCTGACCGGTGAATCTCTAGGCCCAGGTAGGTATATTTGTCCGTTCCTGTGAGGTCGCAGTTGTTGAGGATAAATGATGGGTGTTGGTCTGATCTTCTCTTTCTCCTCTGGAACACCATGGTGTTGGTTTTCTTTAGGTTGACCGGTAGGGCCCAGGTGGAGCTGAATTTCTCTAGGATTTTCAGGTTGTCCTGGAGGCCTTTCTCGGTTGGTGACAGCAGCAGCAGGTCATCTGCATACAGCAGGAATTTCACCTGGGCGTCGTGGAGGGTGAGACCTGGTGCTGAGGAGGATTCCAGGGCGGTAGCCAGCTCGTTGATGTAGATGTTGAAGAGCGTTGGGCTTAGGCTGCAGCCTTGTCTTACTCCGCGGCTCTGCTGGAAAAAAGCCGTTCTTTTGCCGCTCACACTCACGCTGCAGCTGTTCTCGGTGTAGGAGCTTTTGATGACATCGTAGGTCTTTCCTCCTATTCCACTCTCCAGCAGTTTCAGGAATAAGCCCGGGTGCCACACTGAATCAAAAGCCTTTTTAAAGTCCACAAAGCAGGCGTATATCTTCCCATTCTTTGTATTGTAGACGTGTCTCTGAATGAGGCTGTGCAGAGTATAGATGTGGTCAGTGGTGCGGTGGTTCGGCATGAACCCTGCTTGGCTCTTGTTGAGGACGTTGTGCTCGGTGAGGAAGGTGAGGATCCTCTTGTTCAGGATACTGTTGAACAGTTTTCCCAGGTTGCTGCTGACGCATATGCCTCTGTAGTTAGCTGGGTCATACCTGTCCCCACTCTTGTGGATGGGTGTGATGAGGCCTTGGTTCCAGGTACGAGGGAAGTAGCCGGCACTCAGTACAATATTGAAGAGTTTAAGCATTGCAGCCTGTATTTCTGGTGGGCTGTACTTCAGCATTTCTGGTAGGATTCCATCTAGGCCACCGGCTTTTCTACATCTTATGGAGGAGAGTCTCTCGGTTACTTCCTGTAGTGTTATAGGTGTATCCACCGGGTTTTGGAAGTTTTTGATTTTTTCCTCCATTGCTTTTAGTTTCGCCATTATGTTTTCCTGTTCTTGGCTTAGTCCTTCCTTTGGAATGTCTTTATAGAGGTCTCTGAAGTATTGGAGCCAGAGGTTGCCATTTTGGATATGGTTGTTGTTTTTCTTGTCTTTGGTGCCCATGTGGTTCCATAGTTCCCAGAAGGAGTGTAGGGTATAGATTGTAGGGTATAGGGTATAGGGTATAGAGTGTATAGTGTAGAGTGTAGGGTATAGAGTGTAGGGTGTAGGGTGTAGAGTGTGGGGTGTAGAGTGGTGTAGAGTGTAGGATTTAGAGTGTATGGTATAGAGTGTAGGGTATAGAGTATAGCGTGTATGGTATAGAGTGTAGTGTATAGAGTGTAGGGTATAGGGTATAGAGTGTAGGGTATAGAGTGTAGGGTATAGAGTGTAGGGTATAGAGTGTAGAGTGTAGGGTATAGAGTGTAGGGTGTAGAGTGTAGGGTATAGAGTGTAGGGTATAGAGTATATGGTATAGAGTGTATGGTATAGAGTGTAGGGTATAGAGTGTAGGGTATAGAGTGTAGAGTGTAGGGTATAGAGTGTAGGGTATAGAGTGTAGAGTGTAGGGTATAGAGTGTAGGGTATAGAGTGTAGGGTATAGAGTGTAGAGTGTAGGGTATAGAGTGTAGAGTGTAGGGTATAGAGTGTAGAGTGTAGGGTATAGAGTGTAGAGTGTAGGGTATAGAGTGTATGGTATAGAGTTTAGGGTGTAGAGTGTAGGGTATAGAGTGTAGAGTTTAGGGTATAGAGTGTGGGGCATAGAGTGTATGGTATACAGTGTAGAGTGTAGAGTGTAGGGTATAGAGTGTAGAGTGTAGGGTATAGAGTGTAGGGTATAGAGCTTAGGGTGTAGAGTGTAGGGTATAGAGTGTAGAGTTTAGGGTATAGAGTGTGGGGCATAGAGTGTATGGTATACAGTGTAGAGTGTAGGGTATAGAGTGTATAGTGTAGGGTATAGAGTGTAGCGTATAGAGCGTAGGGTGTAGGGTATAGAGTGTAGGGTATAGAGTGTAGGGTATAGAGTGTAGGGTATAGAGCTTAGGGTGTAGAGTGTAGGGTATAGAGTGTAGAGTTTAGGGTATAGAGTGTAGGGTATAGAGTGTAGGTTATAGAGTGTAGCGTATAGAGCGTAGGGTGTAGGGTATAGAGTGTAGGGTATAGAGTGTAGGGTATAGAGTGTAGGGTATAGAGTGTAGGGTATAGAGTGTATGGTATAGAGTGTAGGGTATAAAGTGTAGAGTGTAAGGTATAGAGTGTAGGGTATAGAGTGTAGGTTATAGAGTGTAGCGTATAGAGCGTAGGGTGTAGGGTATAGAGTGTAGGGTATAGAGTGTAGGGTATAGAGTGTAGGGTATAGAGTGTATGGTATAGAGCTTAGGGTGTAGAGTGTAGGGTATAGAATGTGGAGTTTCGGGTAGAGAGTGTGGGGCATAGAGTGTATGGTATACAGTGTAGAGTGTAGGGTATAGAGTGTATAGTGTAGGGTATAGAGTGTAGGGTATAGAGTGTATGGTATAGAGTGTAGGGTATAAAGTGTAGAGTGTAGAGTATAGAGTGTATGGTATAGAGTGTAGGGTATAAAGTGTAGAGTGTAGGGTATAGAGTGTAGGGTATAGAGTGTAGGCTATAGAGTGTAGAGTTTAGAGTGTAGGGTATAGAATGTAGAGTGTAGGGTGTAGAGTGTAAAGTGTAGGGTATAGAGTGTAGGATATAGAGTGTAGAGTGTAGGGTATAGAGTGTAGGGTATACAGTGTATGGTATAGAGTGTAGGGTATAGAGTGTAGAGTGTAGGGTATAGAGTGTAGGGTATAGAGTGTAGGGTATAGAGTGAAGGGTATAGATTGTAGGGTATAGGGTATAGGGTATAGAGTGTATGGTGTAGAGTGTAGGGTATAGAGTGTAGGGTGTAGGGTGTAGAGTGTGGGGTGTAGAGTGGTGTAGAGTGTAGGATTTAGAGTGTATGGTATATAGTGTAGGGTATAGAGTATAGCGTGTATGGTATAGAGTGTAGTGTATAGAGTGTAGGGTATAGGGTATAGAGTGTAGGGTATAGAGTGTAGGGTATAGAGTGTAGAGTGTAGGGTATAGAGTGTAGGGTGTAGAGTGTAGGGTATAGAGTATATGGTATAGAGTGTATGGTATAGAGTGTAGGGTATAGAGTGTAGGGTATAGAGTGTAGAGTATAGAGTGTAGGGTATAGAGTGTAGAGTGTAGGGTATAGAGTGTAGGGTATAGAGTGTAGGGTATAGAGTGTAGAGTGTAGGGTATAGAGTGTATGGTATAGAGTGTAGGGTATAGAGTGTAGAGTGTAGGGTATAGAGTGTAGAGTTTAGGGTAGAGAGTGTGGGGCATAGAGTGTATGGTATACAGTGTAGAGTGTAGGGTATAGAGTGTATAGTGTAGGGTATAGAGTGTAGGGTATAGAGTGTATGGTATAGAGTGTAGGGTATAAAGTGTAGAGTGTAGGGTATAGAGTGTATGGTATAGAGTGTAGGGTATAAAGTGTAGAGTGTAGGGTATAGAGTGTAGGGTATAGAGTGTAGGCAATAGAGTGTAGAGTTTAGAGTGTAGGGTATAGAATGTAGAGTGTAGGGTGTAGAGTGTAAAGTGTAGGGTATAGAGTGTAGGATATAGAGTGTAGAGTGTAGGGTATAGAGTGTAGGGTATACAGTGTATGGTATAGAGTGTAGGGTATAGAGTGTAGAGTGTAGGGTATAGAGTGTAGGGTATAGAGTGTAGGGTATAGAGTGAAGGGTATAGATTGTAGGGTATAGGGTATAGAGTGTAGGGTATAGAGTGTAGGGTATAGAGCTTAGGGTGTAGAGTGTAGGGTATAGAGTGTAGAGTTTAGGGTATAGAGTGTGGGGCATAGAGTGTATGGTATACAGTGTAGAGTGTAGGGTATAGAGTGTATAGTGTAGGGTATAGAGTGTAGCGTATAGAGCGTAGGGTGTAGGGTATAGAGTGTAGGGTATAGAGTGTATAGTGTAGGGTATAGAGTGTAGCGTATAGAGCGTAGGGTGTAGGGTATAGAGTGTAGGGTATAGAGTGTAGGGTATAAAGTGAAGGGTATAGAGTGTAGGGTATATAGCTTAGGGTGTAGAGTGTAGGGTATAGAGTGTAGAGTTTAGGGTATAGAGTGTGGGGCATAGAGTGTATGGTATACAGTGTAGAGTGTAGGGTATAGAGTGTATAGTGTAGGGTATAGAGTGTAGGGTATAGAGTGTAGGGTATAGAGTGTATGGTATAGAGTGTAGGGTATAAAGTGTAGAGTGTAGGGTATAGAGTGTAGGGTATAGAGTGTAGGTTATAGAGTGTAACGTATAGAGCGTAGGGTGTAGGGTATAGGGTGTAGGGTATAGAGTGTAGGGTATAGAGTGTATGGTATAGAGCTTAGGGTGTAGAGTGTAGGGTATAGAATGTAGAGTTTATGGTAGAGAGTGTGGGGCATAGAGTGTATGGTATACAGTGTAGAGTGTAGGGTATAGAGTGCATAGTGTAGGGTATAGAGTGTAGGGTATAGAGTGTATGGTATAGAGTGTAGGGTATAAAGTGTAGAGTGTAGGGTATAGAGTGTATGGTATAGAGTGTAGGGTATAAAGTGTAGAGTGTAGGGTATAGAGTGTAGGGTATAGAGTGTAGGCTATAGAGTGTAGAGTTTAGAGTGTAGGGTATAGAATGTAGAGTGTAGGGTGTAGAGTGTAAAGTGTAGGGTATAGAGTGTAGGATATAGATTGTAGAGTGTAGGGTATAGAGTGTAGGGTATATAGTGTATGGTATAGAGTGTAGGGTATAGAGTGTAGAGTGTAGGGTATAGAGTGTAGGGTATAGAGTGTAGGGTATAGAGTGTAGGGTATAGATTGTAGGGTATAGGGTATAGGGTATAGAGTGTATGGTGTAGAGTGTAGGGTATAGAGTGTAGGGTGTAGGGTGTAGAGTGTGGGGTGTAGAGTGGTGTAGAGTGTAGGATTTAGAGTGTATGGTATAGAGTGTAGGGTATAGAGTATAGCGTGTATGGTATAGAGTGTAGTGTATAGAGTGTAGGGTATAGGGTATAGAGTGTAGGGTATAGAGTGTAGGGTATAGAGTGTAGAGTGTAGGGTATAGAGTGTAGGGTGTAGAGTGTAGGGTATAGAGTGTAGGGTATAGAGTATATGGTATAGAGTGTATGGTATAGAGTGTAGGGTATAGAGCGTAGGGTATAGAGTGTAGAGTGTAGGGTATAGAGTGTAGGGTATAGAGTGTAGAGTGTAGGGTATAGAGTGTAGGGTATAGAGTGTAGGGTATAGAGTGTAGAGTGTAGGGTATAGAGTGTATGGTATAGAGTGTAGGGTATAGAGTGTAGAGTGTAGGGTATAGAGTGTAGAGTGTAGGGTATAGAGTGTAGAGTGTAGGGTATAGAGTGTATGGTATAAAGTTTAGGGTGTAGAGTGTAGGGTATAGAGTGTAGAGTTTAGGGTATAGAGTGTGGGGCATAGAGTGTATGGTATACAGTGTAGAGTGTAGAGTGTAGGGTATAGAGTGTAGCGTATAGAGCGTAGGGTGTAGGGTATAGAGTGTAGGGTATAGAGTGTAGAGTGTAGGGTATAGAGTGTAGGGTATAGAGCTTAGGGTGTAGAGTGTAGGGTATAGAGTGTAGAGTTTATGGTATAGAGTGTGGGGCATAGAGTGTATGGTATACAGTGTAGAGTGTAGGGTATAGAGTGTATAGTGTAAGGTATAGAGTGTAGCGTATAGAGCGCAGGGTGTAGGGTATAGAGTGTAGGGTATAGAGTGTAGGGTATAGAGTGTAGGGTATAGAGTGTAGGGTATAGAGCTTAGGGTGTAGAGTGTAGGGTATAGAGTGTAGAGTTTAGGGTATAGAGTGTAGGGTATAGAGTGTAGGTTATAGAGTGTAGCGTATAGAGCGTAGGGTGTAGGGTATAGTGTAGGGTATAGAGTGTAGGGTATAGAGTGTAGGGTATAGAGTGTATGGTATAGAGTGTAGGGTATAAAGTGTAGAGTGTAAGGTATAGAGTGTAGGGTATAGAGTGTAGGTTATAGAGTGTAGCGTATAGAGCGTAGGGTGTAGGGTATAGAGTGTAGGGTATAGAGTGTAGGGTATAGAGTGTAGGGTATAGAGTGTATGGTATAGAGCTTAGGGTGTAGAGTGTAGGGTATAGAATGTAGAGTTTAGGGTAGAGAGTGTGGGGCATAGAGTGTATGGTATACAGTGTAGAGTGTAGGGTATAGAGTGTATAGTGTAGGGTATAGAGTGTAGGGTATAGAGTGTAGGGTATAGAGTGTAGGGTATAAAGTGTAGAGTGTAGGGTATAGAGTGTATGGTATAGAGTGTAGGGTATAAAGTGTAGAGTGTAGGGTATAGAGTGTAGGGTATAGAGTGTAGGCTATAGAGTGTAGAGTTTAGAGTGTAGGGTATAGAATGTAGAGTGTAGGGTGTAGAGTGTAAAGTGTAGGGTATAGAGTGTAGGATATAGAGTGTAGAGTGTAGGGTATAGAGTGTAGGGTATACAGTGTATGGTATAGAGTGTAGGGTATAGAGTGTAGAGTGTAGGGTATAGACTGTAGGGTATAGAGTGTAGGGTATAGAGTGAAGGGTATAGATTGTAGGGTATAGGGTATAGGGTATAGAGTGTAGGGTATAGAGTGTAGGGTATAGAGTTTAGGGTGTAGAGTGTAGGGTATAGAGTGTAGAGTTTAGGGTATAGAGTGTGGGGCATAGAGTGTATGGTATACAGTGTAGAGTGTAGGGTATAGAGTGTATAGTGTAGGGTATAGAGTATAGCGTATAGAGCGTAGGGTGTAGGGTATAGAGTGTAGGGTATAGAGTGTAGGGTATAAAGTGTAGGGTATAGAGTGTAGGGTATAGAGCTTAGGGTGTAGAGTGTAGGGTATAGAGTGTAGAGTTTAGGGTATAGAGTGTGGGGCATAGAGTGTATGGTATACAGTGTAGAGTGTAGGGTATAGAGTGTATAGTGTAGGGTATAAAGTGTAGGGTATAGAGTGTAGGGTATAGAGTGTATGGTATAGAGTGTAGGGTATAAAGTGTAGAGTGTAGGGTATAGAGTGTAGGGTATAGAGTGTAGGTTATAGAGTGTAGCGTATAGAGCGTAGGGTGTAGGGTATAGAGTGTAGGGTATAGAGTGTAGGGTATAGAGTGTAGGGTATAGAGTGTATGGTATAGAGCTTAGGGTGTAGAGTGTAGGGTATAGAATGTAGAGTTTATGGTAGAGTGTGGGGCATAGAGTGTATGGTATACAGTGTAGAGTGTAGGGTATAGAGTGTATAGTGTAGGGTATAGAGTGTAGGGTATAGAGTGTATGGTATAGAGTATAGGGTATAAAGTGTAGAGTGTAGGGTATAGAGTGAATGGTATAGAGTGTAGGGTATAAAGTGTAATTGTAGGGTATAGAGTGTAGGGTATAGAGTGTAGGCTATAGAGTGTAGAGTTTAGAGTGTAGGGTATAGAATGTAGAGTGTAGGGTGTAGAGTGTAAAGTGTAGGGTATAGAGTGTAGGATATAGAGTGTAGAGTGTAGGGTATAGAGTGTAGGGTATACAGTGTATGGTATAGAGTGTAGGGTATAGAGTGTAGAGTGTAGGGTATAGAGTGTAGGGTATAGAGTGTAGGGTATAGAGTGTAGGGTATAGATTGTAGGGTATAGGGTATAGAGTGTATGGTGTAGAGTGTAGGGTATAGAGTGTAGGGTGTAGGGTGTAGAGTGTGGGGTGTAGAGTGGTGTAGAGTGTAGGATTTAGAGTGTATGGTATAGAGTGTAGGGTATAGAGTATAGTGTGTATGGTATAGAGTGTAGTGTATAGAGTGTAGGGTATAGGGTATAGAGTGTAGGGTATAGAGTGTAGGGTATAGAGTGTAGGGTATAGAGTGTAGAGTGTAGGGTATAGAGTGTAGGGTGTAGAGTGTAGGGTATAGAGTGTAGGGTATAGAGTATATGGTATAGAGTGTATGGTATAGAGTATAGGGTATAGAGTGTAGGGTATAGAGTGTAGAGTGTAGGGTATAGAGTGTAGGGTATAGAGTGTAGGGTATAGAGTGTAGAGTGTAGGGTATAGAGTGTATGGTATAGAGTGTAGGGTATAGAGTGTAGAGTGTAGGGTATAGAGTGTAGAGTGTAGGGTATAGAGTGTAGAGTGTAGGGTATAGAGTGTATGGTATAGAGTTTAGGGTGTAGAGTGTAGGGTATAGAGTGTAGAGTTTAGGGTATAGAGTGTGGGGCATAGAGTGTATGGTATACAGTGTAGAGTGTAGAGTGTAGGGTATAGAGTGTAGCGTATAGAGCGTAGGGTGTAGGGTATAGAGTGTAGGGTATAGAGTGTAGAGTGTAGGGTATAGAGTGCAGGGTATAGAGCTTAGGGTGTAGAGTGTAGGGTATAGAGTGTAGAGTTTAGGGTATAGAGTGTGGGGCATAGAGTGTATGGTATACAGTGTAGAGTGTAGGGTATAGAGTGTATAGTGTAGGGTATAGAGTGTAGCGTATAGAGCGTAGGGTGTAGGGTATAGAGTGTAGGGTATAGAGTGTAGGGTATAGAGTGTAGGGTATAGAGTGTAGGGTATAGAGCTTAGGGTGTAGAGTGTAGGGTATAGAGTGTAGAGTTTAGGGTATAGAGTGTAGGGTATAGAGTGTAGGTTATAGAGTGTAGCGTATAGAGCGTAGGGTGTAGGGTATAGACTGTAGGGTATAGAGTGTAGGGTATAGAGTGTAGGGTATAGAGTGTAGGGTATAGAGTGTATGGTATAGAGTGTAGGGTATAAAGTGTAGAGTGTAAGGTATAGAGTGTAGGGTATAGAGTGTAGGTTATAGAGTGTAGCGTATAGAGCGTAGGGTGTAGGGTATAGAGTGTAGGGTATAGAGTGTAGGGTATAGAGTGTAGGGTATAGAGAGTATGGTATAGAGCTTAGGGTGTAGAGTGTAGGATATAGAATGTAGAGTTTAGGGTAGAGAGTGTGGGGCATAGAGTGTATGGTATACAGTGTAGAGTGTAGGGTATAGAGTGTATAGTGTAGGGTATAGAGTGTAGGGTATAGAGTGTATGGTATAGAGTGTAGGGTATAAAGTGTAGAGTGTAGGGTATAGAGTGTATGGTATAGAGTGTAGGGTATAAAGTGTAGAGTGTAGGGTATAGAGTGTAGGGTATAGAGTGTAGGCTATAGAGTGTAGAGTTTAGAGTGTAGGGTATAGAATGTAGAGTGTAGGGTGTAGAGTGTAAAGTGTAGGGTATAGAGTGTAGGATATAGAGTGTAGAGTGTAGGGTATAGAGTGTAGGGTATACAGTGTATGGTATAGAGTGTAGGGTATAGAGTGTAGAGTGTAGGGTATAGAGTGTAGGGTATAGAGTGTAGGGTATAGAGTGAAGGGTATAGATTGTAGGGTATAGGGTATAGGGTATAGAGTGTATGGTGTAGAGTGTAGGGTATAGAGTGTAGGGTGTAGGGTGTAGAGTGTGGGGTGTAGAGTGGTGTAGAGTGTAGGATTTAGAGTGTATGGTATAGAGTGTAGGGTATAGAGTATAGCGTGTATGGTATAGAGTGTAGTGTATAGAGTGTAGGGTATAGGGTATAGAGTGTAGGGTATAGAGTGTAGGGTATAGATTTTAGAGTGTAGGGTATAGAGTGTAAGGTATAGAGTGTAGGGTGTGGAGTGTAGGGTATAGAGTGTAGGGTATAAAGTGTATGGTATAGAGTGTAGGGTATAAAGTGTATGGTATAGAGTGTAGAGTGTAGGGTATAGAGTGTATTTTAAAGAATGTAGGGTATAGAGTGTAGGGTATAGAGTGTAGAGTGTAGGGTATAGAGTGTAGGGTATAGAGTGTAGAGTGTAGGGTATAGAGTGTAGGGTATAGAGTGTAGGGTATAGAGTGTAGAGTGTAGGGATTAGAGTGTAGGGATTAGAGTGTAGGGTATAGAGTGTAGAGTGTAGAGTATAGAGTGTAGGGTATAGAGTGTAGGGATTAGAGTGTAGGGATTAGAGTGTAGGGATTAGAGTGTAGGGATTAGAGTGTAGGGATTAGAGTGTAGGGTATAGAGTGTAGGGTATAGAGTGTAGGGTATAGAGTGTAGGGTATAGTGTGTATGGTATAGAGTGTAGGGTATAAAGTGTAGAGTGTATGGTATAGAGTGTAGGGTATAGAGTGTAAAGTGTAGGGTATAGAGTGTATGGTATAGAGTGTAGGGTGTAGAGTGTATGGTATAGAGTGTAGGGTATAGAGTGTAGAGTGTAGGGTATAGAGTGTAGGGTATAGAGTGTAGGGTATAGAGTGTAGGGTATAGAGTGTAGGGTATAGAGTGTAGGGTACAGAGTGTAGAGTGTAGGGTATAGAGTGTAGGGTACAGAGTGCAGGGTGTAGAGTGTAGGGTATAGAGTGTAGAGTGTAGGGTATAGAGTTTAGGGTATAGTGTGTAGGGTATATAGTGTAGAGTGTAGGGTATAGAGTGTAGAGTGTAGGGTATAGAGTGTAGGGTATAGAGTGTAGGGTATAGAGTGTAGGGTATAGAGTGTAGAGTGTAGGGTATAGAGTGTAGGGTGTAGAGTGTAGGGTATAGAGTGTAGGGTATAGAGTATATGGTATAGAGTGTATGGTATAGAGTGTAGGGTATAGAGTGTAGGGTATAGAGTGTAGAGTGTAGGGTATAGAGTGTAGGGTATAGAGTGTAGAGTGTAGGGTATACAGTGTATGGTATAGAGTGTAGGGTATAGAGTGTAGAGTGTAGGGTATAGAGTGTAGAGTGTAGGGTATAGAGTGTATGGTATAGAGTTTAGGGTGTAGAGTGTAGGTTATAGAGTGTAGAGTTTAGGGTATAGAGTGTGGGGCATAGAGTGTATGGTATACAGTGTAGAGTGTAGAGTGTAGGGTATAGAGTGTAGCGTATAGAGCGTAGGGTGTAGGGTATAGAGTGTAGGGTATAGAGTGTAGAGTGTAGTGTATAGAGTGTAGGGTATAGAGCTTAGGGTGTAGAGTGTAGGATATAGAGTGTAGAGTTTAGGGTATAGAGTGTGGGGCATAGAGTGTATGGTATACAGTGTAGAGTGTAGGGTATAGAGTGTATAGTGTAGGGTATAGAGTGTAGCGTATAGAGCGTAGGGTGTAGGGTATAGAGTGTAGGGTATAGAGTGTAGAGTGTAGGGTATAGAGTGTAGGGTATAGAGTGTAGGGTGTAGGATATAGAGTGTAGGCTATAAAGTGTAGGCTATAGAGTGTAGGCTATAGAGTGTAGAGTATAGAGTGTAGGGTATAGAGTGTAGGGTATAGAATGTAGAGTGTAAAGTGTAGGGTATAGAGTGTAGTGTATAGAGTGTATGTTATAGAGTGTAGGGTATAGAGTGTAGAGTGTAAGGTATAGAGTGTAGTGTATAGAGTGTATGTTATAGAGTGTAGGGTGTAGAGTGTAGAGTGTAGGGTATAGAGTGTAGTTTATAGAGTGTAGGGTATAGATTGTAGGGTATAGAGTGTAGGGTATACAGTGTATGGTATAGAGTGTAGGGTATAGAGTGTAGAGTGTAGGGTATAGAGTGTAGGGTATAGAGTGTGGGGTATAGAGTGTAGGGTATAGATTGTAGGGTATAGGGTATAGAGTGTATGGTGTAGAGTGTAAGGTATAGAGTGTATAGTGTAGGGTATAGAGTGTAAGGTATAGAGTGTAGGTTATAGAGTGTAGGGTATAGAGTGTAGAGTGTAGGGTATAGAGTGTATGGTATAGAGTGTAGGGTGTAGAGTGTATGGTATAGAGTGTAGGGTATAGAGGGTAGTGTATAGAGTGTAGTGTATAGAGTGTAGGGTATAGAGTGTAGGGTATAGAGTGTAAATTGTAGGGTATAGAGTGTTTGCTGTAGAGTGTATGGTGTAGAGTGTATGGTATAGAGTGTAGGGTATAGAGTGTAGAGTGTACGGTATAGAGTGTAGGGTATAGAGTGTAGGGTATAGAGTGTATGTTATAGGGTATAGAGTGTAGAGTGTAGGGTATAGAGTTTAGAGTGTAGGGTATAGAGTGTAGGGTATAGAGTGTAAGGTATAGAGTGTAGGGTGTAGAGTGTAGGGTATAGAGTGTAGGGTATAGAGTGTATGGTATAGAGTGTAGGGTATAGAGTGTATGGTATAGAGTGTAGGGTATAGAGTGTAGAGTGTAGGGTATAGAGCTTAGGGTGTAGAGTGTAGGGTATAGAGTGTAGAGTTTAGGGTATAGAGTGTGGGGCATAGAGTGTATGGTATACAGTGTAGAGTGTAGGGTATAGAGTGTATAGTGTAGGGTATAGAGTGTAGGGTATAGAGTGTAGGGTATAGAGTGTATGGTATAGAGTGTAGGGTATAAAGTGTAGAGTGTAGGGTATAGAGTGTAGGGTATAGAGTGTATGGTATAGAGTGTAGAGTGTAGGGTATAGAGTGTAGGGTATAGAGTGTAGAGTGTAGGGTATAGAGTGTAGGGTATAGAGTGTAGAGTGTAGGGTATAGAGTGTAGGGTATAGAGTGTAGGGTGTAGGATATAGAGTGTAGGCTATAGAGTGTAGGCTATAGAGTGTAGGCTATAGAGTGTAGAGTATAGAGTGTAGGGTATAGAGTGTAGGGTATAGAATGTAGAGTGTAAAGTGTAGGGTATAGAGTGTAGTGTATAGAGTGTATGTTATAGAGTGTAGGGTATAGAGTGTAGGGTATAGAGTGTAGAGTGTAGGGTATAGAGTGTAGGGTATAGAGTGTAAGGTGTAGAGTGTAGGGATTAGAGTGTAGGGTATAGAGTGTAGAGTGTACGGTATAGAGTGTAGGGTATAGAGTGTAGGGTATAGAATGTAGAGTGTAAAGTGTAGGGTATAGAGTGTAGTGTATAGAGTGTATGTTATAGAGTGTAGGGTATAGAGTGTAGGGTATAGAGTGTAGAGTGTAGGGTATAGAGTGTAGGGTATAGAGTGTAAGGTGTAGAGTGTAGGGATTAGAGTGTAGGGTATAGAGTGTAGAGTGTACGGTATAGAGTGTAGGGTATAGAGTGTAGGGTATAGAGTGTATGTTATAGGGTATAGAGTGTAGAGTGTAGGGTATAGAGTTTAGAGTGTAGGGTATAGAGTGTAGGGTATAGAGTGTAAGGTATAGAGTGTAGGGTGTAGAGTGTAGGGTATAGAGTGTAGGGTATAGAGTGTATGGTATAGAGTGTAGGGTATAGAGTGTATGGTATAGAGTGTAGGGTATAGAGTGTAGAGTGTAGGATATAGAGCTTAGGGTGTAGAGTGTAGGGTATAGAGTGTAGAGTTTAGGGTATAGAGTGTGGGGCATAGAGTGTATGGTATACAGTGTAGAGTGTAGGGTATAGAGTGTATAGTGTAGGGTATAGAGTGTAGGGTATAGAGTGTAGGGTATAGAGTGTATGGTA